>NW_009647989.1:470243-470952 GCF_000708025.1 Charadrius vociferus
TCTCCTGATTTTTTTTTGTGAGTAAGAAAAACCTATCCCTCTGTTGCACAGCGAGTGACCCTCACTTTATCTGGTTTAGAAGAACAAAACTTTAAGGAAAGATTCCTGGGAAATGTCTTGTTACTGCCATAGCCCTAAGCCTCAATAAGAACCCCATCCAGCTGATATACCCAGACATACATATGTAACAGGTGGCCCCTGCTCCCAAACAACCTGCTCTCAAAGAGAATGAGGCGTTTTCTCACAATATTTAGATGCTATAATGACTTTGAAACTCCTGCTCAGCATCTTCATGTACACAGTCAAACCTCTGCTCAGCAGCAGCTGCCCGCCCCCGCCTACGCTGCCGCAACGGCCGCGCCACATTGCGGCAAGTTCAGCTCAGAGGAGAGAAAACTGGAGGACAAGGCTTCATGGTCACCTGCCCTTTATCACACCCAGCGTTCAAACATTAGAGCTCCCCTAAAGGAAACGAAGGATGCACCTCTGAATTTCTGTGCTGGTATCTGGCATGTCTTGAGGAGAGCAGCTTCGTCTTCGTTTACGCTAATAAATGTCCTGGGCAACTCACTTGTCTGTGGAAGCTTTTTCACTTGTTGTAACTTATGCATAGGGACTCAACGCTCTTGCAACTCTCTTGCAAATAAGTACCTTTTGCAGGAGGCAAGAGAATCAGGGTTTTTTTTTCTCCCCTTTCATTCTATGTCTG
>NW_009647989.1:470976-471250 GCF_000708025.1 Charadrius vociferus
AGCAGGAAAGCAAATGCTAGTGAACCTTTTGCCTCAACTGTGGAGTACCTGGATCCAACATGTGTTGCTAGCCAGGCTGAATAGGTATTAAAAAAAAAAAAGAAAGATTGCCCTACTAATGACTCAAATCACGGTGGGAAACACCTAGCTTGGACAGCTAGCTCAAGGAGGGCCTCACGCGAGCGGTAAGGGAAGCACCAACCCTTCCTCTGCTCTGGAGCTAAGGCACTTAAATACTTTTACAAGACTTGAGGCTGATGGCTGCTTGTAGGCC
>NW_009647989.1:471323-473500 GCF_000708025.1 Charadrius vociferus
AGGGAAAGCCTCAGTGCCTGAAGGTTGTGCCTCATCCCAGGCCACCACTGAGCTCTGCCTGGATGGAGGTCAGGTGCTACAGCAGAGCAGCCTTCATCCTTTGCATGTGCGGAGCGGCAATCACCTGCTTGCTCCCGTACACCTCAGCGGGTGTCACGTTTTATCTGTGCCTGATGCATTTTAAATCTGTTATTAAATGCAATGAAGCCATCTGCCTCTGGCCATGCTGAAGAAATTTGTAAAACTACCAGTAACACCAAATAAGGCAATAAAAGACATTGCTTAGTTTGCACAACCTTTTATTTTCCTCCCTAGAACTATTTTTAGTTAAACAATTTTCTGCCAAAAAAGCTCTGTCTGTGTCCAGAACTGCCCTGGTCATCGGCGCTGTTACCAGGGACTCGAGCTTTATGGCCCTCATAACTGCAGAGGGCGAAAGGTCGAGCCGTGGAGCCTTTGTGTCAGCTCCACATTTCTCTTTAAACACATGTGAGAGACAAAGCTCCCCTGAGACCCCCATGGAAACTGCCTCCGGGGAAGGGGAGAGGGTGAGAGAGCACTGGCCTGGCAGATAAAAGCAACATCAAAAGGAACAGGGAGCAGCTGTCCATCTGGAGAAGCAAACTTTTTTTTTTTTCTTTTTCTTCTTCATTTAGGAGAAAGAGTCTGTCTCAAAGGATAGTCTCAAAAAATTTTGCATGGAAAGAGAAGAAAAAAAACCGCAGCCCAACAACCAACCCACCGGCAAGGGGGAGGGCAGAAAAGCCCCCGCAGCAAACAGAAGGAGGTGCTGCTTGGCAAAAATCCCAGGCTGAATCATTTAAATCACTTTTAGTGCCTCCAAATGCAAGTCGCTGCCTCTGTTTATAGAGTCACAGCGAGAGACCTGAAGAGAATACATTTCCCAAAGCAACATCTGAGCTCGGGAATGAATCAAAACTCACTTCATGCGCTGCAAAACCCCCTTCCCTCTGACCAAGCTTTTGTTCTCTTGCTGGGTTTGGTGTCAGCCTCCATCCTCGCAAGAAAAAACCTACAGTCTGATGACCAGATAGTCCAGCGTGTTTACGACTGGGAGTGTTTCACTACACAGGCTCTCCAGTACCCCTAATTGCCAATAACAAACAGTCTGCATATAGGTAATTGTTGATCAACACACCAATATAGGTGTAATCCTTCTGTTTTCAAACTAACAAATTCCACATCCTTACCATTGGATCTACAGACACAAAAAGCTCTTCTCCCAGGCTGTAACTATTAAAATAGTTACTCAAACACCACACATACCCACCCCAAAAATCAAAAGAAAGCTGCAGTCAAACTCAACAAATTCAGCAGCAAATCCCAGTCTGCATCGTAAATGGGGCCGACAGGGTTACCTCCCACTCCTGCCCTCATTCGAGGGCTTCCCATCACGTTTGCTTGCAGCTGAAGACACTTAAGAAGATGCTGACAATATATTTCGCCTTTCAATATAGGTTGAAAATCCCTTTTCAAAAACAGACAGTAAGCGATATAAAAATTACGAAACCCTAAGTCTCTTTTTCACCTGCCCAACTCTTTCGGTGTTGTGGTACAGAAGGTTTGGATTTATTTGTGTACCCAAGATGACGCCAGGCTGCAACTGTTGGAAACTGGTCTAAGCTCTGTTTCAGTAACGTAAAGGTGTTGCAAGTGGCCTGTAACACATGTTTATCTATCCTGTGCGATTCCTAAGATGAAAATACCTGGGGGCTTCCCACATGTCCAGGAACGCACCCTGTAGTGATGGGAGAAGGGATGAGGGATGGGCTGGGATCTCGTCCTAAGGGAGAGGGCAATGCTCCCACCCTGGCGGGGCTTATTTTAGCTGACTTTCAACAACCAGCACCTGTGGCACCCTGGTGCACCTTGAGAAGGAGATGGAGATCTCCATCCGCCCTGCCATGGCTCCCGTGGCACCCTCAAGGCATCCCCTGCACCGAGGGCAGAGCCAGCCCCTCACGTCCCTCGCAGATCCGACTCCCGCCTCACGCCTCCCCACTGCGGGGATAATAAATACCTCACGCCTGAGCGCCGCGCACGGCCAGGCTTCTCTCCCGCTCCCCGACGGCACGTCCAGGGGCGGCAAGATTGGCAGGTTGCTGGAGGAGGAGAACCTCGCGGGCTGGCGGGCGGCCAGGCCGCCGTGGCCTCCT
>NW_009647989.1:473600-479963 GCF_000708025.1 Charadrius vociferus
CTGCATCTCGCAGGGCCAGCCTGCCAGACACGTCCCCCGTCCCCCCCCCATCCCTCTCCCCCGTCGCGTGACAGGCCACTGGGTTGTCTCAGGCGCTAGAAAAGATTGGAGAGGTCTGCCTCATCACCGAGAGGCCCCTGCAGGGTCCCCTCTGCTGTCCTCACCCAGCCCGGGGGTTTAGAGGGGCTGGCAGGTGAGCTTCCTCCTGGTTTTGGTCCAGAATTGGTGCCTAGAGCACTGCAGATGACTTCAGCTCTTTGTCTCCCCTTCTTTCTAATGGGGGTACTCTGTGTTTACTCCTGTTTGTGTTTTGCAACCCGCTGCCAACATTGCCGGGGCAGAGATGTTCTCCTCCTTTTCCCTGTTGGCGCAGAAAGGCACGCAGCCCGGGACCCACACCGACCCACCCACGGGGACATCAGTACAGGTGAGCTCCTGTAAAATTTGGATGCAGTGGTTCTTCACGCCTGAGGGGCATCCATAGTCGCTGGCTGGTCCAAAAGTCTTTTGCCCGAAAGCTGGGTTGTGTGGGAGTCCTCACATGTCAAACTGCCACTTCCAGCCCCGCAGTCCTGGCATGTCTCCAGCCCCAGCTTCCACAGTGGGAATACACACAGAGCCTCTCCTTCCAAGCAGCTCCAGTGCCCGGTCCTGCTTTGCAGCCCCACAAACCCAAAAGTTGGCTCTGATGGCCTTGGTGAAGAAGAGAGTGCTGTTTTTTCCTCAAGAGTGGGCTATCTGCCATGAACCACAGATTCAGATTGTGGTGAAGACTAGGGCTGCCCATACGTCTACATTTTCAGATATGTCCTCTTTTTCCACGTATAAATATCTCCAGTTGGATCTTTTTGGATTTTTTTTTTGTTTGTTTGTTTAAGCTTTATAGATTTCTCGTGGTTTTCTGCATATCTGGTTGGTCCCTCAGGTCAAAAGCCCCTTCCTCTGCTGCAGCACGTCTCAGAGTCTCAGACAGGTGCCCAGGTGTCACCCTGAGGTACCTGGGACAGGCGGCAGCCCAACTCATGCTGTTGTGCTCATGCACAATGCTAAACCAGCCACATGAAGTAAGTCCGATGCACAGACCTACTGCGTGTGTACTGCCCGATGTATCTAAATATCAATCTAAAAGGCATAGAATAACCGTACAGCGCACATGCAGCACATCTGATGATACTTCCTGCAAGGACCAGGCTTACTTCCACCACCCGCTTACTGTGCATCCGTCTGCAAAATTTTGAACAGCAATATGGGAGCCCTAGAGGAGAGTTTGCTGCAGATGTGTTACTCAAGCCTATTCTTAGCGTCTTCCCATCCATAGCAACAGGTCATGTTAACAGGTTGGTACTTGCGTGATCTCTTTGATTCCTCACGCTTATCTGTGAGGAATCAGCTGTGTTGAGAGCAGAAGTTTCTGCCATTGCTCAGTACTGTTGTGGCCACTTCTGCTCATGTGGTGCACACCCTACTAACGCTGCTCATCTAATTTCCCCATGACCCCACGGCACAGGGCTTGCACCCCACAGCTCCGATGGCTTAGATGGAATTATTCCAGACATAGCTGAATATAATTTTCATCCGAATCTGGCCTTTATTTTAACTGCATTTAGCCCTTGACTGTGTTTCAAGTATGTTTCATCTTCTACAGACCTTTCAAATACTCTTGTATTTGCGCACTGTTGTAATGAGTGCAGACCAGGAGCTGCTCTGATCAGCCGGGCAGAATGTGTGGATGCAAGACGAGGTGTTTCTGATGGTTGGACTGAGGCTGAGACATGTGCCTCTACTGGATAGCCATCTGAGCCTGAAGCTGCCCCTTTTTGGCAAGCTTCATTTGAGCATGTAAAAAACTGCTTGCAAAAACAACTGAAAAAAATGCTTCCAATTTTAAGGGTAACCGTCCAGAATGTTAATTTATTAAAGAAAGTCCCACCAGACCATGGACAGGCCCTGAAGAAAAGGCCCAGAGGAGCACAGTGTACTGAGAGGAAAGCCTGAGAGTTTGTCACAGCTCTTGCAAGAGTCACTTTCTTGCTCTTGCCTCCCTGCACACCCCGTGTGCTCTGCGGGGTTTGAGAGACCTTGAGGAAGATTTTGTGGCCTGCCTCTGTGTAATGAAAGCGCTAGTGTTAACGCAGCACCCTCGTCAAGCACGTGAGGCTTTCCCCGGGGCCTCAAGAAGCCCCTTCCCTGACTCTTTGTTTTGTTTCGCCAAAGCTCTGCCTGTACTGAAGGGGTTACTGTCTCGTACAATATAACAGTGGGGCTGACTTGGCTGGAACAGACATTAACTTCCACAGTAAATCTGGCAGGAGCTGGTAATTACAGAAAAAGCAGCCAGGGGTCATGGCCAGCCAATGCTCTGGAGTAACAGAGCAGAAAATCAAAACAGAGGGGGAAGGGAAAAATCATATTCATCATAGTCTTAGGGCTGAGGTCGGTCTCCTCCAAACTATCAGGAGCCTGTCGTCAATTGTTATGTTTAGAAGGAGCCTCTGGAAGATGAGGTAATAATAATGTTAAACATTAACTTGTTAGTGCTCCCGCTGCACTGGAAATTCACCTCCACCCCAGCACAGCTGGGAAGGGGGAACGCGCGCTCCCTGGAAACAGCCGGGAATATGGTTGGCTAATTGCACTCCTGCGTTTGTCCCATTTCTGGCAGGTTTCTAGTGCTAACACGCGACCCGAAGGTTCCTGCTCCGTAGGTCCTGCGCTCTCCCCCATCCCACCCCCCCCAGGTCCTGCACTGCTTCAAAATCCTCCAGCACACGCTTCTCCCCTTGCCGGCGCTCCGGACTGCAGGCAGCAGGGACAGCAGGCACGCAACTCCTCAGCAGGGTCACAAAGACACGCACATGGAGCAGGAGCAAGCATCAAGTGCGTGCATGGTGTCCCGATAAAGCCTGGGAGAAAAAACGACCGGCAGCGTTACTGCTGTCCTGTAGCTCCTCACAGCTCTGCACTCCAACATCTCTACTTACAGCCGGCGTTGAATTAGTGGCTGCCCTGTAGCTATAAGCAGACTAACGCTACCTGAGAGCCCATCCATGAAGCAGTGAGGTCATGGCAGGATGGGAAGGGCTGTAAAATGCAGAGCAGCTAACAGGTAGAATAGTTATTTTGCCACTGGAAAAGCCAGCAGCACTTCAGCGCTTGTTTGGGCTTCTGCTCGGGCTCTCACATGCACACAAACCATCACGGGGTCCTGCTGGGAAGCCCCATCCCTTGACAGTTGCCTGGATTGAACAGACAATGTCTCATTGCAGAAATGAACAGAGGAAAATGGGGCTTTATCTCTGGCTGTGATGCAGCTTGGCACATACCCTCCGACGGCTGCCTGGCCTCACCCAGCCCTTCTGTAAATGGGGGGTATAAAACCTGCCTTAAAGATGTGCTGAGGCTTAAATAATCCACAATTACAGAGCACTGCTGACATCGCCAGCAGATGAGAGCCACTAAAATGGAAAATTCAACTACCAGTGGTAATACAAAAGAACTTGGGGTCTAACACACAGAAAACGTGGATTAACTGATGTGGGTTGAGCTGCCCTCTGGAAAATGTCAATGCCAAAGGTTGTCCCACATGCTTTGTAGATGGTGGCAGCCCCTTTCTTCTTCGAGGGACAAGCCCCTCACCAGCTGCTGCGGAGGGGGGCCAGGCCAGGAGCCCCTTTTCTGCCGGGCTGGCGTCGTGGCTCAGGCTGAGTGATCCTGGATAATGCTGAAGAAATGGTTTTGTTTACTCATTAAATGACTAACGAGGTGGCCTCTATCTGCCTCTCTGCGTGTCTGCTCCATGGAGCAGAGATGCAGCGGGCAAACGGCTACTGCTGTTAGATGCGGTGGGCTACTGCCTGCATTAGAGAAGAGGGCACAGGAGCCATGCACACCAACCTGCTTGTCATCTCCTCGGCTGCTTTACTCTCAAAGTAGTGCTGGTTTTGCAGTAATCCCATAGGCAGTGCGTGGGGTGGTAAAACAGGCTCTTGTCAGTGGATATAACACATGAAAGTGTAAATTATGGCTTTTTCAGATGTACACTGTTTTATACCCACCCTGCTGCATCTCATCTTTACATTCATAAGAACCTCAAAAAAAATTAATAAAAAAAAAGAAAAGATAGTGGGCTCAGATATGTTTTTATCCATCATAGCCACTCGCTGCTGTACTGCACGCACCACCTTTCAGGTCACCCCATCTCAGCTTTCACATTCGCTTTAGCCATCTGACACACAAACAAGTTATTAGTTTATTTTGTGACTGCATACGGAGGGAGCCTTGGTAACTGCCTGGCAGTAGATGATGGGTAACCAGCACGTCTTCGGTTGCAGGAGATGCGATTCAGCTGCCAGGGCATGGCTTATGGTGAGGAGTGCAGGCAAGAGGTAGCCCTTGTGCTGGTGGGCAGGGGTTGGAGATGGGTAATAACCAAACTGTGTGTCCAGACCATGGTTTACTCCTGTTTCCAGGCTGCTCGGTGGGCTGAGGTGCACACCTGGGGCTGGGGCTCTGGCTCCCTCTCCTAGTGTTTCTGATCAAATAAGAACTGGGAACTTCAGATACCTTTTCAGGAGATTTCTAGCCTGATTTTTGCAAGCCCAAGATGTTAACGTGAGCTTCAAGTGTTCACAGAAACTCTGGAGCACCTCTCTGAGTTGCAGCCTGCTTCTCTTACGACGCATGCCATGATGTTCCCGATCAACATGAGCCCACGGAGCTGCAGTGCAGCCCGGGACCCACCAGTTCTCTGCTTCCCCAGGCTTCGAGGAGGCCAGCCGGCAGCGGTGCAGGAGGACACGCTCTGGGGCAATCTGAAGGAAGCCAGCACTGTGACTGCTGCCCACGCAGCTCTCCGTTGTCTAGGCACAGTTCCTCCCACGTAGTGTTCGCAGGCATCGTTTGCTAGAATTAAATACCTCCAGAGTAAAAGGTCCAGGTTCAGCCCTCTCTGAGGAGCGCCAAACCAAGTGCCACTTGAACTTTTTTAAACCATAAAACCTAAGGACACACAAAAATAATAGTCCAGGAAACTTCAGAAGATGTGGGAACAAATCCTTATTCTAAATACACATGCAATTTTCTCTAACCTCGTCATGACTCAGCATTTCTAAAGTAAATAATTTACAATAACAACAGCAAGAAACTAAGAGGCTCGTGTGGGATCAAGGTAAAAATGAATTTTGCAACATGAGAGAGATGAAAGGTAGATTATCATGAAAACAGGACATCTTGATCCCACCACTAAGGAAAAGCTGAATCCTCCACCACAAAACCTACTCTGAGTCATTGTTTAATGAACCGAGCATTGCTCGCAAAAACTCAGCTCCGAGCCCTTTTTTCAGATAATAAAAACAGTGCTGATATTTTTATATTGAGTTAATGGTCTTGAAGAAGAGCCACAAAATTGTACTTTGCTGTACAAACTCCTGCCGAAGAGGAGAAGTAAATCTGGAGGGTAACAAAAAGGTTCTGGATGCACTGTTTACTTAACCCCCCGAACCTCTTCTTTCTCTCCCACACGAGCACCTAAACCCACTTGTGTGCTTGTTGGGAATTACGAGGTCTGTTCTCAGGGTTGTGGGGTTTTACAGTATGATTCAAAGCAAAGTAGAAACCGTCCTGCACTCTCCTTGTGTCTGCCAGCTCTACTGACACGGAGGAGGAGGAGGATGCCAACATAGCTTAAATCTCAGCAGACCTTTACAGAGCTGGCTCGGTGTTTCTATCCACATTTCACAGCTGGAGAAACACATTCAAAGGCAGGACCTTGATGGTACCAGGGTGCTTTTACAAAACCCATTCAGCTGCCTCAGAGTTAGCAAGATGAGCTCTGGCAGAGGCTGGTCTCCTTTTCTGGCAGCAGAGTCCCAAAAACAGCTGAAAACCCCCCTTGTCTACAGCCACCTCCCAGCAGTGCTAACGCTGCTGCTCCAGTATTAGCAAGAAGGGATTTCTACAAAAATTTTGTCCGGATGGGGTAAAGCTTAAGCAATTTGCCCAGGACCAGCACACAGGTTAGCGTCAGAACCAGGAAAGGTAGCTAAATCTCTGGCTCCCTGCAGTTAAGGATGTGTGCAGACAATTGGGCTGGGAGCTTGTCATCACCTCTTATGAGGAAAGTGAAAGGGGGAGGCCTCTTGGAGAGCATTAGTGCTTTTATTGCAGAGAGATATTACAAAAGATTGCACAGTGGAACATGTTCCAGAATCAGGAGGGAACTCAACCCTAAATCTTTTGATTCCTTTTGCAGCTGGAAACATGTCACAGCAGGATCCTCTGCAGGTCCTAGTGCTGGAAAACAATGGAGATAAACGGTACAAGAAGGTTTTTCTCATATAAAAACAGCACTTCCCCCCCCCCCCC
>NW_009647989.1:480144-484951 GCF_000708025.1 Charadrius vociferus
TGCCTCCCCCCCCCCCCCCACGTGAAATTGTTTTCACACCAGGCCTCTCCCTGACACTAGAAGAAGGACTGCGACAGGCTGAGGGATGAGTGGATGTGGCACGTGATGTGAAGGTGGAATTCAGCAGCCGATTGCAGAGATGGTGATCTAAATTATACTTTGCTTTACCGCTGTGTGACCCTTTTCCTTACCCTTTGACTGGGCTTTCTGAATGCTTCCGACAGACATTTCCATGCTTGGGCCGCAATATTTCAGATATACTTGGACCGCAGTATTTCAGATACCTGCAACTGTAAAACTCAGTGAGGAACAGCCTGAGAGCTTGACTCCCTCACCTTGAACCTCCTTGGATGTGGTCAGGGCGTAGCCAGCCACTGATGTGTGAAAGCCAGCATTTGCTTGCTCACTCATTCGCTTTCAACCTCCACCCCCCATAGCCATCGAAATGTTGCTTTTGGCAAGAACTGGGGCACAGGGGAGGGACAATTACCACGAGCACTCATTGTTTGCAGAATGTTTTTCTTAATGCCTTAGAAAAAAAAGAAAAGGGTCAGGTTGAAAGGTCAGCCGACCTCTTTGTTTTCTTTGGAATGAGAGATTCAAACCCTTCAGAAAATGTTTTATTAGCTCTTCTGAATTTCACTTTCCGCAGAGGTTTTCTCTCCAGGCAATGTTTAGAGGCACCAGCAAGGAGTGCCCACGCTCATCAAGCTGAAGGTGATTTAAGGAGAACAAAATCTGTGCCTTGGCTAATGGAAAGCAAATCTTTGCTTCGAATTTTGTTATGAAAGAAGAAACCCAACTGATTGCTGAGGAAGAAGGAGCTTGGGGAGTGAGCAAAAGGGCTGTGGAGTCAGTTTTACCTAAGCCCTGGTCAGCATTAACTGAAAGAGCCCTCCGTTTTGACCCAACCATCAGCTCCTCACGCCCGGAGGGTTTGTCGTCTCGTGCATAGATAACCAATGTTTATAGGACAAGTCCACACAAGTTGCATTTGGCATTTCGGCCTCGGTGGAGTGGGGCGGGCTGGCCAGAGCGCAGCGGTGTCCTCTGAGGAGGCGGTGTGGCAGTGGGCTGGCACTGAGCAGAGCGGGGCTCGGGGGGCTCGGGCTACGCCTGCATGACCCCCTTTCTCCCAGTGGAAAAAACAAAGAAAATGAGATTCCTCTCCTTTGTGAAGGGCTTTCAAACCTGATGACAAAAGGCAGTATTCAGAGCTGGAAACTATTATTGTTTTTCTTTGGGGGCATTCAGTCCAGGACAGGTTGGGGATTCAGCAGTAAATGAGGATAAGAAATGCCATTTACTATAGCATATATGTGAAATAAAAGACTTCATTCCCTTCATTTTGGTAACTTTACTCACCACTGTATATTTGGTAAAGTGCATTTTCGAAGCAATCCAGGTAGTTCCATTCATGGTAATGGCACTAAGAAAGACTGATTTCTTCCTCTTTTTCATTTCCAGGGTTGCAGTCATTGAGATGTAAAAGACATAGGCTCCAAACAGAGATGTTCTTGCAGCTACATCCATCAAAATGGTGGTGGTGGGGGGGGCCCTCAAGGACCAAGCTCAGACCACCATCTTCTCACCATGTATGAATGAGAAGAGAGTGGTTTAGCATACAGCCTCCCTTCTTCAGCAGACACCAAAAAAGCTTGAGTTTTTCATTCATACTCCTCAAAATGCTTCACAGCAGGAGTAGGTATCACTTCCCCCTCCACCTATACTCCAGCGCACGAGTGCCAAGCCCACCTGATGTTGCTAACATGTTTATAGCTTATTGTGGGGATGTGAGTCGCAAACACAGGCATGTCTGTGCATGGCAATGAACAGACCTGTGTCAGAGATCCAAGAAGCAGGTCTAAATAAACCAGTGCAACACCGAGTGAAGAAGCTCTTGGAAGCAGGATGGCTGTGTCAGCAGAGTATCGATCCATGCTGGAGGGAGCCCAGCTGATAAATCTGCTACCTGAAGCTGCTGCAGCGCTCATCCAGCGTGGCTGCTGGGCTTCTAGGATCCAAGATGATGGTTCTTCTGGTTTGGGGAAGAGCTCAGGGGCTGCTGCACCACAGCTCGTGAAGAAACACAGACACCATTTCTTTCAATGTGTGAACCAGGGTGATGACTTTTACCAGCTGTCCACAGTCCCTTCCTATTTACACCTCCTTCATCAACGTGTCTAAGTGACAATTTGTATCTGGCTCAGGAAGAGGCTGACTTCAGCAGTGGTTCTCCACAGGTGTCAGCCAACCTCAGTGCGAGCCATTAGGAGGGCTTTCCTTCCTCAGCAGACCTCCTGCCTCTGGATTCAACCCCCGGCTCAGAAGACAAGCCCAGATAAAGCTTTTCTTCACAGAAGCAAATCTTGCTCCCTCACCCAAAATAGCACTGCCCCGCTGCACGGCCTGGCTGTCCCCTTTGCAGTACCACCAAGCCCTGTTCCACCCAAGGAGCCCGGAGTCTCTGGGTGGTGGAGAGGACAGGGATGGGGCACGCTTGTCCTCTGTAGTTTCACCCAGACAGGCATTTTGGTCGAGTGCCTCAGTTTGGGATGGCAATTTGATGCTGCGGAATAAATCTACGGATTACAAACCGGAGCAGCGTGAGTTTTGGAGATAGGCACCCTACGTGAATACGAGCTACAAAAACAGAGTCCTGACCCTCTCCTCAGGCAGGGTAACCAACGCCCTGGCAGCTCCGCGAGCGCTCCGGCTCTGTTACCTAATCTCCAGCTGTGGGCTCCGCGCCGTGCCAAGTCTCCTTTGGCTCTGTCTAGTAATAATCGTTTCTGGAGTCCCGCCAGGGCCTCCTGCCAGTTCCAGTCACACTCTGCTAATGCGAGAGGCAGAGTTTATTAATTCATCGCCAAGGCCCATTGTCTGGGACACTGCCTGGCTGTTTATTTACTCCAATATGGTCTGTATTTACTCAGACAGAGCAAGCGAGGGGACTTTGTTTAACTTTGCAAGACCTTCTGCTGGAGGAGACATGTGACCTTATGCAGAACTTCAGATAAATGTTCAGAGCTGGGGAAGGACCTTTTTTTTTTTTTGTAAGTGTGGCCTCAAATAACACCGGTAGCCAGTATTGACAAACTGTAGTAAAGTGTAATAAAGGAAAGGAAAACATAATAGAGTTCTCATTTGAAATACATTTGTGAGTGTTTTGAAGATAAAAGGAGAAAAACAAGTGCGTACCCTAGGACTGAGGCCACGAGATAGGGATTTGCAGCAAAGGGAAAGGACTGGGCCTACAGAAAGGGACAAGTCAAGACATGTTAACCTGAGGCTGCCCTCCCGTTCCACTGACCTCCAGCAACGTGCGGCTGCCATTGGAGGTGGGAAGAGGCTTCTGCAGAGGGCACCTGAGGGCACCTGATGGCAGCATGCTGGCTGCCGTATGAGAGGGCGAGCGAGGAGACCAGTTGTAAAGGCCAGTCAAGCTTTGCCCATCAGGAGAGTATTTTTTTCCAGGCAATGCTGCTGTACTGGCATAACCCTGGGTGTGCATTTCTGTTGGAGTAAAGGTGCCTTCTGCTAATGCAATTGAAGCTGAAGATTAAGCATTGTTTTCTTCAGCAATAAAACCTATTTAAGGAACTCCTGCCTTCTTGTCCTTGCTCTCACCTTTGCACTGCTCTCAGTTGCACCTTCGTTTGTTGTGAAATTGTGCTGTAGACTGAGTCTTTGCAAGGATCTCAGTAGATAAAAGAAGAAAACTTTTTCAAACAACAAACTTTTTCCACATAACATGGGATAGTTGCGGTCCTGGCTAAAGCACCTTCATGTACGTGTATACTGGGTAAGCTCAGTCCAGAGAAAGGCTACTGTATTATTTTAATTCTACTGGTTTATTTAACGTGGTAGAAATTGTGCATGCATGTATGTGTGTATACAAACATACACTACTTACATGCATGTGTGTATTTATAGAGACAACCCCCCTGGGAATGAGGGTAGGGAAAAATACAGCAATCTGAACAGTGCATGCTCTTGTCTGGCTTGTTTTAAGTCAGATCCTCAATGCTATTGTAACATGGTTTTGTATTTAATTTCCTGTGTTTGTAACTCAAGCCAACTTCCAGTGTTGCTTGTGTGAGTGTTTGTTTGGGTTTCTCTGAGGGCCTTTCTTTTGTTGGAAAGTGTGAGGATTTTAACATAGCTGTTAACACCGCACTAAAAAGCCTGATCTTGTTTTCATTGGGGCAACTGCTAAAACACCCTTCTGTTCGCAGTGGGAGTGGCGCTGATGCCCGCTTCCAGCATCGGCATCTCCGCACGCTGGCCGTACCTCTGTCTGGGGACACCATCCAGCCAGCTCCTGGGGGAGGTTTTGCTCCCACTTTGCACCAATACGAAAGACCCATATGTCTTCAGGGCAGCAGCACCCCGGGCTGTGACTGATGGAGCAGGTGGATTCAGTTCCTGCTGTTCCAGAAGTTTTTTTACCTTTGCTGGATGTGCCCCCACCTCTGCAGGGAGGTGAGCAGAACACGCTGCACTGGCCACCCCGTGCCACTGCGTTCGTGCAAACCGGCTAAACGTGCCCAGCTGTCAAGCCAGCGTGTCAAAGCCTGCGCTCTGTGTGTTTTTCTCTTTGGCCTGTCCAACGAGGCATCTCTGAGCATGAACAAGGATACCGCCTCTTCCCCGCTGCCCCAAGCCACCCCCAACCCCCCCAGCCTGCGTGCACTCTACACGGCGACAACTGACCACACAGCACTGGTGGCACCAGCCACGGGACACCGTGCTCGCCACGGGGTGCGTGGGGGCGGTATCGGTGGCTGCCCGCCGACACGCGGAA
>NW_009647989.1:484996-489957 GCF_000708025.1 Charadrius vociferus
GGCTGCCTCTCCAAATATGCACAGTAGCTGATACCACTTGTTTGTTTGCTGGAGAAGGTTTGCAATGGAGTGTGAAGAGAGGGATATAACTGTCAGGGCACCACACACGGGGCAGTGCCAAAACAGCGGAGGGGAGGTGATGGGTGGGTTTGTGTCTCTGGGCGGCACGGCACACGCTGCATCCCACTGGTTTTCATTTTCAATGGGAACCGGCAGCTTCTCTGGTGGAAGGGGGAAGGTGCAGCAGAAATGTGGGACCCTCTGCTCTCCTGACTTGCGTTGTGTGGAGCACGTTATACTTATTACCCTTTGAGCTGTCTTCTCCCGAAACACCTAGAAGTGAGAGGATCAGTTCCTGGGAGGTGGACACCTGGGCTGGGCAGAACCCATCATTTCCCTGCCATACCCCACCATTGCCCCTGCTCCTCCCAAGGGCTCACACTAACATCTGCTGGCTCAATCAGAAGAAGAGTGGCCTGGTGCTGTCAGGGGAAGGTCCCCATATATATTTTTCCATACCAGCCCATTTCAGTCCAGATTAGTGAATTTTCCATGCCTGGCGCTGGTATTCCCCAGTGGTTTATTTGGTGTAGCATGCGAATCCTAGGATGTGTAATCTTATGTTGACCATTGGGCCTCATTTGTGTATTTTATTAGTTAATTTTTAAACACTGACCTAGAGCTCTGGATCCATTTTAAAATAGTCCAAATTATAAATAAACAGACTGCCTAGCATGAGCTTGGAACAATAAATCAGGAGAAAAACAATTAAATACAACAGAAAAAAATTGGTCTTGAGAGAAAACAGACACTGAAAGAAAAGGCACACCAACATACATTCTAGAGGGAGAAGCAGAAATAGTACAAGACTGAAAGAAAATGAAAGAAAGGTAAAGAAACTTGATGTGCCTTAAAAAAAAAAAAAAAGAAGGATTGCATTCAGGCAATAAATAACACAGTATTAGCACGAACGTCTCTGTTAGGCTTAATTACAACAGATTCATCTTAATGAAAAATCAATCCTCTAAGCAGCTTTTAATATTCACCTTCACTGCTTGTACCTGCTAACCGAGCCCGAGTGTAATAAGAAGAGCCTGTACACGTATCACATTAAAGATTACAGGCAGCTGAGCTTAACCCTCCCCGCCGGGGTGGTGAAGGCATCCCTGCAGTGGGGGTGGAAGGCGACCTGGGGAGCAAGGGGAGCCAGGGGACCGTGGAGAGGAGCAGGGGGGTCCGCCACCCTCCTGTGTGAGTAGCCCAGGATGTTTGCTGCAGATAGAGGAGCGAAAAAGCAAGGGTGGCTTTTCACATGGCCAGCTGATCTTTATTACCTCTGAGTTTGGTGACACAGGCAACAAACAGTATTTTGTTCTCACATGGGGAAACGCCCAGTGGGTGATAGCCATTTGTTGCCACTGTGGCCCACTCACTCATGGACCTGAAATGTCATGCCTACACGCAGTCTCTTTATTCTGGTATCATCCCTCTGGCAGCAGCCAACATTTCTTTTTCCAGAAGATGCAAGAAATCTTCTGCAGTAATCTGTCCTGGGGAAAACTCCTTCTCTGTTGCCAATAGAAAGAGTTTGATTTATGTTTTTCATATCACATCTCTTCTTTAATTTAATGTTGAAAGTCAATGTTCTTGCACAGAACAATCTAGCTTCGTTTACTCACTCTTGGATGCAGTGACATGGCAGTGAGTCCCACTGATTAATTACATACTGCATCTGAAAAATAAATGCAGTGCTTAGATGGCCCAGCATACCACTGGACCAGCAGCAGAATGGTGAAAATGGACTGCCACCACAGCACCAAAGGGAGCAAAGTCACCACCATCCCTCCTGAGACACATACGCTCACCACAGATCTTCAGACACAATGCCAAGACACCAGCATTTTGCTAGACTAGTCGGGTCAGAATGCACAGGGCATCCCTCATGTCCCCACCAGGACTGGTGTTTTCAAAGCATCCATCAAGCTCCTTGTAAAAGAGTACAGAAGACTCACTTCTCCTCTTGAGCAAGGCGTGCTTGGCGTAGACTGCCGCTGTAGTAAGACCAGAAGGGGGTCTGGTGACTGTATTGGTCCATAAACCACTAGATTTATGAATCCTGTGATTTAAATGGGCTACAGCACTGTGTCTTCCTTCACTTTTCCATCCTTTCCCCTCTCACAGGCAGAAAGGCTGACACATCCAGCTGCGCTGAGTTCCAAGGATGAATCCAACTCTTGAGAGAACCCACAACAGCTCCAGCACACCCTGCCCCAAAAGCTCCAGGCTTGCATCAGGGAACGGTTTAAACCTTCACAGGGCATGCACTGGGTACAGCACATAACATGCAGACTTTCCCCAGGAACCTAAGACAAGTAAACCATCCCCTTGATAGCATAGTATGTAGAACTTGGCCAGAGTAGTGAGCATCAGCGGCATTTCCCCACCTTGGCTTCTCTGCACTGCAGAACAAGCTCCGAGTTGGGCTCAGGAAGCAGGAGGGGGTCCAGGACCCTTTTCCAGCAGTTCATAGGTTGTCCTATGAATCACAGAGCCTTTCTGTATGCTGGTCCCACAGCTACACGTGCCCTGAAGCATGTTTCTCCCTTCCTGACTCGTTCTCCTAACTTTCCTACGTGGGCCAGTGGGTTTACCTGGCCCAGGCTCATCTCCGTGTCTTCCACCAGCAACACCTCCGAGCCTTCCCTCTGCAGTCAGGGGTTTCCCCAGCTTCCTGCGAGGGAGCAATGTGCTTCTCCCAGCTTTGGCAAAGCATATCGACATCCCAGGGTGTTTCCAGCTGTAAGAACAGCCATTTCGGGGGAACACACACTGGTATGTGTTAGATCACACCTGATGGAGACGTGAAGCCGTCAAAGCCAGCAGAGGGGTTTGCCCATATGCCAGGCACTCCATGGGACAACACTTCCCCCCTCCACCCACCCCATTGCAAGCAGGAGAATTCCAGGTGGGACAAAGATGGACATCTCCAGGTTGCCAACATCTCGGCTCTGGATGGAGGTGGTGTTTCAGGCTGGGGAAGCAGCACTCCACTAGTGGGTAAAGGGTCACTAGTAGGTAGATGACTTGCTCTGAATGATAGGAACTAAACCTGTTCCAAAGCGTCAAAGCTTTAATTTAAGTATTCCAGCTGAACTCCTTAAATTAGATGGGATGAATCGTTGCCGTTTGTAAAACACTTTGGGCTCCCTCCTGCATTTCAGTGAGCTGCAGGGTATAGCCAGCTTTCCCAAATGTTTAACCAACAGGACTGACAGGAGCAAACATCCAAAGGTTTGCTCACGTGACATCTGCAGTTGTGAGGCTACCGAAGCACTTGGCAGACTGAAGGGCAAAAAGAAAGGGACAATCTGTGCGCACAGTGCAGCATCTTGGAGCGTAATATCCCAAAGCACAAACAGCAGTGATTGGCATCAAGGAGTGCTCTCCATCATATCCACAGGGATATTTATGTCTGACTAGATATCCCCAAACCCCACCATACAATGCATTTAACACATTAAATAATTACAAAGGGAGGCTTGAAGCAAATGTTCTCAGACACCAGAGGTATGCCTACACTGCAACCTAAAGGCATGACCAAAGACTTTGTAGCTGTGCAAGAGCTAGCTTTAATTACCTAGCTCAGCTACTGATAATGCAGAACAGATTAGCTGCTCAAATATTTAGTTTTCTCGGGCCAGTTTTCCATCCTAGGCTGAGTCTCACATCGCTACAGGTAGACTGCTAGTTCTGGCAAACCCTGCCTAAACAAGCTGTGCTCCACCATCTTCCTGAAACAGAAAGGCTGCGCAGCCTTTCACTTCTAGATCAATGATTGGAAGCTGGGAACTGTGGGAACAGGTACAAAGCAATCCAAAAGTCCTACCATGCCACCAAGCTCTTCCCATTATTCATTTTATTCCTGAGCACGCTCCATAAGAACCTTGGGTGAAGTTTCGTGGAAGGCAACCACAGGCAGGCTGCCCTTTCTATCCTTGACCTGGTTGATGATTTGATATCTCTGCCTTCGGCGTGACGCATCCGATGTCTTCCGTGGATGCTGCGTGCATGTCCAGCACGTTGTTTGCAGATGTACATGCAGGCTAAGGGGTTGCAGACCCAGCACCACCTGGCTGAATGAACTGCCAAAGCTGCTCTTGCGCAAGGACCAGGGTGTCGGTGGTAGCAAAGGCAGAGGGTGCAGCAGCTCTGCAGTGGCACAGTTGGTGAGGAAAAAAACGCTGCTTCAGCATTCACGGAGCAAACCAGAATAATAAATAACTCCTATAAAGGGTTGAACTGGGGACTCCAAGTACCTGTAACACGATAATGTTTGGAAACGAATGGCCTCTGGAAGCACTGAGTAAACAGGTCAGAAGGTTCGGTGACTTCATGTATTGGAGAGACTAAAAATTACACATTACAGAACAAGGAGGAGCCAGATACCACGCCTTGCTGACAACCAACCAAAGGCCAACATGGCCACGCAAGCTTCACACTTGTAGGGATTCAACACCAGGCCTTTCACAGCGGCCTCTGAGCACCTGCTATTGCTTTTTTATCTTCTTAGAGGAAAGGATGAGGGCTTATTATTCTTTATCTCCAGCTACCTTTGCTGAGGATCTAACTGCCTCAGTTTTCTTGCACAGGCAGCAAGAAGCAGTTATTTGCTGGGTCAGCTTTAGATCCCTGGCTTCTCTATGAATCTCTCACTGGGCTACTTCTATTCTCAAAGAGCCTTCTAAATAACATATACAGTTTCAAGCCAAAAGGGAATTATGCTGTCCAGGCAGCTGTGGTTTATTTGTGTCAAGGTGGGGGCACTAATGTGTATTTGGCCATTCGGAATCACAATTCTTTCAACGTCTTCTAAATCTCAGCTTCATCATTCCTACAGAAACAGTGTCTGGTAACTATTCCAACAGCTTAACTATTCATTTGCTGGAATCGATTTCCTCTTT
>NW_009647989.1:489970-497184 GCF_000708025.1 Charadrius vociferus
AAAAAAAAAGCATGCACATAATTTCCCCCCCATCCAGGATCAATATGACAAAACTTATCATTTTCATGCAGTAAAGAACTTTGATGTTAAAAAGTTGGGCACAAGATTAGTTCTTTGAAAAGCTGATGTTTCTGTGCTGCTATCATTTCTCCAACTAATATTTCCTTCTGTTCTCTAAATTTTCTTTCCTTAAAGCTTTCATTTTGCGGCCCTGCCAAGCTGTCTATATTTTCTTAAATTCTCATTTCCTCTGGCACGCATTTCTTGCTTATAGTTACAGTAACTAAAAAAAAAAAAGACAGAAAAAAAAGATTTTGCACTGAGCCCAATTTCCAGTCTGTAATCTTCTTTTTTAATATTGCTTTACCACCCTCTTTATTCTCATGTTTCTGCTTGCTGCAAATTTACCTGCTAGGTTTGGAAACTATTAATTCACTTCGTTTTCAGAACTGTTCAAAAAGAACTAAAGAAGCAGCATCCTGGTCTGACGCCTTTTATAAATTTCTGTTTGCTGTGCAAAGGCTTAATTTGGGCTTTGTTCTTGCTGGTTACTCAGGGTGTTGCGTCTCTTCCCTCTTACGCCTCACTCTGTTTTTCATAGCACTAGCGTTTTTGTGTTACTCTGCCTCTTAACTTCCTTCCCCCCTCCCCAATATAAGTGTGCGTATGTGTGTGTGTGTGTGTCTTATCAACACTTAAGGCTAATTCCTGCAACGGATGCCGAGCTTTCTGGGAGAACCAATCACCACCTGGCTCATTAGGTATTCAATGCATCAGGTTAAATTGAAAGATGTTTTGTGACTCAAGATTTTTTTGGGCTACATGAGTATTCCCTGCTTATGCAGGAAATCGCAGAAAAACAGTATTAGGAAAAAAGCAATGCGAGTAGCACTCCTTTCTTATGGAGCGTTAACACCATGAATGGGGTGAATGACCAAAGATTTAATTTATAATAGTACTAGGAGCAGCGATTTCCCCAAAAACACATTCTGAAGTATTCTGACTCTTCACACTACTATGAAGAAATAAGTATTTTTCAGCCATTATTTAAGAGATAATGTGAGTCATCAAGATGTTATTGCCCAGACTTTGAAAATGAGTTCATACTTTGTGCATTGAGTTCTTCCATGTGCTTACCATAATTGCAGACTTAATCACAGTGAGGACACACACACATACATGGGAGGCGTAGTCAGAGACACCCCCATTTCCCTGAAAACGCTGCACCCGTGCCGGTGGCGGAGCTGGGAAGGACCTTGGCATCCAGCTCCCCCAGGCCTCACAGAAGACCTGCGCTGCCTTCACTAATGTAATCTACATCCAGGACGTGTAGAAGACTTTGCTTGTATCAGTCTCTTTCAGCATGCAGGGAAGAATAGTGGCAAGACAATGTTATTTGCCTAGGAAAAGTAAGAGGACGAACACAGTAAAACCAGCTGCAGCAAACCAAGATTACCAGTGACAGAGCTGAGAGGAGAGAAGGACATCCTTTAAGGGGAGCAGGGAGATGAGCAATAGGAGGAGAAACAGGAGATCGTAATTCTTACACTTCATCTAAAATTGTAACTCTTCCTCTCCTTTAAACATTAAAAAAGCCTGGCATCCACCACACGCTCCCTTCAGACAAGGCAGCGTTCCCTCCACGATAACGTACTGCGAGGTGAAAGAGCAGGTGGCAAGAGACGGCAGAGTGCTCCAGTCAAAGTGGGACCTTGCAGTCCCTTTGGAACCACAGCGTGCGAGAAACAGCCCTTTGCTCCTGGTGTCTTTTGGATGTACATCACAGCTTTTTCTAGCAACCGAAACTTCAGAGCTGCTGGCTTTCAGCTGTTGCGTTTTGGCTCCCGGTGGGAGGAGCAGTGCTCATAAAGCCCACTCCAGGCTTGTTTGCTTTAGATTGGAAAGAGCTGCTCCTGTTAGGAAAGTGCCTCCCCACCAGCCATCTCAAGTATTTCCAGTAAGCTTTTCTGATCAAGAAGTATTAGGAAACAGGTCCAAACACCAAAGGTAAATCAATCTGCTTCCTAAAAGCAAAGGACATTCATTTTGCTCTGCATTTTAGTATCTTTTGCTCTGGTGATGGAGGAGCTGATTCTGTTTTCAATTTTACATGTACTTATCATCTTGCTGACTTGAACTGTTGCAGAGAGAAGGAGATGCTGAGATGCCAGCCGGGATTACTTAGCAATAGCATCTCCTTTCGGAGACAAAGCAGGAAATCCCTTTAGGATTGGGCTAGAAAAAGGTGGTAAAGCATAAAGAGAAGGCAAACATGCGCCGCAGAGAGCCCCAGGGTGAATCCTCCCTGGCTACAAACCTACAACACAAAGCTGTGCTCTGGTGAAATCTATTACTTTATGAGCATAGTACCTTTAAACAGTTCTGAGTGAAACATCCTTAAGCCATTTTCCTCTAACTTTTGTGATTTTTCCGTATCTATTCAGTGCACTGCAAAGAAAGACCAAGATCCCAGTATGTAAGAGACTCACTGTGAGGGCACTTACAAGCAGATCTCAGGAGGCACCACTGGGAGCTGAGGTGCACTCTTCTGGGCAGAAATGCTTTGGTGGCTCTTGCAGGAAGAGCTACAGGGACTATGCAGAGCTCTTCCTGAGAAGACCAGGTTTCTGGTATGTTCAGAGATCTTGATGGGGAGTGAAAGCTTTTGATAACTCTATAGGAACTTGGCGTCCGTGCGCTTTTCTCTCTCTCTCTGGATAAAGTCTTGGCAGCCACTCCCAGTCTATTTTAAACAAAGCCAGTGATTTCTGGAGAGATGGAAAACACATGAAGGGCACAATGAAAAACAAGCAGAAAACCTGACTCCAGGACAGAGGGAAACAAGAGTGATAAAGAACACGGCTTCCTCCTCCGGCAGGCAGGAAGGCGGGCAGGGCGAAGCCCCCTTCACCGCACACCACCACGCCAGGGGTCCTCACTAGGCTGCTGCCATCACAGGTCCTGCTCAAAACTCAGAGCTTTTCCCTGCTGAGCTCCCCTCCCCTTGCTGGTGGCCCATGCTTGCACATCCCTTGTCCTCAGCACCCAGATGCTGCTGGCGGCAGGAGGTGGCAATCGTGGCAGAAAAAGGGAGCAGGAGACACAAACAGCAACCCACAGGCCAGGTCCATGACAAAAGCTCTGCTACCCAAAGCAAAAATAAGTTATCTACAAAGAACGTAATTATGGTCAAAGCCATACATCTGACCTAGGGCCAAGAAAGAGCTGTTTATAACTGTCAGTACATAGAGAGATGAACCTGTAATTTATGTATGCTGAAACATTATAATTTCTGATCCAGAAGCCTCCTTTCCTGTTGAACAGCTTGGTAACTAAGCCTTGGTCGCTTGGATCATGTGGGATATCCACGCAAATCCTTTTACTAAGCTCAGTTTAAAAGATTACGTATGTGTCTAGTGCAACCAGTGGGACATGTCTTGGCTCAGTGACCTGTCCTGGGCTGCGTCCCTCCTGTCCCTGACATGAAGTGCTCCCAGGTTCCTTCCCATGGTACCTAGTGTCCAAGGTAGCCTCAATTCCACCCAGGCTTGGGCTGCCGAAAACTCCCTGCGCCCTACCCTTGGGACACAAATTGTGTGCAAAGGACTCTTATGCTCTTTTCTGCCCCACGTCCCCTGCAGGAGGGCAGGCAGGGAGCTGCAAGTGGCGAGGCCACCGGGCTGGCCCCAGGGTTGCCCAGCGCATCCTCCAAGACTCACCTCTCCTCTCCTGGGGGCACCAGGGCCGTGCACCGGGGAACTCCCAACAGGCCAATAACACAGATGAGCAACTAATATGGCCTCACATCCATCTTTAAGTCCTGCCTACACAATCTATATGATCAACTGCCTCTGTTGCTCCCCATCGGCACAGAAGATTGCTGTTACATGCTGGGTAGTCTCTGTTTGCACTGTAACCTCTCTGGGACGGGGAGGCTATCTCTGCTTCGTTTTGGAAGGCACCCAACTTGCTCTCAAGCATTCAACAAGCAGTCAAGAAATGATTCAGATGGAGAAGCAGAAACACAACTTGCCTGGGCTTGACAGCATTTCTTTATCAGTTCCCTGTTCAAATCAACTCAGGCTGGCAATAAGTGCAAGTAGTGACTGTCTGGAGGGTGTTTGGTAGCTCCCAAAAGCCGTTGCTATTTTGTTATTTTGGTGCAATTCTTTCAGGGGATGTCCACAATACAAAAAAAACCCCACCCCATATCACATCTGCTACTGGTTGGTATCCTTAGAAGCCATCCCAAAAGGCAGATCAAGGACTGAATAAGCATGAAAACTTTGGAGACAGGATTAGATGAAGGGTAAGATATATTAGGTTTGGCAACACTATAACCTACCACAAATTTAAAAATTGTGAGTCAGACTCAAAAAAAAAAACCCAAACAAAACCAACACTAAAAAACAAGACTGGAAAATGCTTTAAAAAATCCTTTTTCTTCTTTGTCCTGCTTTTCCTTTTCCAATTCTACCTGCCTGCTCCTAGGGTCCCTGTCAGTTTACTAACATGGCCAACGCTTCAAAATGTCTTGCAAGTGAGACAGCTTTGTTGAAAGTTGAACATCAGAAATTTTCCTGCTATTCTTGGCTCTGGGAGCAGATTGTGGTCTAGTGGTTACAGGCATCATGGCCAGCTGAAACACACCCATGTTTGGGTCATCTGCAAGATGTGAACCATGGATGTCTGGTTGCAAGAGCACGAATTTCCAACCGTAGGGCTAACGAATCAGATGCTAACACAGAAGTAGGAATAAGGTCAAATTGCTTCACGAAATGCTCTTGCAGAAGGGTGACAACAAGCATTGTCAAAGGTCCTAATTTGGGATTTCCTTTTAAAAGGCTATGTAGCAAGTAGCTGAGATGTAGTTCTGTGAATCAGAGAGCTGGGTCCCATTCCAGGCTTTGCTCAAAGTGTTCGCGAGTCTCCCAGCTGCAAAGTGGACCATTAACCCTCCAAAGCCTTAGTATATGGCTCAGCATGCTGAAAGACATCTCAGTCAGCATAGGTACTGTAACTGAAACTACAGATGACAAGACTCTGCCTAAGCCAATCTCTTTTAATATTCCTTTTTTTTCCCCCCCTGAACTGTCAGGAGGTGAAAATTGTATCATCATCATGGGAATTCCTGCAGCAATGGACAAACCCACATTCTTTATGACAGCTGACAACATTGGGGTGGGACAAGGAGGTTTGTGCTTGAGCTGTCTGTACTGTTTACCTGAAGATAAACAGCAGTCTCCAAACTTTTCACTGAGATTCCCACTCATCATTAGATTTAAAAAAAATGGTACCAAAAAGGTAGGGCACCTTTCCTTATGTGTTTTAAGGTCACAGATTCTAAAATGAGCAAGCGATGACCCATTTTTAAACCCACTTAGGGCATGCTTTTACTCTATATAGAGCACACATTCCTCTACCTCCTCTGGTAAACGTACAGAAAAGTGTTGAACCTTTCAGTACAGCAAATTAATCACCAGTTGGCAAGATGAAGAAGTGCTCTGGACAAGCACCAACTCAAAAAAAATGAGACATTAGAAACCATATCTTATCGCAGACAAAGAAGTGCAGTGCACAGAAGTAATGTCCCATTATAGAACTGTGTCTATTCTGAGATTAACAAAATGCACTACCCTATTTTACACAGTGATGAGTATGTAGAAGCACAAAGACAAAGGGAAATTAACATCCTGACTTTGAACTCTGCAACACCCAACATTTGGGTGCCTAGCCACTCTGTCAGCTCCACTGCCCCGAACCAGGCACCTGAGCCGCTCCTCAGGGAACCTAAGAAGCAGCAGATGTGTAGGTGCAGAGGCCACTCAGGTTGGTGTCCTCACCGGGGAGACAGCAGGGAGGGCCACTGAGGCACAAAGAAAATAAGGAGAGTTTATTCACTCTGATAAAGTGCCAGATTGGTTGACTGACTCCAAGCACCTTTAACTACAGATCACACCACAGTGAGATATTAGGAACTGCAAGCCACATCTACCACGTCAAGGACAGACCTGCTGTAGATGTGGGCTGTGGTGAACCCCCCTCAGCAAGGAAGACTCACCCAAGGCAACTTCACGAGTGGTTGGTGCAAACCCAGGTGCTCTGCTTTGGTTCTTCTTTTCCAAAGGGCAAATGAACTACTGCAGTGGGAGTGAGGATGGTTTTGTTTCTGTGGGTGAAGCTACCTGCAGGAAAAGTGCCTAGTTCAGGTGGAGGCATAAGGACCACATAATGTCAGCTCCAAATAACAGCTTATATCATTAAACATTTCTTTTTCTGATAAATCCCTGATTGATTAAGTATTTGCGCATGTTTGGGCACAACTCGAGGCACTGTTTGTTTTCCCCAGTTATCTGCTCCCAAGAAGCGTGACTCACAATTGTACAGGGAAGGAAATGAAGGGAAATGCTTTACTACATCCGATTTTGCAGCAACGAATGTCATGTTGTTACTAATGTAACCCCAAGCAGGGCTATTGCCATGCAGGGACACAGCCGTGGCTGCCGGACCGGCGGTACTTGGGTGATGGAGACATGTTGCTTCTCCCAGCTGAGCTTCTCCCAGGACGTATGTGCCAAACCATCCTGCTGGAGCTTCGTCCCCGAATCCCACAGGATTCCAGCCCCGCTGGAGGAGCCAGTGGCAGCAGGCAGGGCTGCTGGGCACCTCTGAAATCCTGAAAAATATCTTGTTTTCCATTTTCGGACCCTCACTGAAGTCTTTGGTGGTCCCAGGCAGAAAGGGGTCAAGGGCAGCAGTGAAAGGGCTGGGTGGCAACACTAGCCAAGCTGTGCCATGCCGCAGCATGCCGGCTCCAGGGATATAGGCTTGCAGCGATGGGGAAGGCAGGTCTTTCCCCAAAAGCTGGTTGCAAGTACACTGAAGTCAGGAGGAGCTTGTGCCAAGGAGTTCAGTGAGCTCTGGGGTGTATTAGTTGTAGAAATGACTTTGGTGAGGTTTCCTTGCAAAGTGACACAAGGACATACAACTAGGGTATTGGAATATAATTAAGAGAGAAAGAAGTAAGGCTGGATATCGGGGAAAACCTTTTGTCAGTGAGATTTATTAGTAGGTACAGCAGTCTCCCAGGGGAAATAGTAGAAAGGCATTCACTTGGGATATTTAAAATTAGACTAATGAAAGTGCCAGCAAATATTCTATGGGGAGCGTGCTCACACTGACAGGCAAAATGAGCTCTGTGACCCCGTCCTGTC
>NW_009647989.1:497212-512947 GCF_000708025.1 Charadrius vociferus
GCTTCCCTGTGTGAAGGGGAGAGGTGTGAGGAGCGCCAGCAAGTTGCCGTCCCGGCACTGGACGTGATGGGCAGGGTCACAGGGAAGACCCATCGGGAAGACACTGGAATTGGTTTCATAAAAACAGCATCTCAGCACCTTCTTGCCAAATGATGAAAAGGAAGAGGGAGCGCAGCAGGTGACCACAGGTGAGGTGGGGGGTTGGAGAAACTAGCCGGTCCTCCAGGACTGCTCTGCCTCCAGCAGCACCTGCTGAGACCCAGCCAGAAGAGCAGCGGCACCTCATGGAGAAATGCACCTTGTTCCCGGCATGCTCTTCAGCTGGTCATGCTTGCAGAGAAATAAGCCTGGGTCCAGCTTGGCAGCCTGTTTCAACCATCAACAAAAGAGGTTGTCCCACACTGTGAGTTGTTAACAGTGTTCCTTCCCCTTTCCCATGTGTTCCCAAGCCCATCGCTGCTCACCCTGCTTCTTATGGGCTGGCGGTCTCCTTAGGCAGAGCCATCTTCTCAACCGGCCCTCAGCTGAGCAGTTGTGGCAGTAAAGTTGATAGCAAAGGTGTCCAAAAATGGGAATTTTTCAGAGCGGTGGCTGATCCTGCTGTTCTACATCTGCTGGTGGCATAGGAAAGAGTTGTGCTCCAGGCCGATCACCATGACCAGCAATGAAATGTTAACATAAGCCCCACTCCCCTACCTGTGCCCTTGCTCGCTTGAGTTGGCATGTCCCAATACCACAGTGAACTGCTACAACAAATCACCTACAGTAATTTAAAAAGGTGGTGAAGTAAAATGATTGAAACAGCCATTTCTTTACAGATTCCATTAACTTTTCCTGGCTATTTACTTCTGTTGACATTTTTGCAAAAACTCATAGTATTATAAGGAGTCAAGCCTCATTATCCTCTTATTAAGAGCTAACTGTCTCCATGAAAACATAGTTTCATGACTGTTGCTGTCGTGATTTGAGCAGCAGACGTAAACAGGGTCATCTCCAGCCATAGTGGGTGGATGTTTAGTTTATAGCGCTGAGGTTAAGAGTGAAAGCGTGTGACTAAGAGCAGAAAACAGAGGAGCCTTTGTATACATCAAGAACCCTGAGGCAAAACACAGAGAAGGAGAATGCTGACACAGACTTTAATGGAGAAAGAAAAGAGTCCATTATGAACGTTACAGAGAACATAATTCATTTAAGAGAAATCAAGATTTAAAGGACTTATAGAGGGGAATATGAATACTGACGTCAGTGCGTCACGCTTGGTGGTTTGCTGTCGGACTCTGTACGTGTGTTAGGGTACCACGCATCATGTCAGGTGGAAGGCAACTCGCTGCCAGAAATTGTCATCCAGTCTTTGTTAGATTCCTGTTGGCAACAGGTTTCTTTCAGTTCAAGCCTTTCAATAGGAGTCAGTGATATGCACAATGAAGCAAACGGAGCTCTTGCATTTTAACACCAATCTGCCAAAACTGTCAAAAATTGCTTTTGGGACACTTCTTCCTTTCCAAACCCCATCTCTCCTTAAATAGAAAGGGGAGTGTGTGGGGCAAAAGAAGGAAATGGGGCTAGATATTTCTGAACTACTCAGGTGTGAGAGCACAAGGAGAAAGCTGGTTAGTAGAGCTGCCTCCAAGTTTGCATATACACTGCAGTGACTGAGGACCGGCACATTTACTGCACCGTAAAACAATGTTATGAGCGCTTGAAAAATATTCCCCAATCCATATACTATAGTGGCTTCTTAACTTCAGCAGCCGGAGCCATGAAAATAGAGTGCTTTGTGCAGTAGCTTGCGCAACCAAAGAACTTTCTCGTCCTCGGAGTGCTTTATTATTTTTAACGAGACAGGCTGAGCACTTCTTGATAAACATTTTTTCCTTGAAGCAGTAATCCTACTTAAACTTTTTACCTTGTCCCTACAGCATACCGCTAGGAACTTAATAACAAAACTCGTTTTCCCTTAAAGTGCTAGTCATGTTAGTACAGAAAGTGAGGGACATGTTGTGATTGCCATGAAAGGGGCCATGGCTGGAAACAGATTGAAAGTGCCCTGTTAGTAGGCAGGCTTAGTATTTTAAGAAGAGAGCTTTTCTGAAGTACATTTTCTAGGATATCCAGTTTCTTTCAAATGACAAAAAAAAAGTATTAATGTCTATTGTAATAGGAGTGGTCCTGATGCCTAACCCTGACAATGTTTCCATGCACCCCGAGTCTACCTTGCCATGGCCGGGTGACAGACAGCAGGTCACGTTAGAGCCAAACCAAAGAGCCAAGATTAATCCAGGAGATGTCAGAGGAAGGGAGGCTGTCCACGCATCTGTGCGCTTGCCTTTGCTTTGAGCAAGGTGCAATGCATCCTGCTGATTTGGCAAATGTTTTTGGGGTAGCATTACAAGCCGTTCATTTTTAAAAGCCATTCTTCTCTTTCATACAGGAATTATTAAAGCTTGTAAGACTGAGAATTTAATTAACGGTGAGAATTTAACCACATGAGAATGAGGAAATTCAGAGCCAACCCTCCCATCTAAGTCAATCTCACTTCTGTCCCCTCGTATCAGTGTGTTACAACAGGCTCTTTCACGGTCACATGAGGCTGGCCAGGGGACACACTTCTCACTAGATCTAATACAATGAAAAGAAAAACTGTCTTTTTCCCCCTGTGGTCTTAGATGCACATGTGGCTTTTCATACCACACACATCATGTGTTCTTGGAATGAAAGGCCCTTTTGTAACATGCACACACCAGCCGAGGGAACTTAACATCGGGTAGGATTGTTAACTGGGTTCCCTAAAGCCTCCCATGAACACTCTACCAGCAGCATTGCACTGGAGGAGGAATGTGGTTGAAGGAATTTGACCAGCTATATTATAAATAATTTGCGATACACACATCACCATTTCTGCTCCACCTAGGTTAACTACCGTTACTTAATTTCCCTACAGGAACAGCGTAAAACTTAAGGACAGGCCCGATGATTACCAAAACACGTGTCTTGCTGTCGGTTGGGATGGCCAAGATATTCTCGTGTCTGTGTTTGAGACAGTCATTACCACTTTACAAGCGCTCTCCACTGCCTTTACATCAGCAGACCAGTGAGAACCATAGTTCCCTAGTAGAATTACCAAGCAATGAGTCTGTATCCTCAAGGCCTGAGTGCTTTTGAATGTACTTGTGTGGGCAGCAGGTAAGCAGCCATCAATCAAAGATTACATTTTGCAAATTTGGAGGATGCATCCCACATATGTCTTTAAGAGATCTTCCTGATTTGAAGCAGCAAGTTACCCATGCAGCTCCAAGTAGCAGCAGTCCTCTATCCAAGCAGGGGAATATACCTCCTTGAAAGACTATTTAATGAATTAAATTATGCCCAAAGAGACCAGTCCAATCTGGAAAGAAAATCTTGTCTTTGTTGCAGGGCCTGGTGTTAGGGTGCACATAAAAGGATCTACCAGATATTTTCAAAGTTGAACAACCAAAATTGTGTCAGTGATTTGGGTAACTCCAGAACGGGCCAGCTGTGTAAATGCCCTCCATCGCTTAAAAAAAATGAAACAAAGAACACAGACAAAGAATTTAACAATTTTATTAAAAATTGTACCAGTTATTAGAAAAAAAAATCCAAGTATTAAAGTATTAAAAAGCACCAAAGAAAGAAAGCACAAAGCAAATATACTGCACAGATACAAAAAAAAAGGAGCTCTGCCCAGTCACCATTGGTACAGGCAGGAGTCCTGGAGGCACACAACCAGGATAAACAAAATGCTACATTCTCACTGGGTCTCAGTCCATGGCAAAGAAGGTGTGTGCACTTCAGGACTAATCCAGACAGAAATCTCACAGGAGAGCATCGGGTTTACTTCTGCAGCAGGACAGTATCATATTCTGGTGAATATCAGAATTCATGGGGAAACCCTCCATCGAGGGAAAGTTTATTAAGTACATTGCAAATTCTAGCTCACCTCACCCTTTTTGTTTTCCAGATGAACAACTCTGAAGTTTTAAAATGGAAGGAAAAAAAAAAAGTATCGCACCAAAGTAGAATAGTCATGCGGGGAGGGGGGGAGGAGAAAACGTGAATCCACATTTCACAGTACTCTCATCACTGAATTTTACCTAGAAACGTGGGAGACTGTACTACATACCATTGAGGAGAACAGAAGAAGAGACACATGATTAGTTTTACCAAAAAAAACCCAAATAGTCTAGATACCCAAGCTCAAATTCAGTGGCAGGATTTTCAAATGCATCCAGTGGAAACAGACATACAAATCCCTTGGGCTGTTTTGAAATTTCCCTTTTACAAGCCTAACTCCTGACATTTATTTAAGGAGATACTGACAATGTCATCTTTCCATCACACCATTCTCTCCCCCTTTTGTCATCGAAATTTCCTTTCAGAATAGACTGATGAAAACCAGAGCTGAAGAATGAATCTGTGACGATGCTCTCCTGGAGCTGTGTCCACAAATCGGGGAGACTCCTTCAGATTTACGAATAACTTTATACATGCAAAATTTCCATAATAGATTTTAAAAACAGTTTAAGAATCTACCCTTCCCACCCCTCCATTCCCCAAAGGCAGCAAAGAGTCTGAAGACAGAACTGAAACATGGCTTTAAAAAACAGCCCACAGACATTAGGTTTCGCTTCCCAGAAACCAACTTCCAGCATGGGATTCGCAGGAAGAGACCCTCCTTTCTGTGGCTAAGGGGGAAGGTGAGGCACGTGGAAGAAAGAAGGGGTAGGGGATGTCAGACTGCATTCAGTTTAAGAACACACACACACACGCACACGCACGCACACACACACACAATTACATTCCAGTGCATTTGATGTGTTTGGTCTTTTCTGCTTTTCCTGGTGGAGAAGAACTGAGCTGTGTAACACCTGCATGAACACATGCAAACCAAAGAAACAGAGACCACTGAAGTCTTTAGGAACTGTAAAAGATTGTCCTAGGATCTTTTATCAATTCCTTGAGGTATTTCTTCTTGCTAAAACAATCAAAGGCAACAGGTAGGCATTTTTGCAAATGATCACAAATGCCTGTTTGAAAGACAGACTCTTTTGAAGGACATTATTAAAAACCTTTGTTGTCAAATTATGCTAATACTCAATAGCGCTTGGTCCATGTGCAGAGCTCCCATGAATATGAACAGGCATTCCATGGTCCTTTTACTTGTAATCCCATAGTAAATATTGCTGGTAAAACAAGGCAAGACCTCCAGGTATCTGCATTCTTGTTTGATCCTAGCACATGTGCTGAGTGCTTTCCCTATGTTTCCCTTTAAAAATACCCTCAATAGCACACCATTCAGCATGTCACAGTCTCACCATTCCCACAGCTTCAGCAGAGATATGGGTCAGGACCAGCAGCGGAAGAGTGAAATCCATTGGGGAGTTGGCGGGGTAACATTGCAACAACTACCTCAAGTGATTTTGCTTTTTCTTAAAAAACCAACCCTTCTTCCTAGTCTGCTAATGGGCAGAACCTGCAGTTTCCCAGAAGAGTGCGAAGCCCCACACTGAATGATGTTCAACCTTGGGTACAGCTCCAGTCATTGCTGCGGAGCAACTCCAGGACTGTAGTAAACTCACATGCACACATACCTTTAATCCAGGTTTGAGGGGACACAGTAAACGGCCAGTAGAAAGAAAAATGTCTTTTCGATCACCCTTTCTACATCAGGAAGGACTGGGTTCCTTGCCTCTATTCCCTTGTTGATACACAGCTCCAAAGCAAAGGCTGATAAGGAAGTTTCTTTCAGGACTCCTCTAAGGAGAATTTAGCCAACAACCATTTAATAATGACCAGCTATTTAAACTGAGATATGTGATCAGTTATGCAGGAATTCAGTGCTACCAGGGATTATCAGCACCTTGGGAGAAAGTCGAAGTCCCACACACAGATCCAACAGGCAACCCTTTCCATGCAAATTCATCCTCTCCCCTGCCTTTGTTGTATCCTATTTACGGCAGTTTGCAGCTATCCCTGGGCAGTCACTTTGTGATTACTGGCTCAGCTTTCAAGAATTGCAGGAAACAAAAGTAAAACTAACTATTCCCTACTAGCACCAGGCTTGCTGGATCCAGGGATGGGCAGGTTGCAAGATATTCAAAAGGGTGGGAAGTTGGGAAGGGATAGGAAGAACTCTGTCCCTTAAGGAAAGAGAGCTGAGGTCTGAAGACGTTTTGAAGATCTGGGGAAGGCAAGCAAGATACTTCAAGGCTGCTGGTACCATCAGCAGCAGCTCAAGCTCTTCTTAAGAACTGCTCATTAAAAATAGGAATTTGTTTTAGGAGAAAGATCCTTTCTAAATTGTTAGACTGTAGTTTTACAACACAGAGAGAAACAGTGTCCCATTCCTTTCACCAAGACAAACTAGTATCTAAAAACCCAAGCATATTCCTTCACCAACAGGACTTAAACCATGTTACTTGGAACTGGACACAATCCAATTGTTTTGGATTCCCCAAAGAATCAACATATGTCTGTGGCCACACTGCAATAGCTATTCTGCAGGGAAGAGCTCCACATTGTGTGCTCGAGGGGCCTTATTAACGTGGAATGGGTGACAAATACATGGGTGCTGCGCATCTCTGTATTTGTTGATAAACATGTGAAATCTTCCCATTATTTCCTCAAGTAGGTGAGTCTGTAAGTATGAAGTAGCTGCTTTTCCCTAAGTGAATAACCAGCCTGCCCCTCCAAATCTACACGAAGCAAAATAAGACTTTTGGGTTGACAGAGCATATTTCCTTTCTCCAAGATATGCAGATACGGAATATAATTAAAATATATTATCAGTGGTTGTAAATCTCTGGCACCAGCAACCAGCACACATATTGCAGGAAGTCGGCCTTTGTCTAGCATTAGCTCTACGTCTCCAATGAAGTATTGTTGTTCAAGGAGATTTTAACTTGAGACCCTGGCATGACCAATTTTGATAAGTCTGTTGTTAAAGCGGGAAATACAGACTGGCAAAGATGTGTCTTTCCCTGAGCCAAATGACTCTATTGAAGCAGGCAGCCTGACTGAGGAATGGTTTCACGTACTTGTTTCTCCAGGGTTTTACCCTGGTTGGTAAAACTGGTTGGGTTGCAACACCAGAAGGCACCAGTACCAGACCTATTTTTCTAGATTACACATCCAGAGGACAGGCCTTATTGGCCTGTTCGGCAGTCAAGTCAAGGCAGAGGGGAAAGTTCATGATGGTTTTTAAGTGTCAGATGCACCTGCTGAATTTTTCGTAGTTTGCAGGGCTGTTACAAAGTAGCTTGGGCTGTTCCTGATAAAGGGGTGCTGGCAACCAGTGGGAAAATGCAAGCATGAGCGTGCCATGCGGGCAGGCAGCACTGCTGCATTGCTTCCTGAGCCTCTGCACTTCCACTTCTGCCTCTTTTAAGAGCTTCTGATTTACAAGTCTTCTCCTTAATATCCAGCTTCTCAGGGGTCCTCAATACAGCCTGTGCTTGCACTACCCCTCAGGTTTTCCCCCCCATTTGAGTCCTCGTTCTCCAATGACCAGCGTTTACTCGAAGCAGACTGTGCAAAGCAAAGTATGGAAAGCCTCATCTCTGTCAACATGGGCAGCGAGTGGCTTCCCATACTGCTGCAGCATAGTCAGCAACAGCTATCACTTGTGTCCCTCTGGGTAACCTTGTAGTGCACATGCTTAAAGAAACAACACAAAACCAAAAACAATCCCCCCCTCCTAAAAAAACCTCCCGCCCTCCCTCTCCATAAAACCCACCCCCCGAAATATTACTTGAGATTCACTTATATGAATTATTAACCATCATGGACAAACATATTACTCTAGCTCTAGCTAGAAAAATAACATAAGAGGAGGAAAAAGGCTTTTCTCACATAAACTCTCCTTATGTTGAAAGAGAGTGACTGTGAATATATGAAAGTGAAAAAGGCTTGGGGACCTCTTTCAGGGAGCTAAAGCACATTTTGCCACAGTAGAGCAGCATGCAAATCAAGAGAATGGGGCTGGGAGAGAGGGAGAAAGTCCAAATTTAACTGTGTTCAGCAAATTGTTACCAGACACTACAGTGCAATGATGAGATTATACAAATACCAGAGAAAGCATGGATTAGAGAAGGATATGCAGAGAGGGGTGGAAGAGAAAGCGTATGTGCAAGTAAACTACTCTTCCCATACAGTAATGCTAATTTTTCAGAGTGGATCAAGAGCAGAAGAATTCCTGAACACCTGAAGTCGACGTTTGTAACAGAACTCAAGAGCAATTCTCTGGACAGCTCTTCCTTACGCTGGTTCTATCATTTGAGACCTACAGCAAGGTGCAGTGGCAATATGGAAACAGTCTGAAGAAAATAAACTCTGTATTGCTTTTCTGTTCGTGTTTTACCCTAGTTGTCACTGGGTTTGCGAACTAATGATGTTTAAGGCTACAGAGAAGTAGCCATCGATATTTAAGGCTACTTCCTTTTGGTAGGGTAATTTCCCTGTGCTGGTCCAATACTGTCAGTCATATGGACAAACATCTGAGTGCATACAAACCAGGAACTGTTAGAAGATCTCCCTTGAAGTAATATTAATGCTGCTAGTCAATATATGCTTGCAGCAGCCTCCAAACTTTACATACTAGAGTAATGGACAGACTGCTTGTACAGTGTACATGTCAGACTAGTTGCTAATTAATTTCCCTGTCAAATCCTGAAGCAAAACTATCGGATGCCTGGGACCTAAGCCTTCCTGACCAACCACATTATAGTAAGAGAAAAACAAAACAAAATAAACACCCATCATAAAACTAATAAAAACATATACATTAGCAATGTAGAAGAATGACACTTGTGTCATATTCCATGGTTTTTGCCTTCATGCTGGCTCACGGGCACTGCGAACACTGAACTGGAAGCAAACAGTGGCAGAAATTAATAGCCACCAGCAGCCCCAAGTAGGTTTAATTTTAAGAGTGTTCTACTGAAATGATTTTGTCTATTGATGGCAATGACAAAGAGCAACTTCATGTGAGAGAGCTGCAACTGGCGCCCAATGGAAGGACTAAAGGGATCAGATTTCTCTGTGATTTTCTCTCACACAGGGTGCAAGGAAATAAACAGTAACACATGCAGAAAACAAGCAACCTGATGGATATAAGCTACTTGAACGTTTTCATTGCTAAGAACTTTCTTTGTGGAGGAATCAAGCATCTCTGCTCTGGAAGATACCCAAAGTATGTTTAGAGTCATCAATCCCAGACATCGTTTTTAACTAGCAGCCAAAATGACACTCCTGGCCTCTACCCTTGAGTAACACACAGGGCAGAGGAAGCTGTTAGTCTAATACCTGCCTCCCTTGCACAGAGGTCACCGGCACGGGGAACCAGCAGCAAGCTTTACCAAACACACCCACATTCTGGCTTTCCTTCAACAGTGTTGGACAAGAGCTCCCTGCCTCGCGAGGCAGGCAGCAGCAAAGAAGAGTCCGTAAAAACCCCCAAACTTGAAGACGAGTATCAGAAATTCAGAGTCCTCACATCCGGCCGGCGGTGTGCAATGTCTCGCCCCCGAACCAGTGTTTGTTCAGTGCTCCCTGCAGACTGGATGCGGCCTGAAACAGGCGGGCGAAGCTCACCTCTGCCCAGTGTGGTTCCTGTTCGCCTCCGCGTTTAAGGCCAAGTTGTGTAGAAAGAGAAAAAGCTGCCACCACACTTGATTTCTGTTCTGCTGATGCTGTAGAGGAGAACAGTTGAAGCAAGGTTATTTATATTTCTAAAATTGCAACATACCACTTCTCTTTTCCAATAACAACTCAGTTACACTTTTCAAGAGCAGATACTTTAATCCCATCAGCATAACAAGGGGGTGCAGCAAGGGATGAGGGGAGAGAGGGAAATGATAAGTTCTCCAGAAATAATTGTAGCTCTAACATTACAAAAAGAAAAGAGCAGACCCTTTATGCATTGTGCACAAGAGGATTAAACTTTTTTTTTTGCTTGTAGGATTTTGCAGAGTTTAGCCAAGTGCTGTTTTTAATCAGATTGGCTTCTGAGCCTTTCAAAAGCCCCAGCTGCATGAACAAACAACCTTTTTTTTTTTTTTTTTTTAAAAAAAAAAAGGCCCCCCTTCACCCCAAAAGTAAAAAAAAAAGAAAAAAATATAACTGGTGATCCATCTGTAAGTGATTTGACACCGTGAAGGTCAAAGGGTTAATCTTCAATTTAAACCACACTGCTGAGACAGCAAAACTCTGATTTCATCTAGTACAAGAAAACACATTCGTGCACACACACACTCCCCCACCCTCCCCCCACCACATTTTCCTTCCCAGCATCTCCAAGATAATACTGCCCTTTTTATAGCCACTTTTGACAGTAAGCCATAAATAATCAGCCTTGGAGCCCTTTCCTACTGACTGGAGCCAATTAAACCTTAAGCAAGAACATACTTGAAAACACACAAAAAACCAAAACCAAGAGGTTATTTCAGGTCCCATTGTCAAGGAAGAAACATGGGAGTTGAGTTTCAGGGGGACACCAGACTATATAATGCAGCTTTGGGGCAGGGACACTGTTCCTTCTTTTGTTATATGTAATCACCCCTGCAAATGCGGCTCCGATTATACCCCCACCTTCCCGCACCTTAATGGCATCTCATACAAACAGGTGGGTTTCTCTTTACATTGCCCAGCCTGGGATACTATTTCACCTCAATAACCGACCCTCTATTAGAAGTCAGTCTTTGTTTTCTCATCCAGAATTCCATATTTGCTAAGCAGGACTGATCATTTCTGGAAAACAAAACAAACCAGCCCAAATCTCCCCACCCCCACCCCACCCCCCGCCCCAATCCCCAGCAGATGAGGAAACAGAAGACTGGCTTCCAACAACTTTGCCTCAGTACACAGGAGTTCATAAAAGAGCACTGAAGCACATTATATGAACAAGATGTTTCAACTCAGATTAGCCCAACAGGGCAGAACAACACGGTTGCAAGGCATTCTTTACATAATCACAAATAAGAGAGAGTTGCAACTAGAGTTGGTGTATTGGAGATGTGTCAATAGACAGCTCTTCAAAGCCCTCCCAAATAGTCATTACATTATGTTCGTATTTCAGCGTGAGTAGATCTGTGCCATTTGAATCACAAGTACACACAAAACAGGCTTCAGAAAACCTGTGTTCATCCCGCATCTGAGCAGTGGGTGATTCATCTTACCCTCAAGACTTAACAGTTGTCTCCTGGATTTAGAGGAGTTCACATAGATGCCATCACACATTTCAACACCACTGTGTCTGGAGCATAACCCACAGGCAGAGACTCTAGAGCCTGGTATCATTTATTTCAAAGTAACCAGCCCTGGGTTCAGTCCGTACTGACCCAGGCATTGCTAGGTTTACAGGTGAAAACAATATTTTATAAACTATCCCCAAGGGTTGGGTTACAAAAACCTAATTTGGTCTCAAAAAGCAAGATGCTTTTTTTTTTGTTACTTGCTTCTCAGTTTGACCAGGCTTGTCCTTCCTTCTCAAACTCCAGAGATTCTTCTCACCCTCCTCCATAGAGCCACAGTCCCAAACCTGCTCAAACAGGCACGTGGAACCACAGTGTCCCAATGACATCCAGATACCATGTTTTTATCAAGCTATTACAGCTTAAGTGGACTGCTCCTTAAACAGAGACCTTTGGGTAGCATGTGAATGAAGTGGCACCCAAGCACAATGCCGCCTTCTGCAGTTTCCACAAGCAGGGATCTATGCTAGGAGAGCACGGTGGACAAACATACTACAGATGCTAGGAAGACAATCTCCTGTGGCAGATTATTTGTTTCTATTGGCAGCCAAGAGGATAAAGAAGTGTCTTATAGGAACTTAGTATGGGAAATGCAAAAGGATGTTTAAAAATTGGTATCAAAATCCTAAACTTGAAATATATCTCAGCTACACAGGTGAACCCTCTTTAATGGAAACTCACGGGATTTTATAAAGCGGGTTAATTTTTGGACAGACAAGAGGAGGTGTGCTGACCTGGCACGTACAATTTCAACTATTCCATGCTGTCAGGAGGACAAACACATAGAAGAATCCCCATATTAATGTCCTGCTTCATGTAGGAGGCTGCTTTGCGCTTCTCACACACCATAACAGGTTTCTAAATATTCTGTCTCCTCCTTAAGTTTTACAGGTCACCTCAGAAGAAAAAGATTACTTGTTCTTTGCAGTGATAGGTAAAGGAGGCCATGTTCAGGGAAAAACAGTGGAATGATTGAGCTCTTCCTCCTCCCTTATTTTTGAAGGGGGAAGCTTTCTGAGAAAGGCATTTGGGCTTGTTTTTGTTTGGTAAATAAGAGTTTTAGAGCTCTACTTTAAGAAGGGCTACAGACCTGCAAGAGAACCAGTGGGATGTGATATCACAAATACCTAGAAAAACTCCAATTTTTTTTTTTTTTTTTTTAGTTTGTATTCTATTGTGCTTATTTCACTGCCTCTTGAAGCCACTTTTTGGGTACAGCATTTTAGTCCTTCTCCAGTTAAAAATGTTTCCCACTATTTACCTGAGACACTCAAGGACATTTCCATGCAAGAACAGAATAGGAATTATTTTACCCTTGTGTCCCTCTGCTTATAAGAAGCATAAGACCTCAAATCACTTTATGAAGGACGTTGAGACCATTAGTCTTGTTTTGAAGTGAAAAAATAGAGCACTAGGCTGGGGGCAGCTCTCCAGGTTTTATTCCTAGACCTAGGGCTTGCATTTCCCTGGGTCTGTATTCAGCCAGCATTTCCTTCCATGGTGGTGTCGTCCCACACACACTTTCACCGGCGCGCGTACTGAAGCAGCCCACTCGCACTGTCTTCCCCTCACACTAGGGCAGGAAAGTGAACTAGAGCAGAACAATGATCAAGGCCAGAATTAATCTTGCCTTTAGTATTGATCAGGTCGTCCTAATCTGTCTCATCCATGGCATCAGGTAGTCAAGCTGATGCTCATGCCAGCACAACAGAAGGATGACCTGAGAAGAGGAGCAAGCCAGGAGTGGTTCCTTCAGCGGCAAGCCTAGCTAACGGCGTTTACAGCATTATGGCTTCACTTCTGGGCTGATCTGCTTTCTGTGGTACTAATGCAGCATGGGACAAGAGCCATGGAATGGAAATGGCAGATATGCTTTGCAGTAGAGATAGAGTAAACAATTTATGGAAAGGACTGTCCCAGCCTAAAAAATGTCCTTTTCACAAGTTTCAGTAGCTTTTCCCCAGATATGCCTCTGCCAAGACCAAAATACTCAAATATTTCAGGACTGAGGGTTTTTTGGTGTGGTATAATTTAGCTGCCAGGAAGGACAGAAAACCCAGGAGAGTGACTCCATGAATTTGGCATCTAATTTTTTAAGATGTGATACATTTCAAGTAAATTCTTACAGTGTTCTAAGACTCATAACTATTGTAGCACAGGTTTATAACTTTCCTAAGCTTCATTATGCCGATTTGTCCCTCACCAAAACAATGCAATCCTCAGAGTCACTACTGCACAAAAATATCAAGGATGAACACTTTGCCACCTCCATGCGGTAGCAACACAATGAACATTTTGAAGCTCTTTTCCCAAGATGGAGAGAAGCCTCTTTTGCCCTCTACACTAACTGTAACTAAAGAAGACTAGACTTGTGAATACAGTAAGTCAACACAAAGCTGGAAACACATAAAACCATTTCCTATTGCAGCTGCTGCTTTTTAAAGGGGATATCCTTAAGAGCCTGTCTGTCTGAGGCGTTAGCTTGAGTCACAAGGAAAGGCCATTTTACAGGAAAAGTGTCCTCTGCAGCAACAGTACATTAGTGAAGCCTATTCCATGAACTGTACTGAACTAAAATCCAGAACACTGGTAAACAAACACAGAAAAAAACCAGCAAGGCTTTTACTGGAAGCAAATGAAAGAGGGACAGCATTGACCCGATGTTTATTCTCTCCCCATAATTAGTATTCCTAATACATGTTTCACGCTGTAAAGTATACAGCTATGTATCTGTCAAAGAGCATCTCAGATGTCAAAGGCTTTTTACTCCTACTAAGGCCAAGCATGGAGTGATCAAGGGACGATCAGTATAGGTAATACAACTTAAAGAAAATGTTGTCCCTCTGACACAGCTCCCTGAATCCTTCAGCATAAATGCTTAACAGATGAACAGGATTCACTTTTCCACCCGATACATACGTGCCTTTTATATCCCTCCTTAAAAAAATGAAGAATACATTCATCATATACACGTGTCGTATGTGGGTCTAGTACATTCCTATCACGTGTACAGAAGGGTACACCTGTCTACCCTCTTTATCTTATGGGCAACTTTTGACTTTGTTTCATGGCTTCCAGATGGTTAAGGGTCAAATTCTGATCCCATCTTAATGACAGGGATTAAAATACAGCCATAAATGGCACTATTATATTAAATGAAGAATAATGGCATATGTGCACAAAAAACATCATTCTTCCTTTAATGACTAATACCAGTATTAGCAATAAGTTGTTGGGATTTTATTTATTCACTGAAAACAAAAATACTTGCACACCGGGAGCAGTTGCTGACTCATCGCTGAAGGCTGTTTTGGCTGCCAGGTGGCTGGAGGCACATTGTGCTACCACAAAATATGCTTTAGCTTAGAAAGACTAGAAAGTCGCAGTCCCCAAGGCAACAGAGGTTACAGAAGGTGTCCCCCGCTGGAGAGAGAAATGCAGGCCAATGGAAGTCAAATACAAATCTTTCCAGCTGTGATTCCTAATGACCAAAGAATAATGCATGTGTAAAAGCAGCAGGGAAAAAAAGGAGACAGTAACGGGGAAAAACAGAAAGAGGAGCTTAGCGGCACGATTTCTCATGGTGACACAGAGATGAGGACGAGGATCTTCCTTGGGGACCTGCATCCTTCTGGCTTGCAAACCCCACGGCTCTCTCACGTGGGACTAAACTTGCAGCAGAGGGAGGCATCATTTCAAGTACTGCTTCCTTTCTCCAAGCCTCCGTCAGGCTTTGCGAGGCAGGACAAGCAGCATGCATGTTGATGGAGAGAGGATTTACAGGAGTGGGCGCAACAGGAGGGGTGTGGGATGCAGGAGATCCCCCAAAACCCATTTACGGGCTGCTCAGCCCCAGCAAGGGGGGGGCGGCACTGACCCCCGCCGAGGCACTGGTCTGAGCAGCAAACAGGGACGTTCGCTGCTGCCCCAAACCTGCTTGCGGGCACAGCTTCGCAGGTGAGCCCTTTCTCAACTTTCTTGTAGTTCAAAAACAAACATGCAGCCACTCGCGCCTTCCTCTCCAGAGCAGGCAGGAAGGGGAAGCAGACAGACGCCATGGCAACAGCCAGCTGACGGCAACCTGGGAAGGGCAACCACCGGCCACCGCGTTCCCAGGCCCCCGGCCTTCCCCTCCTGCACCCCTGGGGGGCACGCCGGCTTATTTTCCGTAAATACAGTAAATAAGGGTCTTGCATTTCCAAAAAGCCCCACCTGATACCACTGCTATCTACCTGTGGCATGGGGTGGGAGTGGGGAGGGTTTGCCCCCATGGCTTGTGGGGGGCTGTGGAGATGCCCAGGCCTCACCTCGGCACCCAGGAGGAGACCCACACCCCCTCCCACAGCCACAGCTGCAGGCGGGCTTAGTCACTCAGACCCCCAGTGTGAACCGGCAGAGCCATTTCACAACTTACACTGTTTACCACAGGCTGTGGGACGGACTGACCAACCTTTATTTTCACATCGAT
>NW_009647989.1:513242-518893 GCF_000708025.1 Charadrius vociferus
CCGGCGGCCAGCCGGGTTCCGCATGCCCTTCGGGGGCTCCTCGGCTGGTGGCTGCAGTCCCCATCGCCAGCGTCTCGTCAGGCGTTACCTCAGGAAAACCTAACTGGGGTTAACAGAAGTTGCCTCACTGCCTTTATTTTTAGATCGCTTTTCTTTCTGCTGTGGTATGGTCCTCAGAAAGATTCCTTTGCCATTGGCAAGGGTAGCTACCACGGAGAAACAAAAAAAAAAAACCCTAAAGCAGGGCCTATAAAAGGCTAGCAGGACATTCCTCCTCAATGGCTTGAAACAAAGGAGGACTCTGCAGTGGGGCACTTGCTTTCGTGCCTTTCCACCATAAAATTTAATTGAGTAAAATACAAACACGCACACTCCTCACCATAAATAATCAATCCAAACATCTCATCATCCCCCTCAGAGATGGCAGTATCTTAACAAGATCAACCAACCTAAGCGGAGGACTGGAGGCAGAGCGACTGGGTTCCAATCAGCGATCCCTGCATGATCTCAGACAAGTTACAACCTGCATTTCCTAGTCTCCCACACTAAAAAAGAAGAGGGATATTACTGCAAATTATTTCTTAATTGAAAAATAATTTCTCAGCTGTCACACTGCTACAAGCAGAAAGCGCGTTGCCACTGTCACAGCCGGCACGCTGCTGTGAGAGCCGAAGAAAAGCAGAAGAGCCTGCAGAGACCACTGAAGTTGTACAGGAGAAATGGCAGCACTGTACGCTATTTAAATCACACACCCATACTGTAGGTGATGTTAGAAATACTGTAAAACAATTCACTTGTACCATCCCAAAGAGTTATTTTGTGTTCTATAACGTGGGCAATCTTGGTATTTTGAGGTTGTGGCCCCACTGCCTTAAGAGACTTGCAGTCCTGTGTCCGGCGGGGTGAAGGACCCATGGCAGGGTGAAGGACACATGGCAGGCCATTCATTGCACAGAGCTCACATTGCTCTCCTGCCACCGGGCTCCCTTATCCTCTGCCCACTTCCTCCATCAGAGCTAGGCAGGAAGTTTAGCTTTTTAACGTTATCCCCTATTTTAAGCAGGAACAAAAACATAATAGAGTTAAATCTTTTGTCAGCTGAAAGCCTAGAGAAGAAGAGTAGATTAGGCTGATGCAAAAGTTCTGTGTTTTTTATTAAACTGATATACAACGGTTGTATGTGACTGTTGCATTGAGAGTTTGTATAGCCCAGCCTCCAACAGCAGCCTTATGTGGCTGCCTGAGGAAAAGCAGAGTACATGCAATAGCTCCCCCTAATACTCTTTCAGCATCTAACTAGTTTGAGCTTAGGACTTCCCGAGTCAGATCTGGTTTCTGTTTATTTAATGTCTCCTTCAATGGCTATAAACTTGTCCCTATTTCCCTTGAACCCAGGTAACGCGCTAGGATGCAAAATATGCCTTGACAAGGAGTTCCACAGAGCTACCTATTGCATGAAAAACTACCTCATTTACTTTGAGCTGGCTCTTACTAGCTTGACTTGATTTTGTCTAGTTTTTGTACTGGGAGAAATTATTCTATCCATCTCCTTCGCGTCACTTTTTATTTCTGTTTAATACTGCTACCCCCTTGCTTTGTGTCTTTTTTAGGCTTAGCACTCCTAGCCCTTTTTTCTAATTATTTTTACAATAATAGAAGTTTCATCATCCTTGCCTTTCTCTGAACCTTTTCCAGTTCTGCTGCATCATTTTTTTGGAAGAAGAAAACCAGACCTGTATGTAACATTCAAGATATGGGAGAAACACAGATTTATACAGTGGCATAACTATGTTCTTGTTCTCAGTTTATTTTCTTAACATATCAAAGAATGTCATTTCAGATCAGATATGGAAGGGTCCAGCAAGTTTCTGTTAACCTAAATATCAAGTAATCAGCTCCACAAGTGGCAGGATTTCAGAACAGGTGCCAGGCAAGGGGCAACAGATTGCTGTCATTTGCATTCACAGGGGGAAGGCGTACTTCCAAGCCCACCTCTTCCTTCATTGTCATTTGTCAAATGGAAAAAAAAATCTAACAACATTAAGCAAAAAATCTGTCTCCACTTCCTCGCGTCGAGTTCCTGACTCCACTGACTGTGTGAGCTCCTCTTCCCACTATGGTGCCCTCCACCCCTCAAGCCTAGGACCCCCATTCCATAGCCCTGCAAGAACTTTGCTTTACACCTCAGCCTTCCCAACTTCACACCCACCCTACCCCCTGCCCTCTAAACCAGGCTCACCCACTTCAGGAGTTCTCCACCTGTTACTCTCCCTCGCCATGTGCCTGCATCCTCAGCTGGAAATTCAAGTCCCGCACCGATGGGCATCCCACAGACAGCAGAGCTGAAGAAGAGACCCGCTGTTTTGCACAGCAGCAGCAGCAGGGACCAGCAAGCACTAGCCAGCAGAGAAGATCCCGAAACGTACTGACCTACTTGGGAAATGAATGAAAGCACTTATCTCAAGTCTCACAGAGACTGCAGGTACAAGTAAAGTAAGGAGCTGCCGGTGCTACAAGCTCAGCTGCAGGACAGTTTGAGAGCCTCTGCCTTACATTATTAGGAAACTTTTCTGCACGTTTTTCCTAAAATGTAAGGTCATCATAAAGGACAGTTTCCTGCAAACAATTCCAGTTTAGAAAAAGCAACTGTTAAAAATTCCCTGAGTGTCCTCAATAAATGATGGAGAAAAGCCTGACGGAGCTTGGGATAAAGGATGCACATGTCGCGCTGTGAGCCCGCTCTCTCACTCCAATAAGTTTCCAACAAGAGACATGGGCTCCCTGTTGCATAAGCAGAAGTGTCTCAGAGGAGGCCTCGATAAGTCCCATGAGAGACAGAGGGGAAAAAATATGCAAAACGTAACAAGTTTCACTTTCAAAGGAAAACAACATTTCCTCCTGGACATTTTCAGTGTCATTAACTCGAGGCAAATGGGTACATGCCTAACCATCTGTCCACAGCCAGCGTGCGTACAGGCTACTCAGGCCCATTGCAGTGACGGCGAGACAGTTACTTGCTGAACCAAGTGGGGAATTTAGAGAAACAAAGTTTTCTACAGCTAGATCTATGGAGGCTTTTTGAGCATGGTCAGCATATCTAAATCAACTGCAGGATTCCTGATGTGTTGGAAAGGGGCTTTGTTGTTGTTTGTAATGCACTTATTTACTCAAGAAAGCTCAGCTCTGATTCAGCATCTGGTTCTCATTGAGCCTCAGCTTTTTTTAAACCGAGCTTTCCAGATGGGTTGACTGAAGCACAAGGAGGTCAAGAGACTTGTCTGAGGTCATACAGCAAGTCAGTGGCTCTGCTTGGACCTGAGCCCAGAACTGTTCAAGGCTACCACTCCTTGGCTCTTAAAGAGACAATTTTATCCCCTGTGAAGTGATCTTATCACCATGAAGAAGAGATGTGATAAAAACAGTCCCCTCAAAGCTGCAGCCTGCTTAGAAAGAGTTATTTGGAAAAACCCATAGCATTCCAATGTCTCAATGGAGCAAGTCAAACCGAAGGGGTGTGATACTGATATACAGTGTCATCCACCCCACTCCTGTATAACCCCGAGCTCCTATAGGGGTGGCCCTGTGCTGCTGCTGCCGCCACCTCTGGTTGTCTACTCCTACCCCGTCAAGCAGCACGTCATGTCGTGAAATACACTGTTGGTTCAGCACAGGTTAAAGCCCCTTCTCAAGGCAAGGGAACTCAAGTGCACTCAGGATCTAAAGCAGAGCCCAAGCACTTATTGCCACGGTCTGGACACGTGGAACACAGGCAGCGCATCCTAGCTGACCTACCAGCAGATCCCCTAAGCTCAGCTCTGTTCTCCATCATGTCAGAGTGCACTCTTTAAGTTCAGCCACACGCCAGGCAGTTCACAGATTCCATGGCAAAGGCACACTTGCTCCAAACCAAGAAGGAGGTGGCAGGTACTGGGTTCTCCTGCAGAAAGCATAGCTTAGCTCTACCTTTGTTTTCCAGGAGCAGGGTGAGAAGAGCACAACAGAGGGACCATTGCCAGAAGCTACACAGCCTCAGACCGGTAAGAGGTACTAAAGAGCTCCAGAAAACATAGATGGGTCTCGCATGTCATTCTGCAGAGCCCTTTACAAACTGGATCGTCCTGTAGCAGGCCCTGCTACTTAGGAACACAGAGTGTTGCTCAAGTCCTTCCTATAATAAATTCAGAGATGAAAGCCGCAGAGTTCTAGGGAATGTTGCGTTATTGCTCTAGCACTGTTCTAAGGATGAAAGAGCCAGGTTTTTAACTACTGTATTCTGTTTAATATATTAATAGTAAATGAAACCCTGAAAATGGTGTACATGCCAAAAGCAAGCATAGGTGCGGCCAACTTTCTTATTCTTGCGAGATGCATACCCAAAAATCTTTTGTATAGCCAAGAACCACAAAATAAATACCACATAGCTCTGGGAGCCCAGGGAAGAGATAACAGTGACTCTCCAGGGTTCCCAGCGTGGGATGGGGTTAGACCATGCGTGCAGCTGAGTCCAATGACAACTCAGTGACGTCAACCTCAGCAGCTATTGCCTGCTCGGTTCCTCTCTCAGCCAGGGATGTACATTAACCAGCAGCCTTTGTGTCAACACAGCCTTGCTGCTGCGGCAGCGGAATGGGAGCCATACCTGAACTGGAGAGTCTCGCAGAACTCAAGAGCCATGAGAGGCCAACTCTTGAGCTAGCTGGATGCACTACTCCAATGTTGAAAGCCTTTCCTAACTCCCCCTGAAAGGGTACATGTTTTCTTTTCACAGGTTCACAGATAAGATGTTTTGTAGGCTCCGAAAAGAGGCACAGCTTGTTGAAAGCCAGGCTCGCTCTCTCTCAGGACTTCACAAGACCACAGTGGTGTGACTAACTTTGTGGTATTCTAAATCTGATTCAAGACACCACTCTGGAAAGTTGGTTTTGACCAAATGCTTGGGACAAGCTGGAATGGGGCATCCAAATCAGGGATTAGTTTCACAGGAACATAAATGACAGCCCAGTTTTCCATGTCTCAGAGGCTGCCCCTTCCAAACCACAACACATTGTGAACCAGTTCACATGTCTCCAGGGGCAGACCGCTTGCTTCTTCAGCAACAGGCTGGGAAGAGTCCTTTCACACACAGGACAGAGGGGCTTCTGCATAGGACATCTGTGCCAAAAGCCAAAGGAAATCCTCCATGCAGGGCTGGGAGGGAAGGGACTGGGCATGACAACAAAACACTCCACGGGGAACGGTGCCTTGGACACTAGTATGTGGCTCAGTACTCAGTTTTCCTGACAAACAAGAAAGAATCCCTTAGCAGATCCAAATGCCAAGGCCTATCCCAGGGTCAGGCTGTGGAGAACCACTGGCTGAACTATTCCATCCTCGGGTTAAGTTTTCGGGTTGGGTTTGGGTGTTTTGGGTTTGGTTTGGTGGTTGTTTTTTTGTTTTTTTTTCCCTCTGTTTTGTATTCAAATTTAAATGGCTGAACGGCTCTCTCCTCCCCCCCCCCTTACAACTTGTTGCTCTTCCAGTTCAAACAAAGACAGCAGAGCTCCTCCTCTGCTGGCTGCGCCGTCGGGTAGTGCAGGCGGACGCTTTTGTTTACTAACTCTCCCACATGCTTGGCTGACAGGCGGCTCGCCTGGGCCGGCCGCCCTGGGCCG
>NW_009647989.1:519006-523911 GCF_000708025.1 Charadrius vociferus
ATTCCTGGATGGGTTTCCAAGGCACAGACATCAGATAGGTAAGCTCCCCGAGATGAAAGGGGTCAAGTTACAACCAGTTCCACCACTTCGCCCCAGGGCTCCTCCACCGAGATGGTTAACCTTCCCTTTCCTGTGAGAATCTGGCTAGAGAGAGTGGGGTCTTCAGCTATCCCCATCGAAAAAGGTGGCACTGGGGAAAACCCCGTTCAACCACACACAACGCATGTTAAAAACCTTGAGGTAATTCGTTATTCCTGCAATTCACTAAATGACATTCATAGCCCCATCTACATTTCTACAGGCTAATCTTCCTGTTACAGCTTCTTTAATCCTCCTGCTATCTGGAGATGAAGAGTCCCGGAATTCCCTCATTTCTCTCATGACAGAGAGAAGACCAAATCTTTGCCCAGCTACAAGCCACATTCTCTGACCAGGACAGAGATCCTGACTTACCTTTGAGAAGAACTGCAACATATGCCACAGCAGAGCACCAACTCACTTGGAGTGAGATAAACTTTCTGTCCCTCTCTGAAGCCAGCAAGAGTGTCAGCTTCTTCATATGTAAGCAGACACACACTCTGTTTGTTGGGCTTCCACTGAAGCGCTGCCTATTGCCAAACCTCTGCCACCTCTGACAAACTGTGCATGGGCTGGAATTTCCATTTCACCCCTACTCAACAGGGGAAGGAGGGCAAGGAAGAAAGAATCGGGAGTTTTAGGGGTGCTAGTTTTATTTTGTTTCTTTGAAGAGCAGGGTTTCTTTTTTTTTTTTCTTTTAAAGAAAACAAAATCAAGATTCTGGAGTGTGGTTTTCAGACCTGATGGCATCTAACAGCTGTCTTTTGTTGTGAGGAAGTTAGTCACAAGTCTGAGACACTTGCTAGGACTGTCTGACAGAGGAGTTGCTAGCAAGTCTAGCACGATCTAAATATATTCCACAACATTTCAGACAACTACCTCTAGACAACAAGGAGTGTCAGAACAGACTCCAGGCTTGTTGTCATCTCCAACATGAGGAGTTGATATAAGCCACAGATGGCCACTTGTGCCACAGAAGAGAGGACACTGGTGGTGAGGAGAGCGGAGAAGAGTAAAAGCTGTAATAAAAAAGTAAGCGGGAGATCCCTGGAGAAAGCCTCAGTGACCCAGTTGCTGATGAACTGGAAGAGCTAGAATAGCAGCAGCTAACACAGAACAGCTACATTCCCAGGCAGTAAATGCAATCCCACACATTCTCTTCCCTCTACCTGCCAATCTTTAGGAAAAGCCAACAATCTAGCAGAAGCAAAATTCTTCAGGATACTCCTGCCATCTTATCGCTGCTGGCAGTCTGCTGCCTTAGTCAACAGCCTGCTCAGCTGATGCCTGGAGCCAGTGTCCTAGAGCAGTACTCTTGGATAGCTGAACCCCCACTTTCCCCTCCAGAGACACCCTACCCTCTGTATGTGGAGCCGGTGGAACTGGTCGGCAATGCACTGCAACTTCCGTGCAATCTGCACCTCGGCACGCGCTTCCCGCTGACCTTCCTGAGGCTCCTCTTGGAGGTGCGGATCCAACGCAAAGCCAACTGGAGGGACGTGTAAACGGTAACCAGCATTCCCTACAAAACAGACATCCGAAGAGTAATTCTTCCAGCACAAAGAATAGCTCTTCCACTCAGTACACTTTATGGAGGAAAGAGCTGTACATAATCCTAAATTTTTGACTCACATTTAAGTCCAGTTCCTGAAGCCCAAACAATGATTGTGTACCATAAGCATGCAGTAAAATATTTGCTCAGCTTTAGAGCAGATTTATATTGATTAAGCAGAGCACTGTGTTGCTTCCCATAATCAAATGACTGGCAGGATCTTACGCTTAGTTCCCTTTGCTTGTTTATAGTTAAGCCAAGTGGTGAATTTTAATATTTTTTTTTTTAACGACAGTTTTGCAGTTTTACAAGATCTCTGCCTCAAGTTGTCTCCCATTAAAGGTTGCTGTATCTTTTCCGTCAGACTTTTCTCAGTTCTCTGGCATTTAGTGGGACTGATTTGATTTAAAGTTGAATCAGATACACAAAGCTGAGTGGTGTCCCATCAGTTACCAGTAAAATACTGGATGGACATGCTACTTATTCAACAACTTTAACTCCAGTAAAAAGCCTAAAAGCTGTCCTACTGACTGTAAATTTTTGCATTTCCCTCTCTCCACTGAAAACTTCTAGGAGTCTTCCCATGTGAATGAGACAGCAGTAGAAGTTAAAAAAATGTAGGCAAATTGTAGGATACGGGGTATGGTGAGCACTGAAACATCTAGCAGTAAAATAAAACATGACAGAATAAAGCCAAAAAGAAAGAGTGGGAATATCAAGGATAGCGGAAGCAATGAGCAAGTGCCTGGTTCCTACAGTGGACAAGCAAGGGTAAGAAAATACAAGCTGTCTTTCCTGAGGGAGTAGGACCAAAGCAAAATAATTTTCAGTCCTTTAATAAAACGCCCTAATGAAAGGAACCTTGCTTGACTGGGGAAGTGCTAAAGGGACAGTTCCCTTGCTGCAAAGCTGGTGACACTGGAGTGCTCTTACCATAGAAGAGTCTCCGGGGCTCTTCAGTGACTCCACAAGGCAACATAACATCCTGACTGGAAGAGGACGGGCTGAGTGTTTGAGTTGCCTTGTCCTGCTGCTCAGGATGCCTGATACCGGGACCACAGCAGTGTGTGAGGGGGAATAGTTGAAACCTCCCCAGAAGGCAGCTGTAGGACTGGTTCTGTGTGAAAATGCCAGTTGCAGTCATCTCACCAGGCTGACCTGCAAGTCCAAAGTCATCAGAGTGAAACACGTCATCGTCCAGCCCATCCAGGCTAGAATAGTCCTCTTCCAGGTAGCTGGGGCGATCCATTGCTCCTGCAATAAAGGGACATTTGAGGAAACAGCTAAGACAAAACAAGAACGTTGTCTAGGAGAGAATGCCTCCTGCTCCAACAATAAAACACAGCTCTTTTTTCCACATCTGCCCGCTTCCCTCCCTCCCAATGCTGCCCATCTGCATGGGCAGGAGAGGAGAGTCCTTCAGTGATGAAGGGTCAGGGCTTTGTGGAAAGTCCTCAAGTGCTGGGCCAGAAGGAGACAAAGTTCACGTGTGTCTAAGAGTCCACCCACGGCTCCAATTCCACAACTGGTCACAAGGAGGGAGAGAACCCCCAACCTCAGCACATAGGAACTGAAAAGACATTGTTTTAAAAAGCAACCTCAATCCTTCAAATTGCCTCATGGCCAGCCAGCTTCTTTGGGGTCTGCTTTGGCCTGCCGTATTTGAACTTTATGGTATGTCTCATTCACTTTTTCCCATCTATTACTTATTGATGAAGAAAAGCGCTTGTCATCACAAGGCTGCAAGGCCGGACCTTTAAGAAACCCCAGTGGTTGCAAAACTCAAGAGCTGGCAAAGTAATTTCTGTGAAGCTCTCCATAACTTCTCCCTATAAGGGCCAACTTTCCTTTCAACTTCTCATTTCTGCCCTCAGCTCAACTTAAGATGTGTCCCAAACTTAGCAATGTAGTCACTTCATTACCCCTCTTGCCCTAAAGCCTACATGCACTGTCAGTGCATCAGTTCACCCTGCTACTAAAGAAAAAACATTGCTGGTGTCAGTGTTTAAAGCAGAACTTCTGTAGCTGCCACAGTAAACGCTCCTGAGCTCTGCTGCAGCACAAAGCTGGACAAAGATGGTGGAGGAAAAAAAAACACAACCAACAATAAATGCTAAATCAGTATTTCAGAGCTCTTTGCAAACATATAGTAATTAGCAGCAGATTTTCCCAAAAAGTCACAAGTCCCTTTACTGTTACCTGTGCATCTAACCCAATTGGAAGACAGTCTCCTAAGAGATCCATCTCCAGGATTTCCACCCAGTTCCAAACAAGGCAGTGAAATTCAACTCTTCATGTCTCTTCCTTTGCTCTGGTTTGCGAAGCATTTAACAGAACGGAAGACTAGCAAGAGGAATTTCAGGCCTGAAGGAGACATTAATAATAATTTCATAAGGATGTGTTCAGCGCTCCCCTTGGTGCTCCCATCTCCCCCCAGGTGAGCAGCACTCACACCACCAACATGCCAGAGGAGACAAAGGGACAGAGCAGTTCAAGAAATATTTGGGGGGCTCTAACTCAGGGCCACTACAGTTATTTGAGTTGTTACATCTCAGCGGTTCACCCAGCCCAGCCACAACTCCCAAATAAGAGTGTGAAGAGCAGAACAGGTACCAGCCCTGCAGCTGGTCCAGCTCTGCTGGATGACAGCAGTGCTGTCTTGGCACAGTGCTCATAACATTCTCCGTGGCTTAAAGTAGCACACCGAAAGGAGTTAGAGGTCCTGAGACGCCGGCACAGACGGTCTCCTGCCAGCCCTGCTGCTGGATCGCCATCACCTGACAGAAAGGCAGGGCGATAACGTGTTTTGTCTTTGCAGCAAGATTTGCCAGATCTCATCCGTCAGAGCCCCACTGGGACACGGGCATTCAGCGCAAGTAAGTGCAACAAAGGCACACCACAGCGAGCCGGCAGAGCAAACCCTGAACAAAAGCGGGTTTAGAAAGCAAGAAGTTTTTACTCGACCTCCCGCAACACGGTCCGACTTTAGGAAACGCTGAAGAGAGAACGCCGAAGCGGTGTAAAGGATAACTCGCCCTACGACTCGTTTAAGTTCTTTCCACCGCCCTGAAACGCGGCTCACGCCGGGTGCCGCGGGCACCGAGAGCCGCCGGCTCTCTCCCGGCAGAGGCGCCGATGCAGCTCGGGCTCGGGGGGCTCTGCCAGGCGGCGGACCCACGGACGCGGAGCCCGCGCCTCTCCACCGCCCGGCCCGACCCCACGAGAGAAATAAAATCCACCCAACCCTCCGGGCCCAGGCAGCCGCCGCCGAGCCC
>NW_009647989.1:525002-547313 GCF_000708025.1 Charadrius vociferus
GGAGCGGGGCACCCCGCGGCCCCACTCCTCTGCCACAGCCGTCATCCCAAGGCAAGAGCAGAGCTACCGAGGCGGCTGGGCTAGATTTAAAAGGGATGGGAGTTTGACTCCAGCTAGTTACTTTGCAACAAAACTCTTATTCCTTGGCTTTAAATGGCTTAGAAAGTTCTCGTTGGCTTTTAAAGTCTGAATGTTGAGGTGTGAGGGTCAAGGAGTGCTTTGCAGCATGTCATGCTCATTCCTGTATATGAGTAACATGCAGGACTAAAGAACTAAACTAGTAAGCATAAATTCTCAGTAGTGCTTTCTGTGAAGCCCCCTCACTGACAGATTAAGAAAAAAACATGACTCGTGCTCCAAAAAAACAGCTACATGCCGTTTAGCTTTACTCTATCACTGATTTATCAGCTTCCCACTGAAATCGATAGCAAAATTTGGTCAAGTTGAGTCGCAGGACCCAGCTCCTCAGCACGGAGCAGCACCCTGTCAGGCTGTTTTTAAAACCGAGGTAACAAGATCACTTGGAAGGGAGATTTTAAAATCCAGCTGGCAGCTGAGTAATGTTAATTGCTGTCAAGTCTGCCACACAGTTATTGAGGTTTGTAACTTAAACTCAGGGGAGGGGTTAGATTGGAAGCCGATGACTAGCAAGGTGAGGCGAATTGCTGTGAGTTCTTCCTATCGCATTCTCCTGGCCAGGCTCTGTGAGCCTCTCCAGTTAAATGCTTCAGAGTCACTGTGATTTTGGGTGAGGTATTTACAGTTGCCATTAATAGATCAACAGGCCAGTAACATGCATGCTTTCCAAGAGCCCATTTCTTTATGGTTCTTGTCCAAGGGTTCATTTCTACTCTTTTATTTGCCAGAAGGGTTGAGCCTTTGCTATGTTACGAGATCAGCGCATGTCTGACTTGTACCTCACCACTAAGTGAAAAAGCACTAATTTCTTTTGTTTTCAGTAAGGGCCAGGATCCTAAATTAATTAAGCCTTGTTGTCCGCTTTTGATAGTCAAGGGGGTTGCAAGTAGGAGGGGAGGGCTTTTTTTTTTAAAAAAAAAAAAAAAGGCAACAAAAGGCATTCTATATCTTCAAGATGTTCAAATTTTATCACACTGATGGTCAGGTCCTGGCAAAATGCCAGCTGCTGGAGGGCTACTTCTAATTTGAACGTGCATCGCTATAAATAAAAAATGAATGCACTACAATTCCAACCACTTATGTCTTCCAGACTGAGTAATAACTGCCTGCTGGTTAGGCTCATTAACAGTAAAAACAGTACCTGATCGGCTTTGTTTTCATCTCGTTGAGCTGCAGTTGGGGCCACACTTTATATCCCCAGAGGCTGTGTTTCGGGAACTCCTACTGTGTAGAAAATGTATGGAAACTGAAATCTATGTATATAATCAGGCTGGATGGTAAGGGAGCTCAGGAAGGATATTTGTGCCTTTCAGTGATTAAAAAAAAAGATATGGCAGCCTTTCTAAGAGAGGGGACTCAGAGGGATTCCTTGAGGAAATTAGACATTGTTAAGAAATGGCTCCGAGTAAATAGACCGAAACCAAGACAGAGACAGCGAGTCTGAAATGGAAAATTGTGAACCGGGGGCAAGTTATACCACCAACCTCACCGCACTCTGCTGAGAGAATTTCTGCAATAGCATGGAGACAAGCTTCTTACCTGGGAGCGGGAGCCCCAGGGACAGATACTCTGCCAGAGAGTTTTTGCTCATTAGTGTGCATGGTGGCATTTTGATTCAAGAGATTAATCTTAAATCGCGTGTAGTAGTGTCCCGGTGACATGTGTGGAGGGAAATACCGTGCCATCCTATAACCCTTCTGTCAGCCTGCTCTACTGCTCAAAAGACTAGCGAACAAAATTGCTTCTTTCTTTAGTTAGCCCCCCCCTACATATCCCCCATGTGTCTTCAGAACTATTTCTTCTTATTTTTACTGACAAAATGCTATTGTCAGCATTGTGCTGTAATTGCAGAGTGCATTGTGATCTTAGGCACGGGTCTTACGAGCTGCTCTGCCTGGGTGGGCTCCGAAACCCACACAGGGCCAACTTGACTTTGGTGGGGGTAGTCTTGTCTCATGAGCTCAGGTTTCATTTCTATTTTTCTATTTTTCTAGCTCTCATGGTTGGAATAGGGAAATTAAAGGTAGGGTCCTGGATCACAGAGTAAAGGACAAACAAGAAAAACGCTCGGGATTGGTTCTATTTTATTATCTTAAGGACATTTGGTCAATTTGATGACTTTTCAGGGGGCTCAAGCTGAGTGCCGAGGAGTGGGAAGTACTGCCTTTGGCCCTGCCAGATATCAACAGACCTACTAACTGTGTTGTGCTGCATTTTGCTGTTGTTGTGTGAGGCAGAAAAAGCCCAGCTTGAATTTCAGGTTTTGACCGTCTTTGCACATGGCTCACGCGAGCAGTCCTGGTGGAGAAGGCTGACTAAAGGGCTCACTGGGTTCAGCACCCAGTGCTGGTAGGAGAAAGTGTTGCACATTTTAAAAGGCATATTTGGGAGCAGGGTCACCTTCTGACTATAAATAATAGTGAGAGGATACTGCTGTTGGGGTTTTCTTCTAAAGGGAGTAAATTTTAAGAAGGCTCGCTGGGGTTGCTTCTTTTCACTATTCTGAAACCAAAACTGAAACACTCTTTTCTCCCCAGACAGTGGCACTGCCTTGGGAAAATGCTTCATCCTCTCTCAGGGTGCTGCGCTCGACTCCAACTGCAAACGCTGAAGACGGGAGTTTGCATTTTCCAGTCAGCGTTTCTACTGTCAGCCCTGCAAATTCACTCGTGGCCTTAGAGGCTGAAGGAAAGACTGACAACCGAGCTCAAGGTGTGCATGTTTCTGTGCGTTGCTGAACATGGTCTTGTGTGCTGGGGTCATACTGGATTTTTCCTCACCGCCTTTTCTTTCTTTCCTTCTTTCTTTCTTTCTTTCTTTCTTTCTTTCTTTCTTTCTTTCTGTCCCCTCCTCTCACAAAGACTTCCTATACAATTTCACTTTCTCTAAGGAATTGTCCAGTTCTACAGAGACTTTGCACATAATGGAATTTCTACAGCATGCTAATGATTTAGGGGAAATCTTCCCATGAAGATTTCTCTTCCCTTCTATTAAAAAAAAGAAAAAGAAACCCCCCAAAAAAAGAAGTTTTCTCATGCGTTTCATTGGTGATGTTAAATTAACTAGATTTTTTTCTTATCTTTGGTTTTCTTCCATTGCCCAGCTTTTCCTCCTGATTCTGTACTCCTACCCTGTCTCTTCTGTTTTTTCCCCTCTCATTCTTATGAGTTCACTTCTTCCTTTGTTATCTGTTTCCCTCTTGTATTCTGGACCAATTCCTGCAGCATAAACTCCCTCAGATGTTTGACTCAGCTACTGGGATTTTGTAAGGGGACTATGCTAGGTATTAGAGTAAAATCTGTATATAGTGTTTACAGAGTTGCAGGCTCATTTTGTAAAGGCCCAATCCACTCCTTGCCAAAGGCAAAGGCAAACTGGCTTCAGAGGGATGAGATCTGACTCTGAAATACCAAGAACATTTTTGAGTGTGACTGGTAACAGACACCGAAGATCTTCAGGACTCACCAGATATATCTCAGTGCCGGGCAGAATTAGGGCTTTTCCCTATATCACAGCATGAAAAGTTAATCGTGCTGTTAAATGTCACAGCTGGCTAATGTGCAACCTTGGGGTTTGGCACCATGCTCTTCACTGCCTGCAAGGGCTCCCTGCCTGTATCAGACTATTTGCTTCTGGAACTCTGTTATCACACAATCAAAGAATGGCTGAGGCTGGAAAGGACCTCTGGAAGTCATCTGGTCCAACCCCTCTGCTCAAGCAGGGCCACCTACAGCTGGTTGCCCAGGACTGTGTCTAGATGGCTTTTGAATATCTCCAAGGATGGAGACTCCACAACTTCCCTAGGCAACGTGTGCCAGTGCGAATCAGCTTGGGTGGAAAATTCTTTTGAAATAACAATTTCAAAATATCAAAGTGATACCTTTTTATTAGCTTTTTGAAAAAATCCCCGGTCTGTTTTTCCATTTTTTTTTTAACTAATGAAAATAGTCAACCCTATCTTGGGGCACATACACAGATTCTAAATTCCCTGATCTTTATTACTCTCAGTGCTACTCAGAGGATATAAAATAGAGAAGTCCGTGCAGAATCAGGTCCTAACAAAGGACATTGCATGTGCTCCCAGTAGAACACAGATGTATTACTGTTCCCATCTTACAGAAGAGGAACATTGCATTACTGTGTTGTGTTTTGGCACAGACCTGCCAAAGACTGCATGTTGGGCTGCGTGGACCTTTGTCTGGAACCAGCAGAGAGTGTTGCATTTATTTTGGTAAATTCCCAATGTTACTTCTTGAGGTTTGACCTCAAAAACATTCATATTTGGATGGAAAATGGTGGAAAAATAGAGCTCGACTGTCCTGAATGTGAAGATAAAGCAGAGAAACTTGACCCCGAACTCTGCGTGTGTATGTTTTCTGTTGCAGTACAGGACAGTTGAGGGTGTTCAGCACAGTGGAGCATTAAGTCTCAGATACAATAAACTTTAAACTGAAGCTAGCAAGTAAAAGTAGGAATAAAACCAGAATTGCCTTATTCTGACAAAAGATTAAAAGAAACACCTAGTGCTTGAAGCTGCTGAGTGCTTCACATTTTTATCAATTTATTAAAAATATATATTAAAAGAAAGATAAATATTGAAAATATAGAATAGAAAAATATAAAAATAACTTAATTTTGTTGCTCCAATCATAGGTTTTCCTATCAGTTTCATAAAGGGCTTACGGGATGTTTAATATTCAGTCAGCTCAGGATACCTCTGAGCAGAGTCTCTGGTTGGGGACTTTTTGTAAATTCAGGCCCTCCATTTTCATACGTAAACTTATGTCCTCTATTTCACCACCCACAGAATAGTCTTGAAGTATTTTTTGATGTTTGTCTTTATTATCTTCAGCAAATGATATTAGTAAACTCTCCTCGTATTACAAGTTTTTTTATAAAACACAGAAGTTACAAATTGCTATGAAGGCAAAATAAATTTACTTTTTGTAGAAAAATTTCCTTTTGCTTCCTTGACTTTTTGCTTTCATTATATTCATTGTAAATGTAGTATTTTTTTAATGTGTACTCATGAGGAGTAACAGAAAACTGAGGGCCTTATTCTTCTCCCAGTGAATCCAGTGGCAAATTGTCTCCAAATTCCAGTAAAACTAGAAAGGACAGATTTTACAGCTTGGGTAGGAAAAAAACCCCAACTTTCTGAGAAATCTCAAAACCTGGAAAAGAAGTCTGAAAATAATTTGGCAGAACAGGATGCATTACAATTTTCCTGAAGGAATGTTTGCAACTAACAATTCACCAGTTCACCCCAGCACCTCTAATGCCCATGTAAACCCATTTCCCACGCCAGCCTGGGGAGCTGCACCAGGCAGCTTTGGGAAGAGGGTTTTCTTTGGGTTTGAATTGTGAATGTGCAGCTCAGCACTCCAGGCAGGCAGCAGCTAAGACACAATGCAGCATTTTCTGTGTGATGTGTAACAAGCATCATAGCTCACCTCTTCTCCTCCGTGTAGTCAGGTGCAGCCGTCCTGGTACCAAGATCGCAGGAAAGCTTTATCTGAAAAGGGTCGCTCGGTATGGCTCCTTTTTAACTGTTCCCTTTTTAACAGCTGGTGTTTCCAAGAACTGAGTTGAAAGACTGAGACAGATTTTCATTTTTAATAACTGAGCTTCAGGTTCCCCGGGGAAAAAATGTCCTCCACTGAAGACAAGAAGGTCCTGTGTCACCCAAATTCTTTACTTATTAAAGAGATAGATGAGATCCTCTTACAAAACTACAGTAAAGTCTCTCCTTAAATCTGGAGAGTTGCTCGCTCCTTCTTTCTTACAATCTTTGTTTCATTTTTATGGTGACCTCACGAAAACCCAGCAGGTCAGCTGCTGCCAGGACTGACAGGGCAGGAAGAGCTGCAGAGGACAGGGAAATCAGGAGGTGACACCTGCATCCCAGCTCTGCCAAAGGCACAACACTACAATGGCATCCACTAACTTGGTTCGTGCTCCAGGTTCTACAGATGTATGGTATGGTGAACATTGTGGTGGAAAACATACGGAGCTCCTTCAAAAGGTGCCAGCAGGTGGCAAGTGGTATTTTTGTCCATTCTGTTGAAGGGAGGTTGTCTTCCTTCAAACTCCTGTCGTCCCTCCCTGCCCAGCACAGAGGCAGAGCAAATTGACACATGTGGAAAACTCATAACAGAGCATGAAACTCTCCAGACCAATTTTCATTATTTCCTTCCAATTTTTCAAATGATCTATTTTAAAGAAAAGAAAAGAAAAGAAAAGAAAAGAAAAGAAAAGAAAAGAAAAGAAAAGAAAAGAAAAGAAAAGAAAAGAAAAGAAAAGAAAAGAAAAGAAGAAAAAAGAAAAGAAAAGAAAAGAAGAAAAAAGAAAAGAAAAGAAAAATTGGGGGGAGTTGCTCACTGAAAACGGAGCAGTCTGGAACAAAAAACCCAGCGAAGCACAAGAGTCGTCTCCTCTTTAAAGGAAGGCATAAACATAATGGCTTCAAAAAATTCCATGGAAAAAGCAGTTTGCCACTGATAAATAGCACACTTCATTTCAAAGAGCCGCTTTATTGGAAAGTATCAAACCCTAAACGGGCAACTTTTCAAACATCCGTGTGTACCTTGGGTACAGAAGTCACACCTGAGCATTGCCACAGATTTTAAAATCTTGCCCACAACTTCTGGTTGGAGGAAAACTTAGGGGGAAATCAAAGTGGGGAAACCAAAAGAGGAAGGTCAAAAGCCAGTTGGGTACCCACAAACGTGGGGCAATGGAAGGTTTCGTGAAGGTTTCACATCAACAGCAGGCTAACTGCTGTGTTTGAAGGAATGACAGGAGGAGAAGGCAGAGAAGGGGGGAGACGCCAGGGCGAGCAGAGCCAGGCGGCCGAGCTGTGGGTCCCACCTCTCTGGTAGCTGTCGCTAGTGGGGCACGGGGGAACTGTAGGGTGATGGACAGGCAGCACTCTCCCTCTCTGTGCTTCTGACGGAGGGTTGGTTTGTTCCCCCGGGGGAGGCACCTTGCTTTCCCCACCATTGCTGCACAGTTGCACGCCTGACTTCACTCGTTGCTCCCCTTCCCGGGGGACTAACAAGAAGAACTCTTTCTGGTTAAACCAACTTTCATATTCTTTTTTTCTCCCCTTTCCTTCTCTTTTGTTACAGTTTTCCGCTACTTTTTCTTTCTTGCATCTCTGCTTCTCTTTCCTAATGCTGTCTCCCCTCTTGTCTTTTCATCCTCCCCTCTACTCTTCTGCTCCGCTAGTCCCCTTGCTTTCTGCCACCTGGTCTCATTTTTCTTTCCGTTGTCTTTCTCTTATTCTCTCCTGCCAAGGAAGGGGACTGGTGACTCCGTCCCCCAGCACTGCTGTGGAGTGTTTCTTTCAGAGTGTTTCTTTCCAGCTGTAGCTGGTGCTTTCTGTTGTCAAAGCACTTTACAAGTAGTATTGTTATGGTAACTGAGAGAGGCAGACAAGCCAGTGTCCGACCTAATTCACTGACAGGGAAGCTGAAATAACTCCCTCATCTGCCTGCCTAAGGATTTTTGGGGTCCAGTCCAAGGTGCTAGCTGGCCTCCTAAAATCACAAGGCAGGTTTGATGATCTATGTTATTTCTATGTATGTTTTCCTTCAAGGCCTGTTATTTCAGCATCTCATGCTAGCTGACACGGCTGCCCCAGGGCCTCCAGCAGCTCGGTGCCAGCGCTGCCATGGGATGGTTGGACTCCTTTACCAAGGGCTGGCTGTGGAGTGAGGTTCAAAAGCCGACAGCACTGGAATCGCCCCGCTTTTGGTCTCAAGCAACGACACCTTCACAGAGCTGGCTTGGTAGCCTGCAGATCCAAACTGCTGAGTCACACTATTGTGTTTTGGGCTTTTTGTAAAGCACTAGACTATTTTCGAAGGGAAATCACAATGGAGGGATATGGCAGGTCCCGCGTGGGGCCTCCCGGGACCGCCAGGTCCCTGCAGAGTGGTGCTCGCCTTTGTGTGGCGCGGGGCTCGAGGAAGCCCCCACAGCCCCACGCCAGAAGAATGAGCAGCTTGCTTCAATATTTCCTTTCAATTCACTGCCGCCACTTAGGGAAGGGGTGGATTACAATATAGGAGAAAGGTTACGTCTCGTGCCTTTTTGTGTATCGCTGTGCTGCTGTAGCAATTTTTGAAAGGGTCTTTGCCTCCACGTGCACACAGGGGCTTTCTGCTATAGCGCTGCATTAGGTGATTCTCTGACAGGTCCCAATCCCCATCCCCAAACTTCTACTGGAATCAGCTGATTTCTGCATGCACGCTCCAGCCCTTATTAATTTGTTGTGTTTTACAGCCCATAGCACTAGGGAAGTTTTTCTGAAGAATTACAAGGAAATTCAGTGGTTCAGTGAAAGTCAAATTAGATCTGGCATGAGCAGAAGGCAGGACAAAGGAATGAAAGATGGCTTGAAATGAATCTGTGGGGGATCTTAGGCAAATCACCTTGCCTGGCTCAGGATTCAGAGTTTCTATTGCTAAAATAAAGACATAATTTTACACATCGCCTTTGTAACTCCTTGAGATCTGAAGAGAAAGCACATTAAAGAAGTGGAAAATGTTATTACTGTATTATAGGAAAGGTAACTTTTTGCAGTTTGAAATTGAGCTCTAGATTATATGCTTGTTTACCCCAGTTTTATGTCCACATAACACTACTAGCTTAAGTGAATTTTATCTTAAGCTATGCTTACTGAAGAATTGAGGTAAGAGACTTAGGTTTTATTGATAAATTCCATGCCATAATAATGTCTACGGTCTCAGTCTATCCGTTTCATGAAATACTGTCTCTCCTCAACCTGTAACGTCTTTACGGAAATAGAAGCGCTGCCTAAATTCCAGCAGGATGTGAGAGTTTCTAAGCTTAAACAGTCTAACAGCAGCTGCTGCAGCCCACCTCTGTCTTCTTTTAGAAATTTTCTGTTGAAGTCTAGTGTTTTCTCCAGAGTGTCCCAGATTTAGAAGCATCCTACAAATGCTCCTGCATATATTTAATGCATTAAAATGCCAAAATAAACTTAATCCAGCCATGCTGATCCACTTGTATAGTGAATTTCTACTGGTACAAAAGTTTACAAAAGATAAATTTGAAGCCCTTGTATTTGGCTATTCATGAAAAGCAGATAGCTAGAAGATAACTAGAAGTTAGATAACTACTAGAAGTTAGATAACTTCTAGGTAAGACAGATAACTGTTTTTCTGAGTACTTACACAAGAAGTCTGATGAGGTGACCTACAGGAATAGAAATAATACAATCTTTGACATCAAGCACACCTACCTACACATTAAACAGCATGCTCCTCAGCATGGAAAAGAGGGAATTTGAGGAAAAAAATGCCATGTGAAAATTTCAACTAAAAATAACTTCAACTAAAAATTGAAAAATTGGAACTGGAAAATTACAACTAAAAAATAGTTTGTAGTTACTGTCAGATGATGTTGTATACAAAGGGCAAAGGCTAATTCTCCTTGCATTAATTTGCTATGACCGCCACTCTCTACTGTTTAGCACTCAGAGGATTGAGGGAGAGGATTGAGTGCTATGGGCTGCACGGTGAGAAGGGGCTTTGATGTCTGATGAGCAAGCGCCCTCCAGCATGAACCAGGGGGCTTGAAAGACCCCTGGGGGAAGCTAAAGAAACAGACATCCCAGTTCGTGGGTTGAAGGTGGATTGGCATGTGCCTGGTAGAACCCTTCTAAGGAGGAGGAATATGCTTACACGAGGGATAAACAGGATTTGTAAAAACAAACATAACTACAGGCGGGCGCATTAAGCCAAATTCATTGCTAGCAAACCTTGCCTGGCTTACGCTGCAGGGGTGAGTTTGGCTCAGTGTATGTGACCTTATCTAAGGCTGGAGCCATGACATCTAATATGTACAGATATTAACACTGTACGTACTTGGAGCCTTTCATTTATAAATGGATAGACAGATAAATTCAGTCTGGATTCCCTGAATTTGCGGGCGTGCGCGCGTACGTGCTGCGTGGCACAACCCTTACACTCCACTGGTACCTATATATAGAAAGTAAATCTACGCGGCGGGAGCAGCGGGGGCAGGGGCGGCTTTGGCCCCGATCCATTACACCTGGCCTTTCTCCCGCACCATGAAAATTTCATGTTGTTTCCCTCCAGTGTCTCCCGCCGCCTTTGTTCCTCTCAGGCCAGCACTGACCAGCAGCTCCCGGCCCGGCCGGCAGCGGGCCCCGGCTGCTGGCAGGCTCCCTTGTGCTGCTCTTGCAACTTCTAATGAGCCGTCAATCAACGGCCGTGTTTCTTCGAAGCTTATCTCGTGACTCCGGAGAGGGGCCAGGACTAGGGATAACGTGCAAGCTGGAAGAAAAGACACCAAGAGCATATTTAACGTGCCTTTTTTTTTTAGTTTTACAACCAAGATTTCTCTTCAAATTGTTGTGGCAGGCTCCCTTGTGCTGCTCTTGCAACTTCTAATGAGCCGTCAATCAACGGCCGTGTTTCTTCGAAGCTTATCTCGTGACTCCGGAGAGGGGCCAGGACTAGGGATAACGTGCAAGCTGGAAGAAAAGACACCAAGAGCATATTTAACGTGCCTTTTTTTTTTAGTTTTACAACCAAGATTTCTCTTCAAATTGTTGTTACGGTCAAACTCTCACCGTAAAAAAAGTCACTCTGGATTACAGCGTATAAACAAACTGGTACTTTAGTATGAAGGAAGAACAGTAATCTCTACACCTTATCAAAGTGATCAGATAAACAGGACAAATTACCTTGCGTCAGACTGGCTGGCAGGTCACCTTTTTTGGCAGAAAGAAAGGAAGTTCATTTCTAGAGATGAGTCAAAAGTGGAACCATGTTGCTAACCCACAAAAGCTTTGGAGGGTTGATTACAAAACACGGTCTAGTTCTCCTTTAGGTACATCTTTATTGTGTTCGTAACTCAGCTTCATTACAGACCCACGGGGAAATGCAAAGGAGGCTGAAGGGAGCTGCAGTGAGCTCCAAGGCAGCTGAACCCGGAGTCACTGTATGAGGCACGGGGTGCCCGGCTCGGTTCAGATGGAGCCGCTTGAGTTGAGGTTTGCAAGACGGACTCCCACTGGCGGAGCCTGACTGCTCTTTTCTGCAAGGAGACCAGACAGACTGTTTGAAGGCATCACTAAAACATCTCATCTGAACTTAGGTGGCACCGCAGAACTATTTGTGCTGAAGTGCAAAGACCTGAAGGGATCTTCCCACTAATTCATTGTTTGATAAATTTGGAAGCCAAGCTCCTCTATGTGTCCTGCTCGGCAATACCTTTTTAAACTTTCTCATTGCTGTCCTGAGAGACATGACCGAGAACTAAACCAAAGGCCCACCAATTAATGTTAACCAAGCAGCTTTGTTTTATACCTAGATGAAGATGCTCATGCAGCTTTAATTCCAGAATAAAATGAGGAAAAAAACACTCATATTTCAGAACAGCTGAAGAAGAAAGACAAATTTTTTTTTTTTTTCAAGCTGTTGTAGCAGAATCCCGTTGTAGGGTCTTTTTTTTTCAGGGAAGAGGAAATATTTTACTTAATATCTTAGTTGCCTGTAACAGTTTTAACATAATAAACAATTTCCATTTGTGAATCCAGGCCAGCCCTAATTGTCTATTACTCTGACCTTGCAGAACAAACCTTAGAAACCTTAGCGCCCCATCCCATCTCCCATGTAACGTACCTATCTCCCCAGCACCAATGTGCAGTGAGGAAATGCCCCATCTTTTACAATGGCAAGAAGCTAAGGTCCGGGGAAGCCAAGTGACTTGCCCAAGGCCACACGGGAAGTCCGTGGCAGGTGAGGGACAGTGTAGGCAGCTGGCACCGCTCATCCTTCATCACACTTCACACCTTTGCAGAGTCCGCTAGTGTTCCAGTCCAACAACATTTTCTACCCACTTCAGATTTTTTTTTGTGCACAGGGTTTAAATGCCAGTTAGTCTTATAAACAGCTGAACAACATTGTCAATTCAAACAACTCATTGTGAGCCTCAAGATATCTAGTGGTTTCTGGCACGCCCAGCCTATGGACCAAAATATTATTTCTAACCATGGTGACAGAGGAGAAAAGCTTGAAAGCAAGAGTCTCAATACTGAAATGCAAGAAGTCAGGTAGAATGAAACCTACACACTTCTTAAAAACACGTGTGTTTAAAGCAAACTCTTGCCTTTTTGTGGCTTGGTTCATGATCGCCAGGTATTTGGTGTTGCTAATACTGATTGATACTCCCTCACACAACCACAGCGAAAACAGACTGTCAGTGAAGCTGGTGCTGTGATTCAACCGGAGCACTAGGAGACGGCCACAGAGGAGGCAGTGAGGTTGTGTGATCAGATGGGTGTGCAGAACACGAATACAAAGTGTTTCAAATGAGTCTGTACTATTTATGCATAATCTAAACAAGGCTGACTGGACACGCAGACTTTGAAGGGCTGGAAATTTTGGAGAAGTTGCTCGGAGAGTTTCATTTTTCTTATGCGTGCCTTTGTTCAAAGTGCGACCTACCTACAGGTGTCCTGGAAGGGACATGAATGTGGGCTTCGCACAGCCTGACTAACAACAAGGCACGATGGCTCTCACACGCTCTGTGTTTCTGCCAGGTTCTTGCTACTTCACGGTTAACATACAGACTTTGCAGGAGCTGTGAAGCAGATGTGCAGGACCAGGATTCAAGGGCACTGCTCTGTTTCTCGACATTTCCTTGTGGTGGGAGCTGACCACCAGCCATGGCGCTTGAGGCATGTGGCTGTCTCCTCTTCCAGCCTTGCTTTCGAATGAAAGTGGTTGCAGCTGCTGTGTTTTGTGCCTTGCTCTAATAGTTAGGTTGGTCACAACGACAAGCACATGCCTCATGAGCCAGTTACTTGTGTCCAAAGAGATGACTGCTCTTAGGAAATAAGCCGGGGGCCATAAATCCCCATTGCACGCAGGTACCTAACTCTAGGCCACACATAAATACCTGAGTCCTAGGGAAGGATGAGGCTCTGCATGTGCCCCAGCCTTTCTTATTTCCTTCAGCGTTCCCCTGCTCAGCACCCTGGCTGCTGTACATCTCATTCCTGGCTGCTCCAGGGCATTGGTCATCTAAAAGGGGCTTGTGAACTCAAAAGCAAGTGCCTATAAAGAAGCTGTGGAGATGCTTGGCAAAACCAAGCCTTCCTGTGTCTTGGCCTTAGTACATAAAAATGCACCTTTTTTTTGCAGCTAACGTATAGTACCTGCTTTTAGACAGTATAAACAATACTTTACTTCACAGAAAAAAGCTAGCCAATGCTATTAGCACTGGTATAGCTGATGCCAGCCCACCCTTTTTTATCCTACCAAGCTCTGTAGGATTTGAACACAGTTAAAAGCTGTATGATCTACTGTCTCGCTGACCCTGTCTGACCCAGCAGTCTGGTGGAAAACAAACTGCACGCTCCCCCACACATGCTAGCCGTGAGTGGGACAATGCAGCCTTTCCAGGTGATCCCGGCTAAATCCCTCTGCAGCCCCTCTCCCCACAACCTGTCTTGCAGGTCATGTGGATGCAACAGTGGCAGGTCCTGACTCTTAATAATTGATTATGTACAGGCACCGTAGAGGTCACTCAGCTGCTGGGCCTTTTGTGCAGTCCTAGCAGCTGTTCCCCATTTCCAGCACAGCAAAGGAATTTTCTGTGGGCAAAGCGTGGCCCTTGGGCTGCCAGTCAGAGTACCCCATTTATAGGTGAAATCCGAGACTTTCTGGGACTACAATGGAAAATCCCTTCCTAAATGTCATCTCTAATTAGTCTATCACATGATTCCTAGTAGTCCAGGAAGACTCTCTGTCTGACTGTTTGTATATTTAGAAACGCCAGATGTAGCCTGCCAGCTGTGCTGCGCAGAGCTGGCTGCTGCTGGCTGGGTTCCAGCAGAGTGATGCCAACCGTTGATCTTCTCTGAGGTGTGTGAGCACAAGAGCAAAGCGCTTCCGACAGGTCACAAGCAACCCGCAGCATCCCTAAGACCAGGCTTCGAACAGTTCAGTTTGGATTCTCAGGGTCAAGGAGAGCAAATCCTTCAGCACAAACAGCAGTTTTACGGGTACAGGGTTCTTGTATTTTTAAAATAGAAACCACGGTATTCTAAACCTACAGAACATCAGTGCCTCAAAGCTCAGGTGCGAGCCCTGATGTCTCCGAAGCTTGAAGGATGGAGACATGGAGATTTGCTCTTGTTTAATTGCCAAATCAATTCAAATGGCGCAAGTCTCTCCTAATGTCCTTCACCAAAACTGTCTTTGGGGTTGCTGCTGATACCTTACCAGAGACCTCCTTTTCAAAAAGGTCAGATTGAGAACCCCATTTAGAGTAAATACATGTCAGCTCTCGAGACCTTTCTCTATGGTTAGAGGACAGCACATCTTATTTAAAAGACAAGTGAGAGAGAGAGGCTGTCTGAGTGGCAGGTAGAACACTGCAGCCCCGTGTGAATAATTGAAGTGGAATCTGGAATGCACACCGCCGCGCCGGGGACTTCTGGAGACCACGTCTCGTCGGAAGAACTGACTCTTACCAGAGAGGTAATGGAGAAGTTGCTGGCCCAAACCTCTGTAGTCTCGGCCTGAGGTGGAACAGAGATGCCAGGGTCAGAAGGGGCACCCCTCGTAGCACGAAGTATATGGGATTTGAAAACCGGGCACTGGTCCAGGGCCTAAACACAAGCTTGCAAAGAGATCATTCAGTGATGTCAAAGGCAGCCAGGAGGTTCCTTCTGAGGAAAGGATGCTAGGATTTCTGAAATGGTGATGCCATGGGAGATGAGACACTCTAGAAATGTCCTCTTACTCACTTCAGCATTGAACATCCCTGAGCAGAGCTGGCTGACATGATATTAGGAATACTTTAATTCTTTGGTGCTGCAGCTCTAAACGATACAGATGGCAATACAGCCTCACCAGTGTCACAGACTAGAGACATACTAGCTGACAATTTCTTCAAGTAACTAATGGTGTTGCTACTTTGCTGGCTCAGTGAAGGGGGATGTTTCTTTGCTCTACTGCAGGCATCACCTCTATATTTTTCTAATCTCCAAGGTGGAGAGTCTCGTCTCAAGAAGGAACTCCAAGAGAAGCTTGTGGTGCGCAAGGTGTCCTTCTTGTTCAAGAAAACAGTGGAAGGCTTTGTAAGCACCCTGTTTTGCAAATGCTGTCCTTCTCCAGGCATGCTCAGTAGCCTAGATTCTGAGCTGAACATGGGGCAGTTTGCCTCGCACACCCAGAGCACAACCCTGGTTGCTAAATTTCAGGCACCATAGTTGAAATGTACCGATCTCAGAACCAAAGCGCAAAACTCTTCTCACATTTCTCATCATGGGAAGAGTCTCTGATCCAGCAGGGGTAGAAGACCAGGAAGGTCGCGGGAACTGTATTTACATGGATCTCATGGTCCCAAATCCTCTACCTGTTTTGCTAGAGGGAGTCAGAGTACAGGGGGAACAGGACATAGCAGGAGGATGACCTGGGATGTCTCTGGATGAAAGTGCTTGGAATTCTTCTTTAATATTGTGTCTTCATGAGGGAAGATTTGATTCTCCATCTTTTCCCCACATCTTTCCCAAAAATGCTTCCAAGCATTTCAGCAAAAAATAAGTCCCATGACAGCTTGTGTGAAAGTTTTCCTGGAAGCTAGTTATGCTTTTCTAACTATTGATCAAAATTAGATGGCAAGTATTACCACTGAGATAAAGATTTAAATCCCAATAGAGCAGCTCTCTTCCGAACTCATTTAATTCTGACAGGCTACTGACTACCTGTGTTCTGTGGAATCCATTCATTGAGACAAAAAAATTATCAAAGCCCTTCCAAGGCAGAGGTTTAGTTCACAAAACATTGTCAAGTTCAATCTATTAGCAGAAGTATCCTTTGCAAACTTCCTAGCTCTCTAGTCAAACAACATGGGAATTAGAATCATCATTCTTGCTAATTTTAAAAAGGGATAGCATTTTTGCTGATAAATTTTTAAAGTTTCATAGGTACAAATTCACATTTTGCTACATACTTCTCTTTAAACCCAGTTTTCCAACAGTCACTGCAGGCAGACAAAAAGAGCCAGAAATTTTATATCTATAGAGACCCAGACTGCTGCCTCTTGGGAACAGAGGAGAGTTTAATGGGATGGGGGAAAGCGTCTGTATAGCTACAATTGTAGGGGGAGAGAATGGTTTATTTAGTTGCTTCTCAATGACCTATCTTTCTTAGGTGTTTCTAGGATGCCCATCGCATTAGTATCTGAGCTCCATCTCAACTGTCTGGAAGGTAGTAACAGAAAACTGCTATTTGATCTCACTCCTTCTTTATCTAATCTCATCTATCAAGAGTATACTCAGCAGCTCGGTATCTGAGCACCTCAGAGAAATTACACGAAGTCAACAACCTTCTTTGGCATCTCCTTTTTGTATTGGAAAAAAAAAGCAGTGCTTACGAACAAGGAAATCCAGATCAGTACTGTGTGATTCAGCTACATGCGCCCACAGGGAACGTGCAGAGGATCAATAGGGGGAGCAGAGCTGTTGTGGATAAAAGAAGCTCCACTTTCTGTGGAAGTCTTCCAACAGCCACATCATAACCACCCATTAATTATAACCCACTTGATACAGAACTCAGCATGTTCGACGTTCAGCACAAATGTCTTAAGATGTTTAACAGATGGTGAAAAGTGAACTACAGGTAAAATGTTGGTCCCAGACTACTCAGATAGCAGCAGAGCCAGAGCTGCAGTCCTTGGGCCTGCATCCAGGACAATAAATCCTCTGTGCTGGACCTGAGGTAGCCTGGCAAGGAAGGTTCTCTGTCTCAGGGGACTCCCTCAACCCACAGATCTATTGTGGAGGACAACTGCTTGTCACCTCCTCTCATCCTCTGCTGTCCAAGCATTCCTTGGCGAACCCTGTATTGACTATGTTTTACCCAGGTGTGGCACATCCCCTTCTCACACACCAGGGACTGGGAAGGTGGATGAAGTGCGCCTGGAAATCCCCAGCTCGACACTCGAGCAACCTTCAAAGCTGTCTGTGGGCAGAAAAGGAGCAAAGATCCCAGGGCTGCGCACTGCTGGGGCCTAGTCTGACAAAGATGGCTTTTAGCGGCGGTGCTGGCTCGAGCACCTTCATCCCCCTCCCACCCTGTGCCACCCCCTCCTTGGTTTGCCATTGCAGCTGTTGGTGGGGCTGGATGGTGACCCAGACTGACCCAGTGGCCCTGGTTCACTCCAAGGCACATCTGAAAGAGCAGCCCAGGGATAAGAACAGGCGGTTTGGGCTGTTTAGGCCAGCGGTCCTACCAGAAGAAACATTTGTCAACTTTTGCCGTAGTTCAGTGCTTAAACATAAGCCCATATGCTGATGAGGCTGCTTGTCTCAGCGGCTGTTGCTGAAGCTTCTGCTACGTGGTCTGTTGACAATAAGTCATTTGCTACGTACATTCTCATAATTTCTGTGCTTCAAATTCATTTTAAAGGTCTGCTGTGATAAATGTTGGCCTCCCGAGGAATAACAGAACCCTTGATTTATGCTCTTACAATTACCTCTGTTAAGTAGTCGCAGTACTTAAAAAAAAAAAAAAAAGATCTTAGAGTGGCCAAGGGCTATTTTGTGCACCTCCAGGTCCACAGTTCAAATGCCACATAAAGTTTAATTGCTTTCCTGATCCAGGCTGATCAGTCCTGCTCTCTGCAGCGTGGCCTTTAGTGCCTCGCTTGCCGTCAGTGCCAGCTGAGAGGGACTGGAGCCGGTGCCACTTTATCTCCAGTCAGGCTGAGCCAACCGTGCCTGCAATTAATAAGGGATCATGTGCTCAACTTCTATAAATAAATGAAAGGGACAGAGTCATCCCTAGGAGCCTCGTCACCTTTTAGGCACTCATGCATACCGTAAGTGCACTGGGCCAGCACAACAGCTCGGGAACAAAATGAGCAATTAATTAAACAAATGTACAGTAACAGAGGTAACGGAGTAGCTATCTCCACAGTGGGAAAGCTTCCCAGAGCCATCTCACCTGACCAGAGCCTGGGCTAAGCCAGCAAGGTGGAAAGGAAATGAGTAAAGAAGAGCTTAAGTGAGTTTTAAAAAGATGGGAGGTTGTGACTGAAACCCAGCAATACCTAGTCCTGTCCTCAGGGTACAGACACATTAAATCATCAAAGGCTGTGAAACTTCAAGTGCAGAGACACGCTCCTACCCACAGCCAGCATGGAGTAACCTGAGACTGTTTGGCCCTGGGAGGAGGAGAGACAGCCACCTCACCTTCACGTTTGTTGGGCGTCGCTGGGTGATTGCTTATCAGGTAAGCTGCTGGTGGTGCCCTTTGGTTCATAGCCAAGTTCATCACGTTGTTGCAAGCTGGTGTGTCCCCATCCTTATTTACACCGGAAAGCTGGTGAAAATATTGGCTGGGGTTTTACACTGCAGTCACGGTTAGTTTTCTTCTGAAAGGGGGATATGTTATGTTACATCATATAACATATGTTATATGGTACGTTGATGAGCTTTATTCTGCACCTCAGGTGCAGTATCTCCTGTTAAACAAGGCCTACTGCAACACACAGTGGCTCTGTGCAAAATTTGGACCAGGTGATGGAAATGTCCTACAGAAGTATTAGGAGGTCCCACTTCATGTCTGTAAGAGCTTCTTCTGTCTTTAAAGCAAAGACATCCAGGTATCATTTGCTGAGAATCAGCGCTAGTAGCTTCAGAAAAGCACTGCAAGTCTCAGAGCCTAAAATGAAGTGTGAGAAAATATCCAGAGTCTTTCAGCCTGAGAGAAATAACAGTATTGATTTGGAAAAAAATATTCCAGTACTGGTGGCAGCGATGTCTCCAAGTCCCTCCAATGCTCTCCGTTCGGCAGAAGAAAAGACTGATCTTTGAAGCAACGTGGCTACAGGTGATATGATTGAGTAGTTCAGAATTGCTGCATGTACATCAAGCAAGTGTTCATTTAAAGTTATTGATAACTGGTTTTTTAAACACTCTGGAAAGTACTGATTTTAAGCAAATGTGTTTAAAACAAGCACTGGCCAGCAGCTCTAGTGCAAGAGCATTATCTGAAGTGCTAAAATGATAAGTGGAATTATATTATTTCCAGCGTAGATGTGAGCACAGGACACATTTCTGTACACGTGTAACCTCAAATGAAGATGCAAAATTCAGGAAATGTGGGATGAAACAAATAGTTCCTAAAAATATCTGGTGGGGAGAATTAAATACCTGTTCAAATAGTCAACATTTCAGTCTTCAAATGGTGACAGGTGGATTAATGGTCAGTCTTTGGGGAAATGCTAATTAGCATAACTGGGAACAGATATGAAAGTCAGAATAAGACCAAGAGTATTAATCTCCCCACATGTAATTCCACAGTGATGCTTTTGACTTCATTGAAATAGACCATGGTTCAGAGTGCTGTGGCTCAGTGGACTGTCAGTCCCTAGGCATGACATTAATAACGGACTTTTGTCTTTGATCTAGTAAGGATGCTAATCTTTGTTCTAGAGTTGTAGAAACTGATTGGACCGTATCTGCCATGGTGGGATATCACCAGTGGTGCAAGGGATGTGCATTTCCCTCCCCACTACAGCAGAGAAGACAGACACATTAGAAACACACACATGTACACATACACCAATGGTGGTGTTTCAAAATAAAAATGTGTTTTCTTATTTACCTAAATATTATAGTTTCCTTGGAAAATAATCTCTGTGTTATCCACCTCTCCTGTTTTTCCATCAGTGAACTAAAACCTGATTTGGACTAGCTCTTGTCATGATGAGAGTAACTAAGAGTTTTAAAATATTTGTGTGTTCTTTATACCTTTAGCCAGTGCCTACATTTCATCAGGTACAGCACGTTTGGTTGGCTAAGCATGGCATATCTAATTTTACCAGCTTGTGACAGGGAGAGGCCTCTGCCTAGGGACATCCCTGGGATGTGTTATACCACCCTCGGCTGCCTTTTATACTGATACAACAAACTAAGTTCACTCCAACAAAGTAACGTGCAAAACAGAGGAAGCATGCGGATACTGTGATCTTCTCCATAGTTAATAGCATTTTGACTAATCCTGGTGAATTCACAGCAAACGATACTGCTGCTGCCCTTTATCTCAGGCTTATAAAGGGAACATGTGGCTCTGATTTACCTTTTCCCCACACAAATTACTGCATGGGGGAGCAGCAAGGGAAATAGGAGGCTAGACATAAAAATTACCAAGCAGTCTTTGCTATGTCTAAAGAAGCCCTCTAAGGGAAAAATTATAAGAATGGCAGAAAAATTGAGCAAGAAGGTTGTGATGTTATGTTAGGTACATGCAAAAGCAAGAAAATGTTAGGGCAGGTCCTTGGCTGCTGTAAGCAGCTGTAGCTTCATTAAATAAATGGGGCCAGGTTGATTTACACTATAGGGGATCTGTTATGGTGTTCAGTGCCATTATAATTTCTAATAAGCAGTTTTCACTGCCATTAATTCAGCTGGTATTAATAATTTAGCTTTTCGACTGGCCAAAATAAGCTATTTTAATCACTAAGAGTAAGATATTGCCATCTGAAGTTGTCTTTTGAGCCTCTGAAAGGTACTTTTGAGGACTGCCCTGACAAAATGCCTGAAGGCAGATCTGCATGTCTGCTTGAAAAGCCTGTCTAGACGAGGAAAATGAGCAGCCCTTACAATGTGCTAATGGTACATATTGGTTAGCACCTTTTAAAACACGGGAGAAAAGGAAGAAGATGCTCACTCAGGGTGTAGTGCCTTGTCTGCTGAGCTAGGTTAAAGCCTTGCCTCTGAGGAGGAGAAATCATGCTCCATCTTCCCTTCATCTCCACTATCCCATGCCCAGCTGTACGGTCCTGCTCCCTGCTTTAAAACTGATGCTCTATGGACCCTTTCTATGAAGCAATTCACTAAGCCCGCACAAAATTGATCACAAAAAAGAAATGTATATGTTTGTGGTGGTTTAGTGAGTTGGATCAGCTGATGGAAGGGTGCAAACAAGTGCCAGAGCTGAGTAAGTGGTAGGAAGATCCAGCTGGGAGACAGGATAGGGAGGAATAGCCTTTCTTCAGCAGTCCAGTTGGCTCGATCTGCCTGGTAAAACTACCGTCTCTATCCGTGGCACCTGTGCTGAGCCCAGCAAGGAGGAGTCTAGATGGTTGTCGAGCATGTATACAGACATCAGCTGGCTGCCTCAGAAACTGTAAGTTGGACATGAAGCTTTAGTATCAGCCTTAATCCCCTCTTCCACTGGACAATTTTCTGATACTTAGTCAAAAGACAGTCTTTGCCTATAAAACACAAGTCTCTTCACAGTTGGCTTCAGTTTGTTGACCTGACTCTGTGGGGGGGTGCACTCGCCTTTGGCCCCACTCAGCCCATGTCATCCCACCCACCATGTCACCCAACACACCTCAGCCCACGTCCCCTCCTGCCCCTCTCCCTTCTATATGGTCTGTCGTATTTCTTCCCTTTCTTTTGCTCTACCTAAACCCAGTCTCTTCTGCTTTTGCGCTCTCTGTGAGCTTAATGTTTTCCTCCTCTACCTCCTGGGTTCAAACCTCTCCCTCTGCATCCAAACTCATTCAGTTTGGGCCTTATTCACCTATTTCAGATGACTGTCCCCCCTCCAGGAGCTCAGATTCACTCAGCCCCTGGCTCACAGGCTGTTGACACAGCTGTCCGTACGAGTATCTTTCCTTCAGATGGATAAAAACTGATCAAGATTTGGCCCTCGGTGAATTTTTGTAAGGCATGTGGCCTATTTTTCGTTATGCTAAGCGTGTTTGTTCTGCTCCTTCTGGGTACGGCAGGAGCTTGCTTACTTGGATGCACAGTGCTGCGTATATTATGAGGGTGTCCCTGTTCGTTTTGGCCCCGCTGTCTGTATCCAGCCCTTCTTTGCAACAGGCAGAAAAGGAGGGGTAAAACACCTAGCCTGGGGCACAAGCTGCTCGTTCAATATAAAGAGATTTAAGTAGGAGCAATGGGAGAAGGAAACAGGCTGAATATCAGGAAAAGCTCCTGCCAGTGAGACGTGTTTGGCTGTGAAATCTTCTCCCAGGGGAAAGAGGTCAAAGCCTCATTGTTTGGAAGTAGAGCTGGTCAAAACTGTTTTTGGAGCAGCAGCAGCGGGAGTGGTGGATGAGAGGGGGCTGGGGGGGGGGGGA
>NW_009647989.1:547817-563942 GCF_000708025.1 Charadrius vociferus
CTGGATCCACAGCGAGGAGAAGCCAAAGGAGCCGGGGAGGCTGAAGGAGGAGCGGTGCACGCACCGGCATGAGGGACGCAACAAAAGGAGTAACAGAGGCGCAGTGGGGAGCGGCGGACAAAAGGAGGGGAGAAAGCAGGGAAAGCAGAGGGGAAAAAAGTCAGGAGCGGCAGAGAGGCAGGACAGGAAAGAATGGTGGGAAATGCTAAGAGGAGCGTTGCAAGGGGCAAGCGGGGGAGGCTGAAGGAGGAGCGGTGCACGCACCGGCATGAGGGACGCAACAAAAGGAGTAACAGAGGCGCAGTGGGGAGCGGCGGACAAAAGGAGGGGAGAAAGCAGGGAAAGCAGAGGGGAAAAAAGTCAGGAGCGGCAGAGAGGCAGGACAGGAAAGAATGGTGGGAAATGCTAAGAGGAGCGTTGCAAGGGGCAAGCGTGCGGGGATGAATGGCAATAGCAAGGTCTCTCTCAGTTTTGTGAACTCGGTGGCCTTGGCTAAGCAAAGCTAGAGAATATTAAAGGACAGAGGCAAAGACATCAGATTTGTTGATGACATTATTTGAACAAATCTCTCATCCCAGGACACTTTGTGCAGTTTTCTCATTCTGCATCAGGATGAAGTCAAGGTGTTTCAATGCATTCCTTGACAAAGCCGGGGACAGGCAGACTCGAGAAGCCACCAGCCCAGTGTTTTGAGGCAGTACCTTAGAACATGAAGGACAGGCACAGGCAACACCCTGACATGTCCCATCTTTTTGATGATATTTCTTTGATGATATGAGCTGAAGGAGACTGCCAGTGTTAATATTGCACTGTAGTTCATTGGCTACTAACTAGTTTTTGTTCCGAAATTCCACATGTTCAGTGGCATGTCATTCCTCTCACTGGACTGAGCTCCCCACCAAGCAAATCCTATTATGATATAAATTAGCTGAGGTTCTTCAACCATCCCTACCACATACGCTATTGAAACTCACCATTAGTTACATGGTGAAGCTCTTCACAATTGCAAAGAAGGATATTCCCAGCTCAATTTCTTTCAGCATAATTTTATTAATGTTTCCTTCACTCTAAACCAGGCTACTCACCTAATTTTGCTGAGGTCTGCTATGTAGTTTCTACAATGATCTGCAAAGCAGAAAGCAATGCGTATACTCCAGGTTTGGCTGCTCTGCCAAATATTCATGTGCTGAACTTTTCCCTGAGAGAAATGGAGAACAGTGAAAAAATACAGAATCTCCCCAGGACCAAGTGACATATTGCACGGCTAGAGCTGCAGCGGAGTCCTGATGGATTTACCCAAGGACCCAATCCAGACCATATTTCTGCCACCCTGCTCTAAAGACTTATTTTTAATTCTTACAAATCTTTTCAAATGCCAATCCACAATGAATATTGCATGCTGAATACAAGACTTGCCAACTTAATTTGAAGAAATTGCTGATAATGACAACATCAATTGCCTTCTCATTCTGCTCTTTGTCTTCAATGTTAATCCTTTCTCAGAAACCCTACTTGGATTACTAATGACAGTCTCTTTGTTCTCCTTATTTTTTTGTTTTTCTTAATTGCCTTTGGAGGGCTATTTTAAAAGAATATTCATGACAGAAGTACAAGCTGGCAGAAATGCCATTAAAAGGAAAAGCCTTCTGTAATCTTATCGCTGGTGCAGTGACCAGGACCTTCACAGTAATGTAACTAAGCTACCAGTTCCAAGGCTAAAACAGTTTTGTGGTAGTTCAACACAAATGGAACCAATCTAATATAAATCTGTTGAGGCTACTGGTGTTTTTTCACTCCACGTTCACAGCAACTGAGATTAAGATCTGATGCCTTAGGTTGTCTGTAGCGTTCATGGAAGGAGTTTGTAATGAAACGGATAAATTGGTTTTGTTAAATTTGAAGTTTGGGATCTCTATGAGAAATGAATGAATCAGAGCCTGGAAATGAGATGCTGTTTCTTGCCTCTGCCTTAATTCAGATCAGTTGAATCACACTGAGTAGCCACTGGCTGAATGCAAAATGACTCAGTCTGTCTTAGTTCCCAGTGTATAAATCTCCAAGGCAATTTCACATAGTAGTTTCTGATAGTAAGAGGTAATCTCAACAAAAAGACCAAGTACGAGGCAACAGGGTCACTTTTTTTTTCTGAAATATTCCTGCCTGTCAGGATAGGGCAGCCTTGATGGAGCAGGGCAGCTTGTTTGCGTAGTGTCAGGGCTGGGTACAAAGATCCTTTATCCACAGAAGCATCATTTGCCTGGGCTGGTACTTTAACCAAAGACAACAGTGCCCCTCGGTGATGTGATCGTGGTGTAGCATAGGGCTGAATCTGTACTTGCTTTCCCACATATGGTATACCGCTGGTTTGGAACAAGAACGTGAAATTCGGTAAAGAGGGCAGCCTTTGTGTCAGGAATGTGTCATACACTTTATTTGTTGCAGAAGGGCCCAAACAGACAGGATAGGACAGGGGTGTCAAGAAAGGCAAGAAGGGACTGCCCAAGGCTGCTCTGGAGAAATGGATTCACCTCACCTGTTCAGCATCATGCAGGGACAAATGTTTGTGTTTCTTCTAGCTCCCAAATCTGGGATGCTTCCTGCAAAGGTGCAGAGCACTTACAGTAACCAAAGCCAATTTGGGCTTTGAACATAAAATGCATTACAAGATACTCAAGAGCCAGCAAAGTTTGTAGAACTGGTTTCTCATACAGGGTAGGAAAAAAATCAATTTTGTTGCAGAATGCTGAGTTTACCCTCCGTGGCTTAGCTTCTTATCCACAAGGTAAGAATATGATCATCTGGCTTTCTAGGTGCCATACAGAAAAGTTCAAAGTTCGTTAACTGCAGGTAGAAAATGAGGATACTATGAACACAGAGGATGCTATGAAGAGATAAACAATAATTCTATATTGAAAGCAGAGCTTGTATGGTTTGAACAGTAGAGAATGCAGAGGGGTATATATGTGATGAAGTGGAGAAAAGTAACTAATAAATAACTACAATTTAATGTACACTAAATGAGGTTTTCAGTCTTTAGAAAAAGCACAGTATGGATATTAATTTAATGATTGTCATCATGTATGCACAGATGGGCCAAATCAAGATAACATACACACCTTGATTCTGGCAAGTCCTGACTTTCAAGTTTTTGAATCTGTAAGTTTTCAGGTATTCTTCTAAATTAGTTTTTTTGTCTTTAATGTAAAAAAAGCCCGACAATTATAAAGAATACATTTTATTTGTTTTTTACTTATTCTTTATTCTCAAAAACACCTGAAATCACAACTGTTAAAGAAATACCAATAATATTAAAGAAATACCAATACCAGTACCAAATACTTTCTGAAAAGCAGAATTTCTAAATGAATCAAACTTCACTAAGATATGCATCTCATATATATATATAATGCTTCACATCTCTCTTCACTCCAGAAAAAATATTTTTAAGCTTCTTTTCTGTAGCATTTGGTTCATTTTGATTGCTGAATCTGGTCTTCTAAAATCCTCAAAGTATTGTTTTGCAATTACCATTGTTGGGGTTTTTTTCATTTCACAGGGTATGTTATTTCATAGAATCATAGCATCGCTATGGCTGAAAAAGACCTTTAAGATCATCAAGTCCAACCGTTATCTAACTCTACCAGGCCCACTTCTAAACCATGTCCCTGAGCACCATATCTAGATGGTTTTTAACTACATCCAAGGATGGCAATTCAGCCACTTCTCGGGGCAGCCTGTTCCAGTCTTTGATAACCCTTTTTGTGTAGAAGTTTTTCCTAATGCCAAACCTAAACCTCCCCCGTGCAACTTGAGGCCATTTCCTCTTGTCCTATTGGTTGTAACTTGTGAGAAGAGACCAACACCCACCTCTCTACAACCTCCTTTCAGGTAGTTGTAGAGAGCAATAAGGTGTCCCCTCAGCCTCGTTTTCTTAAGACTAAACAACCGCAAGTGCCTCAGCTGCTCCTCATAAGACATTCTCAATACCCTTCACCAGCTTCGTTGCCCTAATATACAATAATACAATATATCATAACACAATAAACCCCTGTACCTGCACCAAAAGAATTGTGTTTATGACTGAGTCAATCAGCTAGAACTCCGTAGTGCCGCTCAAACCATCCTACGCATTTTCATTCTTCCCTCGAGCGTCAAGTATCACTATTAAGAGAATGGCCTTTTTGAAGAAGTAACAACGTCTCAATGAGCTGCATTTTTGTACGGGGCGGCAACTGCCAGCCTGTTCATGGATATAAAGCCCTCCGGTCCCTATGGCACCGAGAGCCTTCCCGGGAAGGTGGCACCCAGGCTGGGTTCCCCTGCCCGGCAGCTCCGGTGGCCAGAGCTGTGCTGTGCTAGCATCTAGTGGCCAGAGGAGAAACTTCACAACCAGACCGGCTTCAACCTCAGCAAGGTTTTCCCTCCAAGAGCAAGTAATATTCGTAACTACAGAAGCAAATGAGCAAACTGAGAAGAAAGGGATTTTTACTTTATAAGGAAGATTCAAAGGAAATGTTTCAAGGTAAGAAATGTTTCATTCAAAGATAAGGTTGTATCTGTGCCTGGTTTCTCTTTCACCCCATATACCTTCCCGTGCACATGCCGTAACTATCACTTCGGTTTTCTGCATTAGACAGAAAAGTTTAGAAGTTGTCAAGGGAATACTGCTTTATTTAAAAGTTTTGTCTATTTTACCTCTCACATGATAAAACTTGCTTTTCTTCTTTTCTGGGTCATTGGCTAGTGTTCTCTCAGAAGGTTGCAGTGGACAGTAGACAACAGAACAGCTACAAAGTGTTTTTACCATACTGAAGCTGGGCAACGTTTTCTCAAAGGAGACTTAATTACGAAGTGTAATTATTTTTCTTTATAAACATCACTTCTGGTCCAGATTTGTAGGATCTTGGCAACGTAACTGGACCTGCATTTCCGGAGAAGAGAGTAATGCAGGAGCAGAGATACAGTATAAATACAAATCATTCCTCATTCTGAGCAGGCACATCTGCAGCAGGATTTTCAAACGCACTCAGCACAACCTTACTCTGTTCCCCTGAAAGTCAAAGCACTCTTTCTGATGATCAGAACAAACACTACCTGCCGCTGGTAATATTAAAGATAATTTGATACTGTCTCTTGGCCATTACAAAAATAGCTATTCTCGTCTAGTGTCAGTGTTTGCATTCAGGCAGTGCCACAGATTTCAACTGAAGTTCTCCTTATTTGTATTACAAGGGCTGTGGGACTAGGCAGGTGGTTTAGTCAATTCACCTAGACACACGAAGTACGTGAAGAGCAGCATATTAGGCTCAGAATTAAACAGAGAATAAAATCAATGCTCCTGTCAGAAGTGGCCTTAGTTCTTCATTTTACATATCTGTTATTCCTAAGCTTTCTTTTCCCCTCCTCAAGTCATTGAGTCGGAGCATCCAGAGAGGTTTTATTTAATGTTCAGCACCTTTGATGCATTAGTTTCTTCCCCTTAATTTTACTAACTGCAACTAAGTAGACAAGCCTTGTGTAATGAAGCATCAAGGTGACAGGTTTATAGAAGATGCCATGAACCCCTCGGGACAGGAAAATTCTAACTTCTGCTGCTACTACCAGTGGCAGCATTTTACAGGATCAAAGAATCACAGAACGGTAGGGGCTGAAAAGGACCTTTGGAGATCATCTAGTCCACCCCCGCCCCACTAAAGCAGGTTCACCTCAAGCAGGTTACACAGGATCATGTCCAGGCAGGTTTTGAATGTCTCCAAAGAAGGAGACTCTACTCTGGGCAGCCTGTTCCAGTGCTCTGTCACCCTCAAAGTAAAGAAATTTTTCCTCATGTTGAGATGGAATTTCCTGTGTTCCAGTTTGTGCCTGTTGCCCCTTGTTCTGACACAGGGCACAACTGAAAAGAGTCTGTCCCTGTCCTCTTGACACCCGCCCTTTAGGTATTTATAAGCACTGATGAGATCCCCTCTGTCTTCTCTTCTCCAGCCTAAACAGACCCAGGTCTCTCAGCCTTTCCTCATAAGTGAGGTGCTCCATTCCCTTGATCATCTTTGTAGCCTTTGTAGGTGTATGTATGTATACATATGTATTAACACATTTAACATGATGTGAGATTTTAAGCTGTTTGGGGTGCATTTTTGTCATTTTCAATGAACAATAAAAAGTAGCTTCAATTACATTGATTGTAATGAATTATAATGCTGTAGTAGAGGGAACTAAACCAAAGAACACATTTACTATGGTAAGACTTCCCATAGACTGTCAATTTCCATAGACAATCCCTGTCAGTTATATGGATATTTAGTTTGCATATTTTGTGAAATGAGATAATCACAGAGGTTTTGTCTCACCCACAATCTGATATTGATATAATAAGCGTACAAACGCAGGATGTACATCAAAAACACCATATAAAATGTAGCTCAACTTAATTCTTCTTTCATAAAAACCTGCTCATTTTAGATGGTATCTTTTTCTATCTTATCATTGTCATTTCTGAAGTCAATAGAAATGATTACAATCTTTGATCCAACATAGAGGAAACTCTCATCCCTAAGGGAGCTCTGAGCTTCAGTCTCAGCATTGGGAATGTAAATAAAATCAGGAGTTACTCTACCAACTTGTATTAAATTCCACTGATTAAACTAAAAAGCAGCCTGGCTTCTGGCAACCAGGATGGCATCACAATGAAAACACGTGCTCGGTGTGCAAAGCTCTTCAAGAGAAAAGGGATGATCTGATTTGATTAAACTCTAGAGAAATCAGTATCCAGAATACAAAGTGAGGTAGTCACCCCTGATTACTCCTGAGGGATGATACCAGTCTCTAAACTTTATTTCTCTCTTCACTGTTTCTCATCAGGCTGACTAGACAACTTTCTGCTATTTGTTTGTTTGTTCCTTTTGTGAATTCTCCTTTAACTGCATCACAGCCTGGATGTGCAACACAAATGTTGCTAAACAACAACAAAATTCTGACAAAATAGTCATTACAGCATTTAAGTGCTTGTGGCTGCAAGGTATGGAGAGGCTTGGTGTGTCCCATGATCATGGTCTCCGACTGTGCTTTTGTCTTCCAGTAATTCTATGTTGAACATGGAGGGACCAAACAGTACAGCATTGGCCCAAATCTCTGGGTTTTCTTTGAAAGAAAAACAGAATTGTAGACAAGAAAATGGTATTTACTCAGTGGTGACAACTGAGAAACCAGGACTGCAGCCACTTGAACCCCAATCCAAGATCTTTTTCATATTTCTTCTGATATTGCCTAACCTTGAGATCAACCAAATTCCAGATTTTTGGGAGAAATTCCATAAACAGGAGTGATAATTCCTTTTCGTTTGAAACAGCATTGAACTATTTATGGGTAAGACATCCAATTCACTGCAGCACGTGGCACGGCATGGCAAGACCTTTGGCAAGGCCACTGTTCCCATAGAAGTTACACATGGAAAACTCAGATAGACGATCTGCAGTAGCAGAATTTTAAAATCAAGTAAAACAGATGTACTATGATGTGAAAGTAAATACAAATTTTAGTTACTTGTTTGTCAATGGATTAACTATTTCCCACAAATTTCACATACAATTTATAAGCATTATGATATTTTATGCAATATGTGATCTACAACTTCTTGTTTAAATTGGTTGGGGGGGGCAGTTAAAAGCTTTAGGCATATTTTGTGTCTGTTTCTACTGTAAAGTGCTTACATCATCTACTTCTGCCAAACTCAAGCTAACTTGATAAACATCCTCACAAGACCTCCTGATTAAATGACATCCTATAACGTGCAGGGTAGTAGAAGATGTGGTTGAACACACACCAGCTGTGTTTATATCAAGGCTCTGATCCACAAGTTGATAAGGAATGAAAATATTCATTAACTTCAATGAGCACTTCCCTTCTTTACAAGTGCATAATCAAAGCTCTATGAACTATGGCCCAGATTTTTAGAGCAGTTTTATGCACCTATCTTCCAGTCTTATTTCACGTCCATTGATTTAAATCTTTTTGGTTGATTTGAAAGCCTAAGCTGTTATATTTTGTCTGAGAAAGTATCCATAGTAATAAGACTAAAGAAGGACATTTTTCTTTAGAAATATTCAGTAATCGTGGTTACCCAGCCACTGACACCAGGCTGCTGGACTGACATTATGTATGAAAAATATGGAAGCTTGATTCAATAGGCAATTTGCATTATGATGATTTTCCTAACCTCAGACTTGAACTTCTTGCGGAATTGTTGCTTTGCTGCCTTGTCTTGTAAAGACAAAGAAGGGCCATAGCTGGTATAACTACCTATAGGATTGCCCTGGGGGCATTTTTGGGGAGCGCTGAAATGGAAAAACAGATGCGTTAGACCCTTCTCCCCTCTCCTTCACGCTGCTGGCAGGGAAGGCAATTGGGACCCAGCAAATGTAGACTGGACTCCCTAAGTTCCAGTGTCATCAGCTACTGCTAGAGCAAGCTGGTACCACTGGTGCACATACGGTGAGCATATGGACAGCTAGGAGAAATAAACCAGACTGAAGAAAACATGTTTTTAAGAGAACAAAATAGGCCGCAGTTCGACTCTAACTCAAAGACTCCTACTTCATTGTGACAATGAGGTCGTCACCTCCAGCAGTGGCTGGGAGATCTCCAGCCTGCAATAGTTTTGAACAATTGAATATAAATTTATGTGGAGATGCTACATGGGTTGATACAATGAACCAGCTTAAACCCAGGTGGGAAAAAACACACGCTGGATGACAGAATCAGAAATCAAGATTGTTTTGCAGATTGGAGATAAGCTCTGGAAAAAAAATTGAGAGAAATCTGTTAGACCAACATTAGTTAAAAACCTCAAGGAGGAATAATAAAACATACGAATACAACTGGGGTAATAACAGGCAGGAAATGGCATTGTGCTGTTGTGGATTTTGCACTGAATGGAAGTCTTGCTGCTATATTGCCCTCATCCTAAGATGAAGATTTCAGTGGGACTATTTTGTGTCCAGTCTGGGGCACCCTTTAGAAGAAATCCATGGATCTCCTGGAATAATCCTCAAGGGAGGGGAAAAAATGAAGTTATAGAGTTTCTGACTTTGTGTTTTGTGAACTTCTAGGTATTTGTTATTTAATAAACTTTAGCACACTTTCTAGTGTAAAGGTCATTAACTTTGTTTATTGAAGCCATATGACTGCACCTGCCACAAAGGCCAAGTTCTTGAGTTGGCCAAAGATGTTCTGTGAAATTGTGTATGCCATAGTCATCAGTTTCAGAAATTTTAAGTTGCAAATAACACTTTCTTCTGTTACGTGTGTATCTATTGATCTGTGTAAGTATAGAGAATGCAAATGGTGTTACAATGTTTTTAGGAGATTAAAATACATTTTAATGAGTGGTGTAACAGCAGATGTAATGCTGCTTTCTGCATCGTTCAGCACACTTGCGGCAAGAGCAAGCGGGCTTCAGTCCTGGCATAAATTATAATGACTCAAAGATGCGATGCCTAGCTCAGATGGAATATTAATGAAGACAGCTGATGCATCACATATGGGTAATTTTGGATTCAGTCAAGTTAGTGTACTATCCATTCAAACCTAAAGAAGAATATAATTGCATATTCCTAATTAAATCAGAGTACTTTATCCTAGAAAACAAGTGTACCTTGTTATTTTCAATAAGAATCAATTGTGGAACTATCAACAATATTTACCTGCAGACTGAATCTGTATTTCTGATCTATATTCAACTGCAGATCAGAAATGGCACGTGACATTTGGAAAGAAATTGAGTCTTGTCATTATTTCTTAGGTCTTCCAAGTCTGCTTCTTTAGCTTTAGGATTCAATATATAACATTGGGATTCTGTAGAAAGTACACAATATATACAAACCATCTGATGAATCACAGATTCACAGAACGGTCAGGGTTGGAAGGGACCTCTGGAGATCATCTAGTCCAACCACCCCGCCAGAGCAGGTCACCTACAGCAGGTTGCACAGGATGGCATCCAGGCGGGTTTTGAGTATCTCCAAAGTCACAGATTCCACCACCTCTCTGGGCAGCCCATTCCAGTGTTGTGCCACCCTCAAAGTAAAGTTCCTCCTCATATTAAGATGGAACTTCCTATGTTCAAGTTTGTGCCCATTACCTCTTGTCCTATCACCGGGCACCACTGAAAAAAGACTGGTCCCATCCCCCTGGAACCCTCCCTTTAAGTATGTATAAGCATTCTAGTACTCTTCCCAAGTGGTCAGTCCCTTCTTCCACATACTGTAAATGTCCTTCTTGCACTTGAACTTTTTCAGAAGGTCACTGCTCAGCCATGCAGGTGTCCTGCTTCCCTTACCTGATTTCTTGCTCTTAGGGATGCACCGATCCTGAGCTTGGAGGAAGTGATACTTAAATATCAACCAGCTCTCTTGAGCCCCGCTACCCTCTAGAGCCCTCTCCCATGGGATTTCTCCAAGCAGTTTCTTGAAGAGATCAAAGTTAGCCTTCCTGAAGTTCAAAGTTGCAATCCTACTTGTCGTTTTGTGCATACTGCACTTAATCCTGAACTCTATCTTCTCATGATCACTGCAGCCAAGGCTTCCCCCAACTAAATGAAGTCCTTTTTATTTCTGAGTAGGGAATGTTGATCTGTATTTCCAAGATACCACCACAAAAACTACACCCCAAAACTGTGGTGACAGTGTAACACGTGATTTCAATTTTTCCTAACTGATGTTTCCCTCCTTGTAGCACGGTTCTGCCCAGCAAAGTCACACTTTAGGGCTCTGACACGTGCTTTAAAACCAGTCTTGCCAAACTAAAATGCTTAAGTACCAGCCGAACAGTGGCCTGCTCTTAATTAAAATAAGGGATTGTTCTTGTAGCAGTATGACCACCAGAGGGCACGTCACCAGTTGTGATAACAATGTCTCACTAGTGCTATACTGCTTCATACAAGACTTCTGGGTTTTCTTTTTCCATCTTTCCCTGTCTTTTCCAATCACATTGGGAATTTTGTAACCTTCTTTGTTCATTAAATGACATAATTCTACAGGCAGGTTCTTATTCATCCAACAATTGCTAGCTCAAAGCAAAGAAAATGGAGGGTGGAAATTAGCGATGATCATCACGCTAAGATATATTGAGTCTGTTTTCACTTAGAAAAGGAAGCAAGGGATAAGAGGCAAACAGATAAAAAGGACAGAAAATATTTCTGGAATAAATAAGATAAAGGCATGAAAAAAGCAGGAAAAAAATACAATAAGTACAATTCTAATCTGAAACAGTATAAAATATATTATCACAAAAATGGAAATTTCTAAACTTGGATGAAATATGAAAATAGGTAAATGAATGAATGCAATGTTGACTTTCCCCAAGTATCACACATGATTTTAGTTTACCAGAGGCCACAACAACAGAGCTGAGGTTGAGTAGGTCAAGGGAGGTCATTCTCCCCTTCTACTTGGCACTGGTGAGGCCACAACTGGAATACTGTGTCCAGTGTTGGGCTCCCCAGTTCAAGAGGGACAGGGAACTGCTGGAGAGAGTCCAGCGAAGGGCAACCAAGATGGTTGAGGGATTGGAGCATCTCCCTTATGAGGAAAGGCTGAGAGAGCTGGGACTCTTCAGCCTGGAGAAGAGAAGGCTGAGGGGAGACCTTATTATTGCTTACAAATATCTAAAGGGTGGGTTGAAGGAGGATGGAGCCAGACTCTTCTCGGTGGTTCCCAGTGACAGGACGAGGGGCAATGGGCACAAGTTGGAACATAGGAAGTTCCGTTCCAACACACGAAAAAACTTCTTTACAGTTCGGGTGACAGAGCACTGGCACAGGCTGCCCAGGGAGGGTGTGGAGTCTCCTTCTCTGGAGATTTTCAAAACCCGCCTGGATGCAGTCCTGAGTAATGTGCTCTGGGCAATCCTGCTTTAGCAGGGGAGTTGGACTAGATGATCTCTAGAGGTCCCTTCCAACTCTGAAATTTCTGTGATTCTGTGATTCTGAGATGCATTCAGGTGTCAGTTTCATCTGGCAATTTTAAAACTTCTCCTCTTTGGCCTCCCCTCCTGGTTCCCACAGACCACGGGTGAGAAACTGTGTTTTCCATGCAGATGCGCAGACCTGACTGGTCAAATTGGGAAACATTTTACCTACACCTGAAGTGTTTATTCCCTACAGTTATTATCTTCCTCTTTTTTTGTCAAGGGCGAGTTGCTTGAATTAAATTGTTGGAAGATCTATTATTATTTTAATTATGATCATATTATCCTGTGGAGTTCTCTTGCAACAGTGGTAGAGAAAATGGCTTTCGTTGCTTTAGAAATAAAATTACAGCTATTGCTGACCTCAATAGGAGTTACAATTTTGTAAACAAGGAACAGCATATGGTATTATATGCAGAAGTAAAATTGGGTCAGCTAGTCAGCATGTTTATAATCGCATTTAAAATGAGATTTATGCTTGGCCAAAGGATCCTTCTCTGTCTCCTTTCCCATGGGATGGTAGGCCTTTATAACTCTTAGGATGTTAGTGAAGCTCATCAGAGGTACTTAGTTAGTTGGTTCTTGTTGGGGATCTCTTCTGATTTTCTCTCTGAGAGCAGGCATTTAAACCAGAGGGTAATGGTTGTTTTTCCTGATATTAGTTAGGGATGATGCAATTTGCAGCAGCAAATTGCTACGTTCTCCCATCGCACTCAAAATTAGGAGAAGCAAGAATAGGCCTACTTTACTCACACTAATAACATTTTTTAACAGTGTCTACTTAAGCATGCTGTTACTCAGCATCATTCAATAGAAAAACAAGTTCCTTTTAGGGTCAGGTGAGGCAAATGTTCTGAGAAAAACGTACAAGGTCAGGTAACTGTGCATTGTCACATCTGTATCATAATGCATATGCACCAATGCTAAATCAGACTTGCATATGCAGCTTGAATTCTCAAATATCCTAAGATTTGAGATCTGAACTTTGAAACCATGTAGTTTTTTTAATCTGTATTGAAGAGTCATACATGTAGGTAGATGGATATAGATACATCCAGCTATAACCCTATTATCTAAATAACGGATAAGAGATTCACAGTTTTCAGTCCCTATTTGATCCAATTTGCAGCTTTGGGAAGGGAACACTGTGCCGCTCCACAGTGAGTGTATATCTAAAAGATTATCTTTTCAGTGACTGAAAAGTTTCCTTTTAGATAAAATTCTGAATATGCTATGTGGGCTATTTAAACACCCCGAGTACACAACATCCAGCTTATGAGCCATTCAATAGCTTGGCATCTCTTATTCAGAGCATTAATTCTAGAAGCACACCTGCATGTCTATAAGGAGGGTGTTCTTCTCTTGACTGAGGTTTCTTTGAGCTACAGCTATAGAAACATTTAATAACAAACACTGTCTGTGCAACCTTGTCCTACATCCTTCCTTGGATCGTGCTTCTTTTATTAGCAAAAATGTTACCAGGGATCCTCACCTGCTTACTAACTTGGGAAAAAAAAAAAAAAAAATTGAGATTCTGTCACCTGTATATAAGCCTCTTCGAAGACAGAGCCAAGAAGCTGCTATTCTGGCTGGCGCTTTCATTGCTGACACAAAGACAGCGCAGGTTTCCCGGACAGCATTTCGAGCAGGCAATTAGCAAGCAGCCTTCACCTCAGTGCTACCCGAGCCATCACTTGCTCATATGATGGGAAGCTGTCAAAAGCCAATTCACTTTCTAGCAATCAACACCTGAAATCAGGTCAGTGACTTCACAGTGTAAGAGATTTCTTGCTGTGCCCAAGAAACTGAAGTTTGCCCTGCTTGCCAGTCTCTCTTGACACTTAATAAGACTTAGTCAGTGCAACACAATTTCTTGCAATCTTGTTACCTCCTTTGCAAGCAAAATGCGGGAGGAGAAAAGTTCAGATGTTCCAGTTCCCCCCAAAGACGGAGCTATAGCCATGAGCCTTTATACACTCATATTTCAAAAAGTTTCTGATAAGCCAGAGATGATATGGCAGTCCTACATGAAGTTTTTCAACATCCTTTATGATGTTTCATAACTGTCTCAAAGTTGTCTTGTAGTTAATGTTATGCCCCCAGCTAGATTACTAGAGATAATGCCTTGCAAGATGAGGTGATTCAAATCTAGCTTGGATCATCTTATTTGGTAAAATAAACAAGCCGGTAAGAGCGTAACATTTCCTATCATCAGCCTTTACAAGACTTTCTAGATAGTTTTAAACAGCACAAGACACTTGATTGCCATTGCCCAAGGCAGAATTGCCAGAGCAGTGGGATACATCATTCTTCTTCAGACACTTGGCAATACAGCGACTTCACCAGAGTTTGAAGGACTAAAGGTGCATCAGCTGCTAGAATCTACAAACCCATCACCCAGCAGATTCCTGACTTTCTTACTCATCACACAGGTCTTACAGAAGGATGATTTAGTAGATTGTCCAAATAATATAGGATGAGCTCAGTACTGTAAATGGTTTCAGTGAAGATAAAATCTATTAATTTCTAGTTCCTTTCCTAGGTGAAATAGAGAATTCATGCAGATAAAAAAAGGTAGAAATTCCTGTATGCAGGATATTTTCTGTAGCATTCTCTCTTCAAGCCGCCAACCACCGCTCTGAAGAAACTTCCAAACAGAATTTATTACAATTTTTGTATATATAGATCTATATCTCTCTTGCTACAGAGATCTTTAGCTCTCTCTCTATCTAAATATAAAATAGACCTCCATAGAGATTATCAGTATTGTATCTATATATTATTATATAGGTAGTGTTATTGATCTATATTGTTATTATCCCTGTATACTATATACTATCAGAGATATTCGAATAAATATATATTATACATGATTATATAGTTATAGGTTTTATCTCTATTTTATTATAAATTATCTATTATCTGTTATTGCTTGCATAATTATTTGTTATATGTATTTTAGGGGCTGTACATTTTTATCAGCAATATTATGTCATACACTACAGCCAATCCCATATAACACTGCTAACCAGCAACTGTCTGTAAGGCAGAAAAGGAGGGTCAGATGGTGTTCACAGTCCTATATGCAGTGAAGAGGAGCAGCTACAAGCTGTAGTGAATTCCCTTGAGGTTACCAAGGCAGATGGGCTGTGTTTCAAGTCAACTTGTCAGAGCAGCAGTGTTTCGGCTCCGAAAAGCACTTGGTCAATGACGTCTCAACCAGAAAAATCAACACAGTACATCACACGGGACTGCAGTTCCTTTTCCAAGTAAGTTCAGACTAAACAGGCAAAACAGGTCACAGATACATTGCTGATTTTTTTCAAACCACATCAAAGATTTTATCATCAAGCAGTTGTGTACTGGATGCTGCACAAGCACCAACATGTGCTCTTCAGAGATGGACAGCTTCTGAAAGGTCTGGAGAATCTGGTAATACACAGGCAGCTAGCAACTTGCCATTCGCATCTCAGGGGTAGCTGCCTATCTTCAGGTGACGTTTTTTTCCCTATGCTTAGTATTTTCTGCGTCTGTGCAGATTATAACCGAGACCAGGGAGACCGGTATGTGAAGACCACAGTCAGTAGAAGAAAAGGGATGTCTAAATATTTTCAGCTTTCAAATGCAGCATTATTTTCTTATTTTTCCTCACTTGTGAGGTTCAGCACACCAATAACATCCAAGAGCATATTTATATAGGGATACCTAAAAAATGTCAGTTGTGCCCGAGCTGCACTGAAAAGTGAATGTGTTGCATCAGCTCCTTTCAGACCTACATGCACACTTTCCTCCCCACGGTAAACCAGAGGAGGACTAGTGCAGGGCTTTGTCAGGGGTCTATGCAGGTCAGCAGGCATTAATTACCCTGATCAGCCTCACCTGAGGGCTCCACCCACGCACCATTCATCCTTTGGCCCTGGAGCTGCATTTAAACCCGGGCCGGGGCTTGGTTCTTGATGTAACTGTAGTGTTGTGCTTGGGGGATTAGGTGTTTCTGATGCTGGCTTGCCCTTGGACCTGCCTTATTTCTACAGATATGGTTGCTGGACGTGGTTTTCCTGGCTCTTCTTGCTCAGGTACTGTGTGACTGTGCTGGTGCAACCACCGTGGGTTGTTCTGGTGTCAATGGTGCTGGTTGTGGCTGGGGGGGGGGGCTGGGGGGGG
>NW_009647989.1:564510-573210 GCF_000708025.1 Charadrius vociferus
GGTGGTGCCGCCAGTGCCAGATTTTCGGGTGCAGGTAGTGGTGGTGCTGGTATGCTTGTGGCATCACCAGTGGTAGAAAAGCTGGTGCCAGAGGTGGAGCTGATGCAGTGGTGATGCTGTTGATGATTCTGGTGCCATTGGTAGTTCTGATGGTGGTGGTGCTGCTGCGGTTTTGGGGGTACCAGTGGTGGTCATGGTGGTAATGCAGGTGCTGCTGCCAGTGGTGGTGGTGCTGATGGTGGTTATGGTCATGGTGGTGGGGTTGGTGCTAGTTGTGCCAGTGCTGCTGGTGGTGGCTTTGGCGGTGCTGGTCGTGTTGCTGGCGTTGGCAGTGTCAATGGTAGTGTTAGGGGTGGGTTGGGGGAGGTGGGTGGCGGGAGATGATTGTGAAGAGGGTGACGGAAGGTGTGGAGTTGGGGGTGGTCGTGGGAGTGGTTGTGGTACTAGTGGTGGTGTTGCTGGTACTGTTGCTCATGGTGGTGCCATTGTTGATTGTTCTGGTGTCAGTAGGGGTGGTAGTGGGGGTTGTGGTAGTCTGGGGGTGGGTGGGGGTTTGCAGGTGCTGGTGGTGCCGTGGTTGTGGTGGGAAGGATGGTGGTGGGGGGAGTTGGGTTGTGGGGGTGAGCATGGGGTTGGTAGTGGTGGTGCCAGGGCCAGTGATGATGGAGGTGGGGATGGTGTTTGTGCCTTTGTTAGTGGTGGTGGTGCCAGTGCTAGGGCCGGTGGGGGTGGGCGTGGGTTTGGTGTCATGGGGGTGGTTGTGGTGCTGGTACCAGTGGTGGTGCTGCTGCTGCCGATCTTAATTGTGCCAGTGCTGGTGATGTCACTGGTGGTGGCATCTGTGGTGGTGCTGGTGCCAGTGGGGCTGGTGATGGTGGCAGTGGTGTTTGTGCTTTTAGTGATAGTGGTGGTGGTGCCAGGACTGGAAGAGGCTGGGGTGGGCGTGGGTTTGGGGTCACGGGGGTGGTTGTGGTGGTGGTGCTGGTGGTGTCACTGCTGGTGCTGCAGGTGTTGATTGTTCCGGTGGTGGAGATTGCATTGGTGCTGGTAATTGTGGCAGTGGTTGTGGTGGTGGTGCTGGTGGGGGCAGTTGTAGGGCCAGTGATGGTGATGTTGGTTGTTTGAGTGGTAGTGGTGCTGATGATGGTTCCGGTGGTGGTGCTGGTTGTGATGGTGCTGGTGGTTGAGTCAGTGGCTGTGGTGGCTGTGCCGGTACTGTGCCAGTAATACTGGTGGTGGTGGTTGTTTTGCCTGGTGTGTTGGTGGTAGTTCTGGCGGTGCTCCTGTTGTTGGTGATGGTGCAGCTGGGGTTAGTGCTGCTGGTTGAGGTGGTGTCGGTGGTTGAGCCAGTACCAGGGACTGTGGTAGTGGTGGTTGTGTGGGTGGTTGTGGTGTTGCAAGTGTGGTGGTGGTTGTGCCAGTACTGGTGGATCTTGTGGTGGTGGTGCCCAAGGTGCTGGTTGTTCCAGTTGTGGCGATGGTGATGCTGCCCATGGTAGTAGTGCTGGTTGTGCTGGTGACAGTGGTGATAGTTGTTGTGCTGGTGGTGGTTGTGCCGGAAATGGTGGTACCGTTCTGGTGTTGGTGATGATGCCTGTGATGGTGACCGTTGTGGTGGTGTTGGTGGTGGTGATGCTGGTTTTTCTGGTGATGGTGCCAGTGACCCCAGTGGTGATGGTGTTGCCAGTGCTGGTGACTGACAGTGGTCATGGTTGTGCCGGTGGTGGTGGATGTGCCGGCTGGGGGGGGTGCGGGGGGGGGGGGTGGTGGTGTTGCCGGTCCTGATGGTGGTTTTGCCAGCTATGGTGATGGTGCGTGTGGTGGTTGTGCTGGTGCTTGTCCAAAAACTCCAAAAACCAGCACCACAGTCACTGGCACTAGTGGTTGTGGTAGTGTTAATGTGGTGGTGCTGGTGCCTGTAGTGGTGCTGCCATTCATCGTGCCAGTGCCAGAGACTGTGGTTGTGTTGGTGACAGGTGTGTTGGTTGTGGTGGTGCTGATGGTGCTGACTGTGGTGGTGATGGTGGTTCTGATGGTGACTGTGGCTATGATTACAGTATTGGTGGTGCTGGTGGTGTTGGTTCCGGTGGTTGTGCCAGTGACTGTGGTTGTGCTGCTTATTGTGGTGGTGCTGGTTCTTCTGGTGGTGGTGATGGTGCCAGTTGTGGGGCCGGTGGTGGTGATGTGCGTTGTTCCAATGGTGGTGGTGGGGATATTGGTTGGGCTGGTGGTTCTGGTGGTTATGCCAGTGCTGGTGACTGTAGTGGAGGTGTCGGTGGTGCTGGTGACCCTGCTGGTGGTGCTGATGGTGTTGCCAGTGCCGGTGACTCACAGTGGTGGTGGTTGTGCTGGTTGTGGTGGTTACAATGGTGGTGGTGCCGGTAGTCGTTGTGGTGATGGTGACTCTGGTGGCCGTGGTTCTGCCAGTTGTGACGGTGGTGGTGGTTTTGCTGGTGGCGATGGTGATGGGGCCTGTGGTGGTTGTGCTCGTGACTGTGATGGTGGTTTTTGTGCCAGTGGTTGTGGTAGTGTTGCTGTGGTGATGATGACTGTGGTGGTGCCACTGTTCATTGTGCCAGTGGTGGTAGTTGTCACAGTTGTGCTAGTCCCAGTGGTAGTTGTGCCAGTGGTGTTTGTGGTGATAGTGGATGTGGTGCTGGTTTTGGTGGTGGTTGCAGTGCCAGTGGCTGTGGTGGTGTAGGGGTGGTGGTGGTGGTGGTGCCTGTGGTACTGCCACTGGTGGTTGTGCCAGTCCCAGAGACTGTGGCTGTTGTGCTGGTGCTGGTGGCTGTTGTGCTGGTGGTGTGGTGGTTGTGCCGGCTGTGGTGCTGTTGGTGCCCATGATGGGTGGCGCCCATGGTGTTGCAGTGACTATGGTGGTGATTTTTGTGCCCGTGGTTGTGGTAGTGTTGGTGTGGTGGTGCTGGTGAAAGTGGTGGTAGTGGTTGTGCTGGTGACTGTGGTTCTGGTGTTGCTGGTGGTGGTGCCGGTCCTGGGGCCAGTGGTGGTCTTGCCATTTTTGCTGGTACCAGTGGTGGTGATGATGTTGTCTGGGGTGGCAGTTCTGGTGGTTATGCCATTGCCAGTGACTCTGGTGGTGGCGCCCATGGTGTTGTGCCTGTGGGTGGTTCCAATGACCCTGCTGGTGTTGGTGATGGTGCCCATGGTGGTGGTTCTGGTGGTGGTGGCTGTGGAGGTGGCTGTGGTGCCAGTGTGATAGTGTTGGTGCCAGTAATAGTGGCTATGAAAGTGTTGGTGTGGTGGTGCTGGTGCCGGTGACTGGTGGTGCTGATGGTGTCCATGGTGGCTGTGCTGCTGGTGGTTGTGCCTGTGGTACTGGTTGTGGGGCCAGGGGTGCTGATAGTCGTTGATGCGGTGGTGGTGGTTGTGCCAGTGGTTGTGGTGCTGGTAATGCTGGTGCTCTTGTTGGTTGTGGTGGTGCCAGTGCTGCTGGTGGGGATTTTGCCAGTGCCGATGACTGTGGTGGTGGTTGTTGTGCCAGTAATGCTGGTGATGGTGGTTGTGGTGCCAGTTGTTGGTGCCATTACGGTGGTGCTGCTGCCAGTGGAGGTGATGGTGTCCATGGTGGTTGTGCCAGCTGTGGTGGTGCTTGTGTCACCACTTCTGTGGCCAGTGGTGGTGATGTATGTTTTTCTGGTGATGATGGTAGTCATGCCACTTTTTCTGGTGCCAGTGGTGGTTTTGGTGATGTAGCTTGGGGTGGTTTTGGTGGTCAAGCCGGTGGCTGTTGTGCTGGTAATGCTGGTGATGGTACCGGTGGTGGTGCTGGTGGTGGTGGTTTTGCCATTCATTGTGCTAGTGCCAGAGACAGTGACAGTTGTGGTGGTGGTGCTGGTTGTGCTGGTCCTGGTGGTGCCAGTGGTGGTTGTGGTGATGATGACTGTGGTGGCTGTGCCATTGCTTGTGGTGTGTATTGTTGTAGTTGTGGTGGTTTTGCAGTCTGTGGTGGTGCTTGTGCTGGTAGTGGTGATGGTGCCCATAGTAGTGCTGCCAGTGGCTGTGCCAGTCATGGAGACTGTGGTTGTTGTGGTGGTGCCAGTTGTGCAAGTGGTTGTGGTGCCTGTTGTGGCGATGGTTCCATGGTGGTGGTGCTGGTGTTTCCGGTGGTGGTGGTTGTGCCTGTGGATGTGCCAGCTGTGGTGGTGCTTGTGCCTGTGGTGGTTGTGCCAGTGCTTGAGCCAGTGCTGGTGACTGTGGTGGCAATGGTTCTGCCAGTCGTGGTGGTGCTGGTGACGGCGGTGGTGGTGGTTGTGCTGGCTGTCGTGGTGACGGTGTGGTAGTGTTGGTGCCGGTGATGGTGCCTGTGGTGGTGGTGCTGCTGTTTGAGTCAGTGCTGGTGACTGTAGTGTTGATGGTATTATCGGTGGTTGTAATAGTGAGGGTACTGGTGTTGCTGGTGGTTGTTGTGCCGGTGACTGTGGGGGTGGTGATGATGTCCATGGTGGCTGTGCTGCTGGTGGTTGTGCCCATGGTACTGGTTGTGGGGCCAGGGGTGCTGATGGTCGTTGATGCGGTGGTGGTTCTCCCGGTAAGGCTGGTGCTGCTGCGGCTAGTGGTGGTGTTAGTGATGATGCTCGTGGTGGTGGTTTTCCTGGCTGTGGCTGTGCAGTGGTGGTGGTGTTGGTGCTGGTGATGGCGCCCCTGGGGGCGCTCCTGTTTGTGCCAGTGCCGGAGACTCTGATTGTTGTTGTGGTAGTGGTGGGTGTGGAAGAGCTTGTAGTACTGGTATTGGTGGTGGTTTTGCTAGTGATGGTGGCAGTGGTTGTGGCAGTTGTGGTGGACTGGTGTGGTCGGTTTGGTGCCTGTGGTTGTGGTGATACTAGTGCCCGTGGTGGTTGTGCCAGTGTTTGAGCCAGTGACTGTGGTGGTAGTTTTGGTGCCAGGGGTTGTAGTGGTGGTGGTTGTGCCACTGCTGGTGACTGTGGTTCCAGTGGTGCTAGCAGTAGTGGTGCCAGTTGTGGGGCTGGTGGTGGTGCTGGTGATGTCCCCCAGAGTGGCGGTTCTGGTGGTTATGCCAGTGACTGTGCCGGCGGTGGTGGTGCCAGTGGGGGAAGTGGTGATCGTGGTTGTGGTTCCTGTGCTTGTGCCAGTGGTTGCAGTGCAGGTAGTTGTCATGGTTAGGCCAGTGATGGTTGTAGTGGTGGTTTTGGTGCCCATGGTAGTGCTGGTTGTTGAGCCAGTGCTGGTGACTGTGGTGGTGGTGGTTGTGCTGGTGGTCATGAAAGTGTTGGTGTGGTGCTGAGGGTTGTTGTGCCAGTGCTGGTGACTGTGGTAGTGGTGATACCAGTGGTGGCTGTGACTGTGGTGCCAGTTGTGGGGCTAAGGGTGATGGTAGTTCTGGTTGATCTGGTGGCGGTGGCTGTTTGGCCAGTGCCATTGATGGTGGTGGCTGTTTGCTGGTGGTAGTTGAGTTGCTGGTGTTGGTGGTAGAGTGCCGCTTGTCGTGGTGCCTGTTATGGTGATGCTCATTGGTGGTGGTGGTGATGGTGGCAGTGGTGGTCTTTGTTGTGGTGGTGCTGGTGGTTGTGCCGGTGACTGTTGTGGTGGTTTTGCTGGCTCTGGTGGTGGTGATGGTGACTGTGGTGGTGCCAGTGACTGTGGTGGTGGTGGTTGTGCACTTGTGGTGGAGCCCCTCTGGTAGTTCTCGTGCCAGTGACTGTGGTGGTGGATGTGCCGGCTGTGGTGGTTGTGGTGTTGTTGGTTTTGCTGGTGGTGGTGTTGGTAGTTGTGCCGCTGCTGGTGACTGTGGTGCTGGTGGTGGTGTGTTCCTGCTGGTTTGTGGTGGTGGTGCTGCACCTGGTGGTTGCGCTAGTGCCGGTGACTGTGGTGGTGTAGTGGTGATGGTGCCGCTCGTTGTAGCGGTGCCAGTTGTGGGGCTGGTGGTGATGCTGCTGGTTGCTCTGGTGGTGGTGGTGGTGGTGCCCACGATGGTGCTGCTGCTGGTTGTGCCAGTGCTGGTCATGGTGGTGATGTTGATTGTGCCAGTGGTTGTGCTTCCAATGGTGGTGGTGCTTGTGGTGGTGGTGATGGTGCCAGTGGTGCCGGTTGTTGGGTCAGTGAGGGTGATTGTGGTGGTGCTGGTGGTTGAGCCAGTGCCCGTGACTGTGGTGGTGGTTGTGCCTGTGGTGCCAGTTGTGGGCCAAGGGTGGTGGTGGTCATTGATCCTGTGGTTGTGGTTATGGTGCTGGTAATGCTGGTGATGGTGTTGGTGGTGGGGCAGGTGCTGCTGATGCCGATGGTGGTGGTTTGGCCAGTGACTGTGGTTGTGGTGGATGTGCTGGTAGTTGTGCCATTAATGCTGGCGATGGTGTCAGTTGTGGTGTTGCTGCCGGTGGTGGTGGTTTTGCTGGCTGTGGTGGTGATGGTGCCCATAGTGGTGCTGCTGGTGGTTTTGCCAGTGCCAGAGACTGTGGTGGTGCTGGTGGTGATAGTGATGATGGTTGTTTTGCCAGTAATGCTGATGATGGTGCTGGTGTTGGTGGTGATAATTGTGCCCATGGTGGTGCTACTGATGGTGACAGTGCTGCTGGTTGTGGGTCCGGTGGCGAATTTGGTTATTTTGGTGCAGGTGCCCATGGTGGTGATGCCAGTGGTGTTTACGGTGGTGGTGGTTGTGCTGGCTGTGGTGGACTGGTGTGGTGATGCTGGTGCCCATGGGGGTTTTGCTGGTGTTTGACCCAGTGCCGGTGACTGTGGTGGTGATCTTGTGCTGGTGGTTGTAGTAGTGTTGGTGTGGAGGTGCTGATGAAGTGGTGGTGGTTGTGGTGGTTATGCCGGTGACTGTGGTGCTAGTTGTGGTGGTGCTGGGGTACCAATTGTGGGGCCGGTGCTGGTGGTGGTAGTGCTGGTGGTGGTCTTGCTGGTACCGATGGTGGTGATGTTGCCTGGGGTGGTGCTTCTGGTGGTTATGCTGGTGTGGTGACCTTGCTGGTGGTGATGGTGCCTGTGGTGTTGCTGGTGCCAGTGACTGTGGTGGTGGCTACAGTGGTGGTGGTGGTGGTGCTGGTGGTGGTTGTGGTGCTGTAGGTTGCACCAGTCGTTGTGGTGGTGGTGTGCTTGTCCCACTGACGGTGACTGTGGTGGTGGTGGCGGCAGTTGTGCCGGCTGTGTTCCTACTGGTTTGTGGTGGTGGTGCCAGTGGGGGAAGTGGTGATGGTGACTGTAGTGGTTGTTCAAGTGGTGGTGGCTGTGGTGGTGCCAGTGCAGTAGCATTGGTGTCGGCAACAATGGTGGTGATGATGCCCATGGTGGTGCTGTTGTTTGAGGCAGTACTGGTGGCTGTGAAAACGTTGGTTTAGTGGTGCTGAGGGTTGTTGTGCCAGTGCTGGTGACTGTGGTAATGGTGATACCAGTGGTGGTTGTGCCCGTGGTGCCAGTTGTGGGGCCAAAGGTGGTGGTGGTTCTGGTTGATCTGGTGGTGGTGGCTGTTTGGCCAGTGCCGTTGACTGTGGTTGTGGTGCTGGTAATGCTGGTGCTGGTGTCGGTGTCTGTGGTGCCGGTTGTGGAGCCAGTGGTGGTGATGCTGTTTGTTCCGGTAGTTGTGGTGGTAGGGCTTGTGCTGGTGCTGTTTTTGGAAGTGGTTTTGCTGGCTGTGGTGGACCAGTGTGGTGGGTTTGGTGATGGTGACTGTGGTGGTGGTGGCTCTGCCAGTCGTTGTGGTGCTGGTTGTGGTGGTGCCAGTGATGATGATGGAGGTGGTTTTGCCAGCTGTGCTGGTATGGTGGTGCTCATGACGGTGGTGTTGGCAGTGATGGAGCTCACGGTGGTGCTTTCAGTTGTTCTGCTGGTGCTGATGCTGGTGTTGATGGTGATAATTGTGCCAATGGTGGTACTACTGGTAGTGCTGGTGACAGTGCTGCTGGTTGTGGGTCCAGTGGCTGTGATGCTGGTTATTCTGGTGTCGGTGGTGGCAGTGGTTGTGCTGATGTCAATGGTGGGTGCTGGTGTTGGTTGTGCCAGTGGTGCTGGTGGTAAAGGTGTCCCTGATGGTGGTAGAACCTGTGGTGGTGTTGCCGGTGGATGTGACAGTGATGGTGGTGGTGGCTGCTCAAGTGGTTGTGGTGGTGGTGACGGTTCTGTGGTGGTTGTGCTAGTGGTGCCGGTGGTTCTAGATATGGAGCCGGTGGTGGTGATGCTGTTTTTTTCAGTAATGCTGGTGGTTGTGGTTCCTGTGCTTGTGCCAGTGGTTGCAGTGCAGGTAGTTGTCATGGTTAGGCCAGTGATGGTTGTAGTGGTGGTTTTGGTGCCCATGGTAGTGCTGGTTGTTGAGCCAGTGCTGGTGACTGTGGTGGTGGCTGATGTGCCTGTGGTGCTGGTGGCAGTGCTGTTGGTGGTGGCTGATGTGCCAGTGACAGTGCTGGTGGTGGTGGTGTTTGTGCTGGTTGTGGTGGTACCTCTGTGGTGGTAGTGCTGGTGCCAGTGACTGTGGTGGTGGTGATGGATATGCCTGTTGTGGTGGTTACAGCGGTAGTGGTGCTGGTAGTTGAGTTGCTGGTGTTGGTGGTAGAGTGCCGCTTGTCGTGGTGCCTGTTATGGTGATGCTCATTGGTGGTGGTGGTGATGGTGGCAGTGGTGGTCTTTGTTGTGGTGGTGCTGGTGGTTGTGCCGGTGACTGTTGTGGTGGTTTTGCTGGCTCTGGTGGTGCCAGTGTGGTGGTTGTTCTGGTGGTGGTGGTGGTGG
>NW_009647989.1:573289-617270 GCF_000708025.1 Charadrius vociferus
AGTGGTGCCGGTTGTTGGGTCAGTGATGGTGATTGTGGTGGTGCTGGTGGTTGAGCCAGTGCCCGTGACTGTGGTTGTGTTGGTTGTGCAACTGCTTGTGGCAGTGCTGCTGGTGATTGTTATTGTGCCCGTGGTCATGTTGGTGGCTGTGCCAGTGACTGTGCTGAAGGCGCTTGTGCCTCTGGTGGTGGTGTTGGTGGTGCCAGTGGTGCCATTTATACGGCTACAAGTGGTGATGCTGGTTGTTCCAGTGGCAGTTTTAGTAGTGGTGCTGATATTGGAGCCAGTAGTGCTGCCAGTGGTTATTCCAGTGGTTTTGGTGGTGGTGCCAGCGTTCCTGGTGGTGTCAGTGGTGGTAGTGATGGTGGTGGTGGATGTGCTGGTTGTGTTGGCGTTCGTGGTGTTGGTGCCGGTTATGGTGATGCTGGTGGTGGTGGCTGTGCCAGTTGTTGTGGTGCTAGTGGTTGCAGCGATGCTGGTGTTGCCGGTGGTGGTGGTCATGATTGTGCTGGTGGTGGTGGTAGTTCGTATGGTTCCAGTGGTTGTGATGGTGTGGGTGGTGGTGCCGATGGTGGTTCCGGAGGTGCCGGTGGTGGTGTTGGTAGTTATGTTGGTGCTAGTTGTGCTGGTGCTGCTGGTGGTGGTTGTGCCTGTGCGGTGCTGTTGTTGGTCCTTGTCATGGATGTGGTTGGTGCCAGGATTTCTGGTGGCACCAGTGGTGGTGCTGCTGGTAGTTGTCGTGGTGGTCACTGCCTTGTTGCTCCCCAGCCTGCTGCTGTTCCCTGGCAGGGAATTTGAGTCTTGTGTTGAAGTTTACTTTAATTGCTGTTATGAAAGAGAAATACCAGTGTTTTATCGCTTTTGGTCTTCAGTCCCTGGTTTGCACTAATTCCTGCAAATGCAGAGAAACACTGGACTAAGTGTGCAAATGGGTGTTTAAACCTAGATGATAGCCTAAAGTAGGGAAGGATGCTGCATTGGAGAGACCACAGTTGCTCACTTCATAGTATTTACTGTCTACTTGCTAGAATAAGTAAAAACATTTCCTCTCTGGATTCTGAGAAAATCACAGAATGGTCAGGGTTGGAAGGGAGATCATCTAGTCCAACCCCCCTGCCAGAGCAGGTTCACCTACAGAAGGTTGCACAAGATGGTGTCCAGGCAGGTTTTGAATGTCTCCAGAGTGGGAGACTCCACAACCTCTCTGGGCAGCCTGTTCCAGTGCTCTGCCACCCTCAAAGTAAAGAAGTTCCTCCTCATGTTTACATGGAACTTCCTATGTTCAAGTTTGTGCCCGTTACCTCTTGTTCTTGTACCACTGAAAAAAGACTGTTCCCATCCTCCTGGCACCCTCCCTTTAAGTATTGGTAAGTATTGATGAGATCCCCCCTCCGTTTTCTCTTCTCCAGACTAAAAAGCCCCAAGTCCCTCAGCCTTTCCTCAAGAAAGATGCTGCAGTCCCCTAATCATCTTCGTTGCCCTTTGCTGGAACCTCTCCAGCAGATCCCTGTCCTTCTTGAACTGGGGAGCCCAGAACTGGACACAGCACTCCAGATGCGGCCTCACCAGGGCAGAGTAGAGGGGGAGGATGACCTCCCTCGACCTGCTGGCCACACTCTTGATGCAACCCAGGATGCCATTCGCCTTCTTGGCCGCCAGGGCACATTGCTGGCTCATGGTCATCCTGTTGTCCACCAGGACTCCCAGGTCCCTCTCCACAGAGCTGCTCTCCAGCAGGTCAGCCCCTAACCTGTTCTGATGCATGGGGTTATTCCTCCCCAGATGCAGTCCCCTAAGCTTGCCCTTGTGGAATTTCATAAGGTTTCTCTCTGCCCAACTCTCCAGCCTGTCCAGGTCACGCTGTAAGGCAGCACAGCCTTCTGGCGTGTCAGCCACTCCTCCCAGTGTTGTGTCATCATCAAACTTGCTGACAGTATACTCTATCCCTTCATCCAGATCATTGATGAATATATTGAACAGGGCTGCACCCAGTACTGACCCCTGAGGGATACCACTTGTTACTGACCTCCAACTAGACTCTGCAGTCTTACCCTGACACTTGAGTGTAGGGTGGGGAAGGTGATGTTCTTTCCTAGCTTGTTTTCCTGTGCTTTGCCTCGCCTGTCTCCTCACCCCTCTGAGCTCTCAGATGGGAAGCCAGGCTGTATCAGGACCATGTCTGTTTTGGTGAACCCGTATCAGTTGCTGAATGAAGAACAGCATTGTCAACATCCTCCACTTTCTTCAGTGCTATTACTATTGCAAGGTAACTTCCTACTCTGCTATGCAGGAGTACTAGTAGAAAAGTAGCAAAAATGGTGGCTGATCAATAAGGGGAAGCATAAATGTGTTAGAGCCCTCAAATGTCAAAGCAAACCTGTGTGATACTGAATTATTTCAAATTGGAAGTCCCTCCCATGAAATCGGAAAGAACAAGGTATCATGTAACTCTTGGATTATACCTTAGATATTTTTGAGTGATAGAATATGTGAATACAAGTTGCTGATAGATGCTTCTCACATTTCCACCCCAATCAAATTGTCAAGAGATTTGTAGGATAGCAATCAGTCTGTGTTAATTGTGTCTTCCAGGCATCCTTAAAGGGAGTAAGAAAGCAGATAAATCTTTTTCTCTGAGACTAAATATATAGGTTTCCGGATCTCCACTGCTGGAAGAAAAGAGCATTCAGTTGTAGTGACTACATAAGTTCATGTTATGCAGGAATGTGTTTACTTTGACTAATTGTTTGTGGATGAGATTTTTTCCCCTTCCAGGAGACCTGCGTGGTTTTAAACCATACTCTTGCATTAAAATTTCTTGATGTGTTGAAACTGGAAGGAAGTCAATGCACTTAGATAATACATGACAGGGCAAGGTATAAGTGTCGTACTACTGGCACCAAACAACTTCTAGGCAGAGACTAATCTTTTATAACTAGGAGTTTATAAGACTCCAGCTATTGCCCCATAACCAAGGGTTTGGGCAACAAAGCTTCATTAGGAATTTGCATGTACAAATATATGAAGTAGCTTGATCGGTTCATTCTGTCCCATATGGCTTTTACTCGTGAGGGAGCAGCCATAAAGGTGACCCAGTCACAACAGAAATGTACTGACAAAGAAGGATATCCACTCACTCATTCAGAGGCTGAGAGATCCCTTATAAGCTTAGCTGGGAGCAGAGATGTCTCTGATAAGCACAGAACAACAAAACTGTAATAATAAACTGATCTTCCAAGAAAGCAAAAGCCGTAACAAATCCTCCAGGAACTGGTGTCCTATACCGACTTATTTTTGTCTTTAGTGTAGATATAACTCTCTGTCTATCCAAGATGAGCTCCTCTGTGTGAAATCTCCTGGACAGACCAGACCCTCACCAAGGGCACCTGGCCGACTATGGGCTCTGATGCAGATCATCCATGAAGAGCAACTTCCCTATCATCAGTTAGCCCCACTCCCAGGAGCAGTTTGTGTTGCACCAGTAACACCTCAAAATAATGTATATGTATGCCTATAAGTAAATAATCATAACTATATGCCTGAATTTATTTATTACAAATTACTACTAGTAATGCAGGAAAGAAAACCTCCATGTCCTTGTGTATTATCAACTCCTGCAAAGTTTTTAAACTTCTGTGGCTTGAGTAACTCTCATAGCAAGAAAGCCAGTTGTAGTTGCACAATCTATATTGAAATGCAGTGTGATAGTGTCCATCATGGAACACATTCTTCTTATGAATACTCCAAGTTGCCTTATGGACTTCAAAGTCCTTTGTTTCCCGCCCCCAGCTTTTGGGTATAACCTTCCGGCCCTTTCCTTCCTGTAGAAGCACAACTTTCTTCTTTAGCTCCTATTCTCTAAGGTATGTTTCTTTAAAGCTCAGCTGAAATGAGAAGGCTTTGTAATTAAATACTTTCAAACGCCACCTCTTCAAGACTGTTTTGCTGCAATAAACCTTGAAAAGTATCCATTGAGTGCAGCATTCTGCACGGGGGCAGAGCAAGTACTGTGGTAACTGTTGAGGGAGAGCAGAGCTGCAATTCACTGTGAGGGACAAAACTAAGCCACACATCACAGGGCAAAGAGGAGCTCAGTTGCAGGGCAAGCCCACCTGTGCATGGAAAAAGTTTTGAGATTCTCAGTGTCTGTATCCCAAGAAAACAAATTCAGAAGTGTCACGTATGATAACCTGGTCCATTGACTACCACTGGCTGCTTGAGGGCCTCAGACAAGTTATTCCCACTTAAGTCTAGAGCTCTGGGAGATGGGAAGGCTCAGTGGTAGAACTTCAGGGACATCATTTTTGCCACTGGGCCCTCCCTGCCCTGCTGAGGAGACATCTGGACTTAGAGAGAGACATCACACTAGAAAGAAGGCATAATGGACAGGCTAGTAAGAAACTGTTAGAGGTGCCACTTGCATCAGGTAAATACACTGTTTTGAAAATATATGTAGATGAACTCACTTGGAAGTTTATCCTTGCCCTTGAAATGATAGTTGAGGTTACATAACTGAATTTAAATACTTACTAATTTGTACAAACATCACTGCTAAGTAATGGAGTTTCTCTAGAAGTGAAAGTGTTACTGTAATTTCCTTAAACAGCTTTTCTTTAGCTGTGTCTAATGATGTTCAATTTTTTTTCAACTAGAATTTTCCATTGTTGTTAACAGCAGTTCACCTCAGAGGAGGGAGCATTACTGTAAACAGTGCTCCAGGCAGCAACTAACATTTAAAGCAATCCAGCTCAAAGTAGGGCTCTGTGACCTCCTATGTAAAACACCAGCAGCTGTCAGCACCCTGTTTACTCCGGCATGTTCCCTGCAGCTCCTGGCTGAGCTACTGCTACAGTTCGTCTGTACTTAAAATAATCAGGACAGGCATTAGGGAATAACCGGTTGGGTATAAGCCTAGAGCTATTACAAGCCCAAATTCACACCAAGAGCTATTTCAGAATGTCCAAGTGTTAGTACACATTTCCACTTCTAGACAAGCCCTTCGCATGGGGAAGAAACTTCAGCAAATGCTTCTTGATGTGAATGGTCTCTGCAGCATTCTTGTTGCTTGGAGTCAACTCGCTCAGGAAGATTTTGTTAGAGGGATGAACACTGACAACCTACCACTGAGTAGAACAGAAGCTGAAATAACTCGGAGCTGCTACATATTTATCATCTGTATATTTGTGTGTACTCCTCTAACACAACTGCAGTAGGATGCAAAGCTCTAACTAGTTCACAAGTAGGCAGGCCATTAGTATGTGGCTCAGGCCTCAGAGGAATGAGTGAAATAAGAAGACTGGACTGAATCTATAGACCCAACCAGGATTTCAGAAGGGACCCAGGAAGCTTTTGTAAGTGAGATACGCCAGAAATTGGTAAGTAGAGGGAAGAAAGGTCTCAATGGCAGGAAAGTCCAGTAACCAGGGAAAATGTGGGCCTGCTGCTGAATGAGGTGGGTGCCCTGGTGACACAGGACACCGAGAAGGCAGTTACTGAATGGCTTCTTTGTTTGTCTTTACTGCTAAGGCCGACCCTCGGGAATCCCAGACCCTGGAGGTAAGAGGAAAAAGTCTGGAGAAAGGAAGACTTTCCCTTGGCTGAGCATGCTTAGGTTAGAGATCACTTAGGGAAACTCAACACCACAAATCCATGGGCCCTGATGGCATGCACCCATGAGTGCTGAGGGAGCTCACAGATGTTATTGCTAACACCCTCCATCTTTGAAAGGTCATGGAGAACAGGAGAGGTGCCTGAGGACTGGAGGTAAGCTAATGTCACACCAGTCTTCAAAAAGGGCAAGAAGGAGGACCCAGAAAACTGCAGGCCAGTCAGCCTCACCTCCATCCCTGGAAAGGTGATGAAACAGGTCATCCTGGATGTCATCTCTAAGCATGTGGAGGAAAAGAAGGTTATCAGGAGTGGTCAACATGGATTCACCAAGAGGAAATCATGTTTAAACAACCTGATAGCCTTCTGTGATGGCGTGACTGGATGGGTAAATGAGGGGAGAGCAGTGGATGTTGTATATCTTGACTTCAGCAAGGCTTTTGATACTGTCTCCCGCATCATCCTCACAGGTAAGCTCAGGAAGTGTGGGTTAGATGAATGGACAGTGGGGTGGATTGAAAACTGGCTGACAGATAGAGCTCAGAGGGTTGTGGTTAGTGGTGTAGAGTCTAGTTGGAGGTCAGTAACGAGTGGTATCCCTCAGGGGTCAGTACTGGGTGCAGTCCTGTTCAATATATTCATCAATGACCTGGATGAGGGGACAGAGTGTAGCCTCTGTAAGTTTGCTGATGACACTAAACTGGGAGGAGGCTGGCTGTGTCACCATTCTGCAAGACCTGTACAGGCTGGAGTGTTGGGTGGAGAGGAACCTTATGAAGTTCAGCAAAGGCAAGTGTAGTGTCCTGCACTTAAGGAGGAATAACCCCATGCATCAGTACAGGTTAGGGGTTGACCTGCTGGAAAGCAGCTCTGCAGAGAGGAACCTGGGAGTCCTGGTGGACAACAGGATGACCATGAGCCAGCAATGTGCCCTGGCGGCCAAGAGGGCCAATGGTGTCCTGGGGTGCATTAAGAAGAGTGTGGCCAGCAGGTTGAGAGAAGTTATCCTCCCCCTCTACTCTGCCCTGGTGAGGCTGCATCTGGAGTATTGTGTCCACTTTAGACAAGGAACTACTGGAGAGAGTCCAGTGCAGGGCTATGAAGATGACCAGGGGACTGGAACATCTTTCTTATGAGGAAAGACTGAGAGACCTGGGTCTGTTTAGCCTGGAGTAAAGATGACTGAGAGGGGATCTCATCAATGCTTATAAATATCTAAAGGGCAGGTGTCAAGAGGATGGGGGCAGACTCTTTTTAGTGGTGCCCAGTGACAGGACAAGGAGCAAAAACTGGAATGCAGGAAACTCCACCTGAACATGAGGAAAAACTTCTTTATTTTGAGGGTGGCAGAGCACTGGAACAGGCTGCCCAGAGAGGTTGTGAAGTCTCCTTCTCCGGAGAGATTCAAAAGCTACCTGGATGTGTTCCCATCCAACCTGCTCTAGGTGAACCTTCTTTAGCAGGGAGGTTGGACTAGATGATCTCCAGAGTTCCCTTCCAACCTGTGGGATTCTCTGCAGTCTCCCCATGACTGCCACCAGGTTTCTCTTAAATAACTTTCAGGCTGATTAGATATTAACTGTCACTTTGGCATGCTGAGTGCTTTGCCTCCAGAATAATTTCTGTTCAGTCAATCAAATAACTTCCCAACCTGTTCACTCTTTTCTGCATGCTCTCATTCCTTCCTCTCTTGAGAAGATGGCAGAATACGTATAGTGGTTCTTTTGAGTATGAAGTATTTGGGAATCCTAGCAGTGTTGTTGCAAGGAAGTTACGGAAAATATGAGTACTTAGTATTGGATGAGAGTAGCAGTTTGTGTGGTTCAGACAAACCTGCTCCCTCAGCTTTGACAGATAACAGCTTCAAAAACACAAGCTAGCTCTCCATCAGATTTCCAACTTTGACCATTATTACAACTGGAAAGCACTTGGATTCAAGTTTTAAGCTGCTCCTGTTTTGATGAATGTGGGTTCATTCTGCAGCCTTAAGCCCAACAACTTTGAGAAAATTCAAGTGGGGACCAGGCCAACAGTCCAGCAATGAGATTTTTAGCTCTCTACTTGGTGGGAAGCCATTTGCCCCTTCAGAAGGTTTAACTGTCCCCCAGATGCACGGTTTTCTTTAATGATGTTTGCAATTCTTGTAGCATACCAGATGGCCTGTATCAGGTTCATCTGTGTTTCTTGGCTTGGAAATGTACACGGTAAACAACTTAATCAAGGGATTTTTCTTTCTTATTCCTAAAGCAGGTTATATTTTGGCTGTAAGTTCAGTTCCTGGACTAACTCATCTGCCAAAATGTAGTTCTACATATACAGTCTCTGCATGAAGCAAAATAAATTCTTAATAGTCACTTAAAAAGAAACCCCAACCAATCCACCTGTATTGCTGCTTTGCCCATGAATAATTTTCAAGATAACTGTGGCAAAACACATTAATTCATGCTATTCATCCTGAGAAGCAACTGTAATTTGAGCACAAGGAGGCTCTTTTTAAAATTCTGAAAATGTCAGGTAGGAAGCTATGCCCTGAAGTATAGCCCTGTTCTGCTTTATTTCTTGACTTCATCCAAGTGCAGTGCCTTTTAGGGCTACTCCCAGCTATCCTATGGTGAGCACCAGACATGACAATAATGCACATAATTGCAAATAACCACATATACACTAGTCTGCAAAACTTGACTGCTGAGGTTTTTGAAAAGCCTGTCTCAGATCTTGCTGTGTTTAATCACTGACAGCTGGTTTCACACGAATACCTTCACATCTTGCATTGCTGTTGGGCATGCTTGCCAGCTTTTTCATTCTCTCAGAATTAAGAGAAACTGTTTGTTCAGAGACAGCAGAAGCTATTTTGGTTTCCTCTTTTGAGGAATGTTATATATGTTTGTATACAATCATAAACCGTAGATAAGTGACCTGCATGTATCCATATTATATCTATATAATCTATGTGTGTGTAGATTTGATAGATGAAGGTAATAGTAATCTGAGCAAGATGCAAATGGTATGGAATAAGGGGTGGAATGTCCTGGTTTGAGGTAAAACAGAACCAATTTTAGTCAGTAACTTAGCTTCTTAGCTGGGCCTCTCTAACAACTGAAATTAACAGCATATTGTGCAGACAATGTTCACTCTCTCAGGGTGATAAGACCAATGTTTATAGCTGATGCCCAGGCATGGTATGCAGAGAGGCTCCTGCTTATACTTATTGCTATAAGACCCAAGGCCAACCAACTTTGTTGTTTGCCCCGTTGGAGGGTCGGAAGCGGAAAAGCATAGTGGGGTCCCACCTGCAAGGAGGAGTGGACAGGACAGGTGACCCAAAACTGACCAACGAGGTTATTCCATCCCATCTGCCTCATGCTCAGTATAAAGGCTGAGGGATCGAAAGGTCAGCTCTCTCTTCCTGCAATGGCTGACGTCTGAGGAGGACTCTGTTCGTCTGCCTGCAATCCTGATCCTGAATGCAGATCCGAATCCAGTTCCCGTCCGTCACTGAGTCAGCCTGGGACTGCCCCAGTGCCAGCCGGGGTCGGGATTGGCATCTCGGGAGCTTGATATGGTTTTGTATATATTTCATTTTTTATTTTACTTTATTATTAATATTTCATTAAAGTAGTTTAGTTCCTTCTAAACTTGTAAGTCTCCTTTTCCTCCTCTGCCCCTCTCTTTGAAGAGTGGTAGAGGAGAGCATCTGTCGGTCCCATCTGGGGTCCCCCAGGTCCCCAGTAGCTGATTTGGCCTAAACCTCGACACTCTTGATGCATTGGAAATTTCTTAATACTCTGGATACACAAGTCTTACTTCCACAATGTAATAACCAATGTGGAGCCACTCAGTCTGTCTAAGCTCCCTGTCTGTCCTTTCCCCCCTTGTTGGCTGAAAAGGCCTTTACCTTTACTGGGACAACTCTTCAGCTCTGGCAGCTGTCTTGAGGTTTCTTGATCACAGCACAGTTTTACTTTGCAGGAGGCCCTGGATTTTGTGGTTCATCTAGTTCTATACTTGCAGACTGACTAGTGTGGACAGTACAGAGGTTTGCCTGGGATTAGCTGTTGCACATGGATGTTGATGAGGTCGTATGTTGGGTTGCACTACTAGTCCCATGTAGATTTCCAATGTTATTGTTCTTGCCTTTGTTCATTTTTTTTCTACCTGACTTTCCATCCCAGTAGGTAGTTACAGTGCAGTTCTCTCTCTCAGACTTCCAGAATGGAAATAGATTGGAAACAGTGTTCTGAATCCTGTTCCCCAAACTTCTAGGCAACTAAGCATCAGTTTTCTTTATTAATATCACCTTTGCTCAGTAGTTCAGCAGCAGAATGACACATTGCTTTTGACAGCTCCTCCTCTTCCTCTTTGTCCTGTGGTTTACACAGTTGAAAAAAGTTTAAAAGAAAAAAAAAAGGCACTGCTAAAGAGAGCCTGAGCAGCAACCTGCCACTATGGGAGGGGAATTGGAGGGCTTTTGCTGCAGGGGAAACAGACTTATGGCAGGAATGAGTCCATGATGTGCTTTAGTGGTGATGGCTGGAGTTATTTTCAGCAGAGTTGTTTCTCACATTACTTCTCCTTACTTATTTAACCATCAGGGGGTTGCAGCCTGTCAGAGTCAGCATTCTCCCGGGTTGTTATGAAAACAGCAAATGCCATCATTGGTTTTCCACTGTGGGTGAATGAAGTGTTCAGTAAACAGTGTTCCCATCTAAAGCGAATTTTATATTATGTTGAAAGGTAACCATCACTCCCTTGCAGTCTTTCACCAGTTTGCAGCATATTAAACAGCAAAACTGGTAGCAATTTACACAGCACCATTCATCTTGATGAACCCCAAGGCTTTACAGGGATAGTTTCCCCTACTATTGAAGCAGTCATTAAAAGCACCCAGCAATGTTATAAATAGTACAGGGCAGGGGATGGAATACAAAAATGCTGAGTCCAAACTAAGCTGGCAGATATTTATTTATTAATTGAACCAATCTTAGCAGTGGGCAAAAGTTTACAGCTTCAAACACAAATTTTTTCAGAATAACCCAACAAATCTGTCCTATCCAATTTTGAAATTGCCCTAAAGAAACCCATACATCGATCAAAAGTTCAGACTTCATGGTCCATGTTCTAGTTAGCCTGCTAGTAAATGATTTGTTATTTACTGCATTTGTGTTGTCTCTTTGATTTCATTTGGGAAATGGCATGAACCCCGGTAATGATGTTGAAATAGACAAGTATCCACTAAGGATCAGCCATGCCATCATGCTGACTGTGCAAAGACTTCATGCCTAAATTAAAGAGGCACTAGCCTTGCCCTAGATATATTAAAATATAAGTAGGTACATAAAGTGATACTAGTGAAAACAGTAGCTCACTAGTAGTAGTTGTGGAGGTAGAGAAGGAAAACCAGAGCTTACAGCCAAAATCTTGAATATAGATAAAATAATAGATGTAATTCGGTCCTAATCATTACCTTAAAGGTAGAGGAACTATCACAAAAAAAGTAGTAAGGTTGCCTGAATGGGTTTACTTACATGAGGCTTGTCACTCATGTATCTGGATTGTTTGTAGGTTAGTAAAATTTAGTGGTAGGAACTGCAGAGATGATGAAGAGGTAAAGGTAGGAAATACAAACTACAGATTAATTATTACTAGTGAGATAAAAGGGGGAAAAAGGAGACAGACATAACAGCAAGGAAGAGCCTGTGTAATTGTACACTCTGAAGATGTCAGCTTAGATCAACAGAGCTAGAAAAAGGAAAGGAAACTACTTCATATCCAACTAGATAAGTAGGGATATCTTGTCAGAGGTGCAGAGTATTGAAACCCTGATTTCTTCTGTTTTGTACTGCTCTACAGGGGCTCCTTTATCTGTAGCTGAATGAGACCTAATATTATTGTAGGTCCCTTCCAGCTGAAATAGTCTATTCTATTCTAATAGCAACAGACAGCTGTGAAAGCTGCCCATGGCAGTTTAGGAGACTGAAATTATTGTTTCCAAGATGTGTGTCACAGGCTGCTGGGACTTGGAATGCTTGTATACATGGATGACTACCACTAACTTCAGGTCATTTGAACTGTTTTTCATATCATGCCTTATAGGTAATTCATACAGGAGTTCTTGGTCCTTCTTCAGAACCATTGCAGAAATCGGCATTGTCTCTGCTGGTGTCTTTCTGTTTACAGGCAGTCAGGGTGGACATGTGGACAACGATGTTGGGTCTCTTTCTGACAGACTCACGTGGCTGAGGACCACGTTGTTCAGGTCTCTATGTGTCACTGAGAAGAAGCAAGGTTGGGAGTCAGACTTTTTCTCAGGCTTAGATGTTCAGCAGAGCTTTCAGGCTTGGACTGGGAAGATGTCAGGGGTGGAGCTGAGCAGTATCTAGCAGCACTTTAGACAGATTGAGAAATTTTAGGCAACTGCTTGCCAGCTTTGTAGGAAGAGTGCAGTTCTTTACTTGACCTTCTCTCTGAACAACTCAGCAGACGTGAGACTGGATACCTGGTTTGGACCTTGCCAAGAGGGATATCCCAGTAAGCTCTGCTGGTCCTCCCTTTGCTTCTGCTGGCAGGGGAGAAGAGTATGGCTCTACTCAAGCCTCTTCCATTACTGAAACCCCAATCCATTATTAGTTGGAAGCTTAGGCTGAAAATTGTTAATGTTAAAATTAGTCTGGTTTTTTTTCCGTTTGCATCTAAATTCAGACCCTTTAGGATCCGTGCAGAGCACACAAAATTCCAGATGGCTGAATTATAGCACTTCAAGCATTTAATTTTTTTTTGTATGCTATGAATAAAGAGGTATTTTGGTCTGTTTGATCATTCTGCCTCTCATGCAGTCTTCAGGACTAGCTGTCTATCACCAAAAGGATTTTTTTTTTTTTTAAGCAATCATTAACATCCTGCTACAACTGAATTTGCTATTGAAGCATTGCTATGTTCCTCCAAGCCAACAAAGTTGAATGCTATTGCAAGCCTGAAGAATGTAAGTTGCTTTGAAATAACACCTGCAGTACTTGAAATAAAGCAGGGTGAGAGCTGATTATGCTGGGAACCAAGAGGGATTCCACAAAGCTCAGGCACATCCTTCTGCTACTTGGCAAATATTAAAATTTTCCCCTCTCAACAGAAAAAAAGCATCAGTAACCTGCTGATGAGTAGCAACACGTATTGCTTCAAGAGTTTGACAGTCAACAGTACCTTCACTATGGGAATCTGGCTGTTGAGGTTTGGGCCAGACTGGCCACTGAAGTGAATGATAGATGTTCTTCCCCACCTCTCTCCTCAAGGAGAGGGGGGAGAGAGAGAGGCTTATAGTTTAGAAGGAACTAAACTACTCTAATGAAATACTAATAATAAAATAAAAAAAATAATGAAATATATACAAAACTGTATCAAGCTTTCAGGATGATAATCATGGCACTGGCTGGCACTGGGCAAGTCCCAGCTTCTACCAAATCCAGTGCTGTGGCACTGAAATTTGAAGTACTGCTGCCATCTGCAGGGGCTCAACTTGATGTCATTTCCATGCTTTCTTGCTGAGCTTGTCAGAAAAAAACCCCCACATTCTACCGAAACTTACCCATCAAGCATGTCAGATTCCATAATGATTGCTTTTTGCTGTGCGCCACCTTTTCTCAGGTCCCAAAGGCCCCAAACACCTCCAAACCAAAGCTTCAGAGAGACTTGGGTCTATACTTAGAATAACACATGGCAATTTCATTACATTTCCCCCTTTTTAAGGTGTGCCCTTCCTGTGAACTTAATTCTAGTGCTACCAAATAGACTGCTACTAGCCCAAAGTGAAAGCTTGTAAATCTGATCAAACATAGAATTTAACCCAACTGCTTCTCTACAATGGAAGGTGTGATTGCTTATTAACACATAACCGTACTGCTCTGCAGCTTAATGCTAGTCTTGTATGTGCTCACAGACTTCTACATACCTGTCTATTTTAAAGAAACCATGTTAGATACTAAAGAAGAATCTGGGCTGAGGGAGAGACAAAAATTGACGGGATTAGACCATAGTAAGATAGTATTTGGTGGGAACTTGTAGGCTCTTTGAGCTAACCTAAGTCCAGCTTGACAGAAAGGTTGATACTGGTGGTTCATGGAGCTACGTGCAATCCATGCTGCCTATACCTAAAGCAGTGGGAAATGTTGGCATGAGAGTTGTGACTGCAGTCATGTTAATGGCTGAGGGAACTTCATAAATGGGCGGAAAAGGAGGGTATTGAGTATTTGGTGTTGGAGTTCCATGTAGACCAGTTGGGGAGTTAGGTGTAAACCTGTAGGATACTAGAATGAGATGAATAACTGCATACTGGAAAGGCACAAAGGCCACTGGACCTGGTACAGACTCAGTAGCACAATTCAGGAGTATAAGATGTAGCACAGAGTTAAAGACACAGGGCAAGGAGTCATGAAGCCCTTCAGACCCCGGGATTACAGAACTTGGCAAAACTTGCTTGTCAGAGTTTTTCTAGGCATTCATAACAGAAATTAAAAAATAACGAGGTCAAACACTTGGGCGAGTATGAGATTCAGACATGACCCCATTATGTCTGAGGTCCCAAGATGAAATAAATGATGGAGAGCCTCCACTTGCGTGGCAAGGAAGAACATTTCTAACTTTGTTTCTGTTCTTACACTGTGAAAGTGCTGGTTGCTGAGATGCCATTTTTCCTATCCTGAACAACAAGCACAGAAGACAAATGAACTACTGACTCCATGTAGACTTCTCCTTGGCATCTAAAATATTGTTTTGCTTCTCACTTGAAGAGTTCAGTTTCAGGTCATTTTCTGTCTCTTTCTTGATATTTTTGACAGGATTCATCTACTGTACGTTCAGTACAAGCTCACTTTCCCATCAGAGATAATTACTTAGGATAGGCAGAAAAAGACTTTTCTTTGCATGAAGACAGGATTAGAAAGCAATTCTCACCTCCAAATTTGTTTCCAATTTCATAACTGTTTTACTTCTTGAAATGGCCTAACTTTATAAACAGCAGCTTGTGACTGTGGCAAACTTTAGCTATATGCATATTTGAAGTTAAAAAGCTTTAGGAGCTCAGGTTAAAGAGTTACTTTCAGCCCTGTATCTGTGTAATATAGCCACTAGGCACTGCAATCTTGAACCTGCTAAACAAACCATAACAAACCTCATCATCCTTCCCCGTTTCCTGGCAATATGGTCAGTACAGTTCTTAAGCGATTGAAATAAGCCCAACAATGTTACCGTGCCCTCATAACAAAAAGTTACCTGAGTCCAAAGCAAGGCTGGACCAGTTTGTCTCCATTAGTTACAGGTAAGCACAACAATATTGAAAAAACGTATGTGCTTGCCATTGTGTGTGTTTAGATACCTGCACAGTGAATGTGTAAGCAAAGATAGATGTGCTGCAATTGCACCCTGAAAAGAGCTTGGATATGTAGGGTATTTGTCTTGATTCTGCAGTCATCCTGTGCACTCAGCCCTCACTGAAGTGCTGCCTGAAGACAGATGGGGTTAATTCCCAAATGGGAATAAATGAAGAGCAGCTGAAATACAGCTTCCATTTGTCAGCGGGAATGCTGTTGTGTGTAACTTTACAAATTCAGTGCTACCTCAGGACAAATAACAAAGAACCACTCTCAATCAAATGAAATTTATGGTGAATGGAGAAACAAATCACAAACTGCCTTATCAGTTATGTAAAATGAAAGGGAAATATTAGCAATTCTTAGTCTAGACGCCATGTTAGTTGTACTTCTTATCCAGAAGATGCGTTGTCTCCTACTTCCAGAAAATTGTGCTCTCTAGACCAACACTGTATGTTGGTTTTTGTCATTATCTGAGGGGATAAATCATTCTTATCTGAGCAACCAAAGCAATACTCAGGGGCTTCTTTAATACCTAAGTACTTATCTATGCTAGTGCTGCTACAGAGGGAGAGAAAATTCTTTCTTGCTCTTACAGGAAAAATGTGTTCTGTCTTATCTCTGTTTTATATACACAGAAAAATCTAACTAAAGCTCAAGACATCTGTTTCAACCTGCTGAAAAAATAAAACAAGGACTCTAGAGACCTCAGAACAAAGAGCTGTGCAAGTTGGGAACTGGCTCCACCTGCTAGCTCTCTAGTGAGTACCCTACCTTACACCACCCTGTGTGTGGCACACTGGGCACATCTTTACCCTGAGAATCCAAGGCAAAGATGTAAGAAACACGATGGGGAAGTTAGAGAAAAATAGGAAAGAAATATGAGAGAATGCTGGTGTTTGCAGTCCTGCTCTGTACACCTTGTTTTGAGTAGCTGCCTTCACTCTCTAGGTGGCAAGATCATCTCCAAGTTACCCTTTCCGGAGCAACTACGCAGTTCAGTTTTATTTTCCAGCCTACAATTCTTTGCAAGTTTTCTTTCTCTGAGCTAAATTAATGCCTTATGCCTCACAGAGCAAGAACCCCTAGTTAACAAGGGCTTTTTTCACAGTGTTGGGACCTTGGGACTGAGCATCAGGAATCCCTAAAAATAACAAAGAGCACCTAAGAACAATGACTGAAGTAGAAGGCTGGGAGTACTAGGAATGTTGGAAAGTTATTAGAATTAGAGATGTTAATAAGGATTTATGAACTGAAGTGTTTCCCCTTGATATGAGCAGCATTCAGGACCTTTCCAGGTTGTTTCTCAGGAGCAATACATCTCAATAAGAACATAAAAAAAGCTTTGTTTTCTTGAGGTTAACTATAAGGAACAGCAGTAAGGCATATTGTTCATAAATTCAGCCAGGTTTTTCTACGTAGTACTTAAGAAAACAAACAAACAAAAAAACCCCAAACCAAACACACACAAAAAAAACCTCTTGCAAATTTTTCATCTTTGTAATGAAGTCCCATTTCACTGCTCTCATTTACCCTGGATGAGAGGTGACTACCATGCATGCTGGATTATTAGAATGGCCAACAGATGCCACAGACTTCAGAGTGCTCCAGCACAGCCATGCAGATGAAGAGGCAGCGAAGCCTGGAAATCCTGGGGTTCAAGAGCTTGGGGAAGCCAGCCAGAGGGCTCGTGATGTCCTGAAGAGTCTGCTGGTCTCTGGAGCACTGGATGTCTTCTGACCTCCCACAGGTGGGAAATTCAGAGCTGTTCTGTGTTTCCATCAGGTCAGAACAGTCATGGGGAACTTGTGAAGCGGGAGAGAGCTGCTGCCTGTGTTCACCTCTGAGACAATCAGCAGCACAACAACCTCTGTCACATGTGCTTGCCACTACAGGGGCTGACGTACCAGCTCAAGAGACTTGTAAATGTGTGAGCTGAAACCATCTGAATATGTACACACACATACTAAATGTGTGCAAAAAGATAATTGATTTCTATGATATTACAGAATCACAGAATGGACAGGGTTGGAAGGGACCTCTGGAGATCATCTAGTCCAACCCCACCCCGCCAGAGCAGGGTCACCTACAGCAGGTTGCACAGGACAGCGTCCAGGTGGGTTTTGAATGTCTCCAGAGTGGGAGACTCCTCCACCTCTCTGGGCAGCCTGTTCCAGTGCTCTGCCACCCTCAAAGTAAAGAAGTTCCTCCTCATGTTTACATGGAACTTCCTCAGGCCAAGTTTGTGCCCGTTACCTCTTGTCCTATCACTGGGCACCACTGAAAAAAGACTGTTCCCATCCCCCTGGCACCTTCCCTTTAAGTATTTGTAAGTATTAATAAGATCCCCCCCAATCTTCTTTTCTCTAGACTAAAGAGACCCAAGTCCCTCAGCCTTTCATCATAAAAAAGATGCTGCAGTCCCCGAATCATCTTTGTAGCCCTTTGCTGCACCCTCTCCAGCAGATCCCTGTCCTTCTTGAACTGGGGAGCCCAGAACTGGACACAGCACTCCAGATGCGGCCTCACCAGGGCAGAGTAGAGGGGGAGGATGACCTCGCTCGCCTTGCTGGCCACACTCTTCTTCATGCACCTCAGGATGCCATTGGCTTTCTTGGCCACCAGGGCCTGTTGCTGGCTCATGGTCATCCTGTTGTCCACCAGGACTCCCAGGTCCCTTCTCCACAGAGCTGCTCTCCAGCAGGTCAGCCCCCAACCTGTTCTGATGCATGGGGTTATTCCTCCCCAGATGCAGTACCCTAAGCTTGCCCTTGTGGAATTTCATAAGGTTTCTCTCTGCCCAACTCTCCAGCCTGTCCAGGTCACGCTGTATGGCGGCACAGCCTTCTGGCATGTCAGCCACTCCTCCCAGTGTTGTGTCATCATCAAATTTTCTGACAGTAAACTCTATCCCTTCATCCAGGTCATTGATGAATATATTGAACAGGACTGCACCCAGTACTGACCCTTGAGGTATACCACTCGTTACTGACCTCCAACTAGACTCTGCATCCCTAACCACAACCCTCTGAGCTCTATCTGTCAGCCAGTTTTCAATCCCCCCTACTGTCCATTCATCTAACCCACGCTTCCTAAGCTTGCCTGTGAGGATGATGCGGGAGCCAGTGTCGAAAGCCTTGCTGAAGCTGAGGTAGACAATATCCACTGCCCTCCCCTCATCCACCCATCCAGTCACACCATCATAGAAGGCTAACAGATCAGTCAGACATGACTTCCCCTTGGTGAATCCATGTTGACTACTTCTGATAACCTTTTTTTCTTCCAGGTGCTTTGAGATGACACCCAGCACAAGCTGTTCCATCATCTTTCCAGGGATGGAGATGAGGCTGACAGGCCTGTAGTTTCCCAGGTCCTCCTTCTTGCCCTTTATGAAGACTGGATTGACACTGGCTTTCCTCCAGTCCTCAGGCACCTTACCTGTTCTCCAGAACCTTTCAAAGATGACGGAGAGTGTCCCAGCAATGAATATTCTTTCCCCTGACAGGATTCACAAATTGGATTTGCCATGAGTATGGCTCGTGCAGTCTTCTATTCAAAGCAGGCCCCGTTCCTGCCAATCTGCTGGTTAAATTGCTGCTGCTTCTGCAGCACTGTCACCGACTTCCCTGGGGCTTGGCAAGTGCTGTCACTTGGAAAGCAGCAGGCAAATGTCACCGCTATCTCACGACAGGATTCCTTTAATCCTTGGCATCCCTCGCATGGCTGCTTGCTACTTAATGAGTTGCTCCTAAGCACACAGTTAAATGGAGTTGTAAGAAACTGAAAGCTCTCATTGCTTCAGCTGTTGCTTTGGCAGGATTTTTTCAGCAGTTTGCTGCCTCTGACAGTGTCTGGAGCACATGCTGTTCTCCAGATACGACTGAGGCCAGCCTTAAACTGCAAATGTTGTAAACACAGATCCTGAATCCAGGCTTCAGCCAGTTGGTTCAGCTTTTTCCAAGGACTGGACCATGGGCAATTAGATTAAATCCAGGATAAAGTTCACTTCAGCTATACATAAAACATGCAAATACACATCTGCAAAATAAATTCTATAAAATTAATTTATGCCTAGTTTTCCTTCCACAGAACTCCTGCTCTGGAGATGACGCAGTTATATAGTGGAGGGAGCACTGTCTGGGGGACAGTGTGCCTGACTTCTGAGAGAGAGAAGGCAAAGGCTGATGAGGATAAGCTAAAGAAGAAACAGCCCCATGCTTAGGCAGTTACATGTTATGCTGGAGAAATTGATTTAATCTCTGCCATAGAGTTACTAAGTGGTACTCACCAAACACTGGAGTGTGGGCCACAGCTGTGCATGTTTATGTGATGCTGGTGGGACCTAGCCCACCCCACAGACCTGGGCTGGCTCCACTTGGACTCAGCTGTGGTACCTTTGAATCCACAGTTTAATCGGCAGTTCAGGTAAACTGTCCATGGACAGCTGACGACCGAACTTCTAGTCCAGCAATGATGAACAGCTTGAATATCTATTGTCAGTATTCCCATATATGTGTCCATTTTCTCAGATGTCTGCTACCTCCCACTCTCTGTTACAATCCCCCACTACCTTCAAATGCTATTTTCTACTTCCTCATACAAATTAACAATTAAGAACTGTTTGTTCAACTGTCATGCACTTTTTACACACTTTTCAAGTTCAGGCTTAAATATCTCCCTGTTGATCTGCAGAATTTGCCCAAGGCCTTCTTTGTGTTCCTTGAAATTGCTAAGCCAAATAAAACATCACCCCTTTTACCAGTCAGCAGGCAGGAAAACCTCAAAATATTATGTTTTTTTTTTAAATAATAACAACGCCGTTAAAACTTTGTACCAGAATTAAGAGAAATAATTTAACTCAGGTCAGAGAATTCAAACGTTTGGGGACCTCGGTTCTATTTTTTCAAGCCTTCAGACTATTTAGTAACCATTTTCTTCTAAAAATAAAGAAGTCATATTTTTGCCATCCATGTAGTTAGTACCAGCTGTCCAAGAGAAAATAAATCTCTTTCCAATCTTTGGAGCTTTAAAGAACAATCTATTTCAGGCAGAAATGGTTTGCTGCTTCATGTTAGGCAGGTTTCCCAAATTTTCAGTTGAAATAATATCACACATTTGCTCTTAAAGAACATTGGAACAGTGTTATTTACAATGTTATTTTCAAATGCAAATGGCAATGTCTGCAGCTGAAAGTGGTTCCAGCTCTGAATTAATTTACCACTTTCCAGTCAACTAAAACACGCATGCTTTCCAGTAAATCCAAATGTTTATGCAAGTCCTAGGCCTAGTTTAATGAGCTTGGGAGGGTTCCCAGTACATGGCTGCTAACACTTAGTTACTTGCTAATGACACAACTCGTAAGCAAGCCAATTCCATCTTCCTGCAGCCACAGGAAGAGCAAAATGATCAGTTTTCTGTTAACCTACGTTGCTTCTGTTTATCCAGCAGGATGGGCCATGGACCCCCTCCACCACCCCTTTGCTGTGCGGGTGCTGTGTCCACTGCTTTTTGTATGTGTGACCATTACTACACATGTGCTCAAATCCCTGCCCAGTCCAGGGAAAAGAAGTGTGAGAGGAGGTTTCATGAATCTTTGCCCTTTGTGGCCAGTTATTGTCTGCTCTCTGATCTGGGAGGCAGAGGCCAAGCTGTGCCGACGTACTGCACCACTCACATGCAGCCAATCCACGGTGCTGGGGAAAGCACCTGGGCATCCTGGCAAAGTAACAGCTGAGAGCAGGTTACCAGCACCGGCCGCAATCACCTGCTCTCTAGCCGCTTCCCTAGTAGCAGCAAAGAGGGAAAAAAGAGATCAAGAGCCAGGGGAATTGTTCTGCTGACTGTTTATGGCCACAGGATCTAGACTGAGCTCCCTTGGCTGGGCAGGACCGCTCTTGCAGTCAAACATCTAAGTACAACAGGACAGCTCTTACCTTGCTTATTATCTTTGCGAATCAACATGGAAATTAATTCTACGTTTTTATTTCCTGGTTTCTGTTAGAAGCAAAGCTGTGAGTACAAAATAGATGAGAGCTATGCTAGGACAGCAGATGTTTGTAGAGGGAACGGCTCTGCTTTTATGCTCTTATGCTTTTCCCTGATGAGGTGAATACGGGTTATCAATATCACTTCCACCTCTCAGCAGCTGAGGCAGAGCAAGTCTCCAGCAAGCAGAAGACAGAAGGGTACAGCTGGAAAATTATGTCAGTATTGCTGGACTCAAAAGAACAAAGGTCCTTAGTGATATTGCAAAGGAATTGCATATGTACCACCAAGCCAGAAGACTGAGCAAGCACAGTTAGGGTGATGCATAGTGCTTTTCTGGTTTGTCTTTTGATGTTTTTTACTCCATGCAGAGAGGCGCATGGGATGCACTGGAGAGACGTGTGCATGAGGAAGAGTGAACCATGTTTCCCACTCTCACAGATGTATTCAGGAATCAATTTATTCACATCAGTGTTTCTTCCCTGGTTATGGTACTGATCCTGCTTCAGACCTACAGGTTTCCTCCCTTCCCCTTCCCCTGGCTCCAGGAGGCTGCACTCCTCGGTGAGCTGTGCTCCTCCTGTTCATCGCACCATGGCTGCAGAAGCTGCCATGTCCTGCAAACCTGACCTCGCTTCCTCCCTCCTTACCTCGCATGTGCCGGGACAAGCTCCTCCACTTCTCCTGCATCTGTCAAACCCAGTCACAGCTACATCATGAGCATTACTGGCCCTATGCCACAGCCAGCTGTCCATTAATAAACCCCAGCATCACGACTGTCTGTCTCGGGGAACGAGGTTCCTTTCCCAAAAACAAACCTTCTCAACTAAATCTGCTCTCAGCTGTCAGTCTCTCTCATCTGTCCTGGATATAGGTAGTCCTGGACCATCCCAGCTGATACTCCCACGTTTTTTTGCCAGCAGTTTCCAAATTTCAAAAATCAAACTCTTCTAACCTTGCATGCCTGACAGCATTCAAAAGCTTTTGCAGGAGTAACGCTTCAGGCAGTCCTAATAGCACTGCAACATTTTTCAGTTATCATTTCTTCCTCAAATTTTTGAAGAATTTGCCAGGTCAAATGTGAAATCACTCTGTGAAACAACGAAGCATGCACTTTGCTTTGCTTTCTGTCACCCAAAAGGTGCAACAAAACGGTATTACTTAGGAAACCCAATTAGTGTCCCTTTTGCTGTGCTGTAACCATGGTACCTCAACCACAGCTGTGCCTGCTGCTCCCCTGGCAAAGGCTTTGCTGACTCACCAGCTGATTCATGCAGGCAGCAGCTTTATCTGGCTTCTGAGGAGCATCACGGTGCCTTCGTGTGGTGCCCCCGCAGGCCCCAGGCACCACCTATATACAGCTGCTCTGTCTCCATCCCCAGAGCAGTCGGCTGTGGGCACAGCCTCCAGCGGGTGAAACGAGGGTCTTTTTCGCCCTTTGCTGAACAACTTCTGCCACCGGTCTGGGGGCAATAGTTAAGATGGAGCACCCGAATGGATGCAATCTGTAGAGATAAGAACCTGAAAAGGATTCCTTGCTTCTGTCTCGTTTCCAACAGCTGCCAGTCTGCTCTCCCCTTCCATGAACGTGCACAATTCCCATGAACCCTGTACAGCTCAGGCCAAGCATCAATAACTGCACAGGCTGTTATTTAGATAGAATCACTGGCCATAAAACATTCTAAAATAGCTTATACTTATTCTGGTAAAAATGACAAGAGTTTATGCTGTAAGCTGTGGGGGCAAGCGCTATCTTAGGTCAACTTTTTAAAATATTGATGTTGGCTTAGGATATTTTTTCATACTACATCGGTCACAAAAAGAGAAGATACACCCTCTGCCAGATGGATTGTTGTTTTGTAAAGAAAAATAAAGGAGCAAGGGAAAGCTATAAGGTATAGAAGCAGAAGATGAGTGGCATGTGTATCTTATTTCCATTTTCTTTTTAGTTTTTCTCTTCTGCTTTTTCCTGATTGTAATGTTTGCACTACTTGCAGCTCTTGTACTGTTTCTTTTAATCTTCATCTCAATTACTTTTCTTAACTTAATAAACTACACACCTGTTCAGTCAATGGAAACGTTATCGAAAAACAATGTGGAGCTTGGTCCAAAATAGACTGACCCAAACCCAAGGAACAGTAGGGTTATGAGGTTAAATGCCCCTTTTTACTTTTTACTTGGTTTGTTTTTGAAAATTTAATTTGCTGAGCCGCTTCTGTGTGTCTGCACCAGCTGACATTGATCGGCTCCAACAGGGTAACTTGACAAGACACACTAATTCGGCTGGCAGCTTTTTTCCTTCTAATCTGGGTTTGTCTCTCACACAGAAGCTGATGGGAATGTCTGGTGCATCTCCACATCCGCTTGAGAAATGTGATGGTTGTTCTTTCATATTACAACCCCAAATTGCCCGGCAACATCAAGCATTTGGATAAGATTGCTCCAGGACAAAATCAACCAGGAGGCTGCTGCAGTTCTTCTAGTCTTTAAGTGTATGGAAAAACAAAAAAGCAGGGGAAAGCTGGTATTCATAATAATGGAATTAAATTGCACTACGGAAAACAAAATGGAAAGATAGATGTGTGTAAGGAAAAGCCATCAATCACTGAGAACTACACATTTTTGCATTTGTTCTTCAAAGCAGTATATTGGCTCGGATTCAGGCATTCAAAACTGAATTTGAGGCAGCACTGGATGTAGTGCTGTGGGAGCGATGTTGCATAAAGCATAAGAAAAGGTATACAAATTCTATATATGCATATAATGAGCTATAGATGTATCAAACACTGCATATTAATGTTCAGTATCTGGAGAGTCAGCGTCTGGATGTCAGTTCTTCATGAGGAAGTTCCATGAACTTGCCCACAACATTGCACTCAGATTCAGACTTGAGGGCATGGAGAAATATCTGGGCAGAAGTTGTGTATAAAAGACTGCAGGGTCACAGAATGACCCACAGTGAAAGTCTTAATACTGAAAAATTTTAGTAAAAATTTCCACCGTATTATCCTCTATCTACCAAATAAAATGAGCCACCTGAATAACTTCTTGAAAGGGCCATGGATGTCCTCATACAGAAAAATTCTGTCATGAGAACATAACTTGCTCTGGTGTCTTCTGCAGTCTCTCTTGTGAACACTAAGCAGTTTTGGTGTACATGGCAGACTCATGGCTTAGTGGTTCCTTCAACGTGAATGTTCTGGCAGGGAAGGTGATGTTTGGTCATAAAGGTGATGATGGAGTGTGTTTCTTTGCGTAGCCCTTCTCTCCCATGCTTTTTGCTGCCAAGTTGTCTACGGTATGAAAAATCCTCAGAGGTTAGGCTTTTCTAATGTCACCTGAAGATGATCAGTTTGTGGATTACCAGAGTCAGTTCCTTGGCTAAGAAGAAGGAAAAACATTTTCTAGGAAAATTGCAAATAGTGATTAGTAACAATTCAGTTTTGCCCATGCTGAACTGGAGGTAGTTAGCTGGTTTTGCTCTCAGGACTGTTCCTTCTCAGGCACTGTGACACTCTTGCGATGAGCTTGGCTCTGTCTCTGGTTGAGTGCAGGAGGGTGTCATCAGCAAAGACCTGGCAAAGGCAGCGATGTCCAGGAGGAGAATATCCAACTGTTATCAATAAAAAGTATGTCAGAGAGAAAAATTGCTGCTGCAGTTGTGAAATAAATAGTAAGACAACAAAAAGGAGTGAAATCACACATTTGTGTGTGGGGGATAAAAAAAAACCCACCACCCTCTTGGCAAGATGCCCTGGTCTACTGTAGATGTATGAGATGCAGGCTGATTCATAAATGGATTTTTCATCAAAATGGGATAATCTGCCTATATGGCAAGAAAAGGCAGTATGTCAGCTGAGAATGACAGAAGAAGAGACTTTATTCCTAAATACAAAATATTTAGCAACAGTGCTGATATTTATTCTTTTATGATTTTGCTGACAAAATTTCAGATGTGAAGTAATCAATAACTGCAGATTACATTAAGCAGGGGAAAAATTTGTTCTTGGTGCTTGAGCACTCTTCTGTATCCTGAGATACTTCAGACTTCAAATCCCAAGCTCTCTTCCTCCCTCCTAGTTAGGCTTTCATGGAAGACTTCCATTTAAACTGCAACCACCAGATTTTTCTTCTTCACTGCTCTGCTCTCTCTCTTTTCCTCCCAAATTCTTTCCTCTTCCCTCCCTACTGGTTCCTCCAATGGCTAGAGAACAACCCCAGACTTTGCTGATTTCTGTTTCCCACACCAAGAGTCGGGTCTCTTAACTGCGCAGAGATAGATTAAACTAGCAGTGCTGGCTGGCAGTAAGGACTTCAGCCTCCCAGGAAGTGAGATGGTTCGTCACTAGAGAGTCTGTTGTTTTACCAAGTCTTCAGTGGAAAACATTCCCAGATACCTGAGTACCACCATCCTGCATTTCCCATCTATAATCCCTAGGAACAAACTTTTTTCCAGACACTAACAATTCAATAAAATTTCAAAGTAGATTCAATTAAATTTTATTAAAGCCATTGTCCATAAAAAATATTATTATAACACAGCCTCTGCCCATGATCAGTATTGAGAGAAAGCACATTAAAATGCAGTGTACTCCTGTAACTGTCTTTCCCTTGATTATCTCAAAGCACTTTATAAACAGTTATGTAACCCTCCCAGCACCTTGTAATGAAAGAGATGTAGTGTTTACAATTAGGCAAACACACAGGCACTGACAAGCTAGAGCCAAAATTATCAAGCGTGACTGGCTAAATACAGCAATTGGAAGCCCTATTTATTTTAGTAAGTGTTAAGGATGTGTCTGTCACTGGCTTTACAGAAACCAGACGATGACCGGAAGGCTTGAGAAATTAAACTATTCTATTTACCATATAAATACATAGGTACAAGCCTGATTTTAAGCAATACCTTCTTAGGTTTAACAGTGGTTGATTGTATTCTTTAATTGCAAAGCATGTGAAAGAAATTTTACATCTCAGGACCCTACATCGAAGGATCCCAAAGGATTTAATAAATGCATTTCACTGCAATGAAGCCATTTCTCGAGTGGACCACGACAACTGCTTCACAGCCCACAGGGACTTTACACAACAGTGTGAAAGACCAAGTGAAGAAGGTTGTATTGACCTGAGTCTGCAGGGAGAATCCCGGTCAGGAGAATGCAATTACTTGAGCTGACTGAACAATGGGAAAAATGGCACTAGTATTAATCGGAGCTCAAAAACAATCAAGGTTTACTTTCACTTGCAATAGTGAATGTAAGCAAAAGCTTAAGCAGCAGCAAAATATATGTTGAGTTTGATTATTCCCATGGGACTTTAAGTATGAAATGTATTTGTATGATGCAAAAGTAACTCGGTACAGAAACTGTATTGCTCGAATGACTAACCAACACTGAATTAATGTAGAAGTTAGACAATAAATATTCACAACAAACTGTTCACGAGATATTCATGTGGTAAAAACATTTTCCAAATAAGTTCACAAATACATACAGTAAATTAAAGTGAGACATTATGCTCAGGAAGAGCATTTTGTGAGCAGAAGAAAGAAAAGAATGTGCTGACTACGCTAGAAATGGCTTTTTATTTTGTGATCTAATTCTTGCAGAAAGTGTCATGGGATTAAGTACAAGAATCAGCATCTCACTCGTGTAATTGATTTAAACTGAAACATTAGGTGATCTAAAAATCACTATAAAAGATAAGCTTATCTCATTTTATTTAGCTGACTAGCATCCATTAATATCCAAAGGTGCTACTGTCAGTCCTGGTTTGAGGTAAAACAGAACCAGTTTTGTTCAGTAACTCTGCCTCTTAGCTCTAGTGAGAGCTAACCTACTATTCTAGTGAGAGAACTGCATAGCCAGTGAGGAAAAGGCTGTTTCCTTCTGCTTTGAAAAGAGCTTGAACACTATTACCACAACTGAAATAGCTTTCACAAAACAGCTGAGACAAGATCCTTTACTATGTGAAATCTAATTGCTGGCCAGTCTGGTAGCAACAGAGCCAGGTACAGACTTCAAACATAAGCAAACTACAGAATCCTTTTGGTCTTGTGAAGTGACTTATTTGGTAATTGTCTTACAATATTCAGAGGGTAAAATAGAAGATTGTGGAGAAACAGCGGTGAATTTAAACAAACTCTATTACTCCTGCATCATTTACAACACATTTTATAAATACATCTCCACCAAAAAAGTAGAGTGATAAATTTGCCAAGGATATTTAGCATATCTTTTATTCACACAGATCTGACACCTACAGACATGGGAAAATATTGTTATAAGCATGTTATTAGCTGACATCTATATAATTATCATAAAACCGGTGTGTTTTAAAACTAACATTGAAAACAAATCTTTTCCATGTGTTTTGTTCTGGAGTGAAGTCAAAGAGGAGCCTACATCCTATTGTATCAAATGCAATTAGTGCCACATCTGTCAAAATGTCTTGCCACTTGCTTTACTGTTCAAAGCAGGTTAAATTTAGTGGCTACTTATTTTGTCTTTAAAATAAAATATACAGATGATTTTACTGCTGGTGGATACTAAGCATATGTAAACCACGTAGCAGGTACTCCTTCTGCAAGAGAAAGGAACCGTTCAAGCATTCTGACTGACAGCTATTTCTGTTCAGTGGGTATTACACAGGTCTGCCATAGGCCTTCGACCAAACTTTCCAAATAAGGACAGTGAAAGCTAAAGTTAGGATTTCCACTCCTATTTTTAGGGAGCTCTATAACAAAAAATGTAGGACTTTGTAAGATTCTGTATCCCATTGTTCCTACTATGCAAGAGCAGCAACAACCAGTTTAGCCACGTTGAGACTGAGATCACCTCCTCTTTGGTCACAAAGGATGGATTAAAAGTCTTAAATTTGCAAGTTTAAATGTAACCTTTAGCAGCCATTACTTCTCACTTGCGGGCAGTACAAAATTACACTTTCTGTTAATGCATCTTAAACTTGCAGCAACCTCCGGTCTTCCAGTCCTGGGTGCTGACGCTCCTCACAGTTGTGCTGCCCAGCACTCTTCCTCACGCGTTTCTGCTGTGGTGGTTCAGTTCATGGCTGCTGCCTTCTGCTCGTCGAGTTCTGGTGTCTCCAGACTTGCTTGCCGATGCTCCTCTGTCCCATCTATGCTTACTTACTTTACTTACTGTAGAAGTCATAGACCCTATTCTGATAACAAACCTCAATCCTGACTTGCAATATTCTCCATTATTCAAGACTTAGGGTCTAGTAAAGCTTTAGGTGTTAATTTAAGCAGCGCTTCTCCTTTTGTAGATGTTACATATCACAATCCTGAATCTGCAGTGAAAACAGTATTGAATTTGGGTTTCTACAGGTCAAGTCTATCCATTACCCCAATCTTAATGATTTTTCTCCATGGGTGTAAGCCTTTATCTCTTTTCACCTTAAGCAATAATTTGCAACTGTTCTAAAAACCACCTAAATCTATTAGGAAATTTAGTTAGTAACACTCATATATATATTTCACTGCTGGATCTATAAAGACCAGTGAAGGATTTGTACATGGTAGTGAAGAACCAGTTTTGTGAGATTTAGAGGTTGAGGCTGACCCACAGCAAAGGGCTTGAAATAGTTTCGCACTGTCTTCTACACTAGAAAATTATTTCTGAATTTCCATAACAATATTTTAAAGCAACTTCCTAAAATGCATAAGATTCATAAGGCCTTTTGGCTATACCCAGTGTATAAGTTTCTGCAGGACTGCTGTATACAAAAGGAACAATGATGTAGATTGCAAATGGAGGCTTCAAAGTCAACGGAAAAATAAACATGAACTGCCTCGTGTGCATCTCCTCTCATGGACTGCAATTTAAATAAACGACGCACAAGACAATGTGACTCTATGAACTCATTAAGGCCCCATAACACAACAGTATAATATCCAAGTTGCAATGGGATGCAGGTTATAGGAAATAGCTACACATTAAAGACAGCAGAAGAGACTAAGCTCTAGAAGACAGCTATGTAATAGAAGCAGACAGGTTACATGCAGAAGAATATGAAGGCAAGGACTAGAAAGAAAAGAAAAAGCTTTTGCCATCAATTGGCTTGTCATGGGAGGGTACAAAGAAATATGGCTGATGGGACTATAAAAGGTCAACAAGAGAAGGTGGCAGTTAAGGAATGGCAGCAAATCCCCCATTAACAGCAATAACACAAATGGGAGATTGCCTTGAAAATCACCATACCTAAAGAAGTCATTCAAGGCTGAAATTTGTATTAGCAACTTCTGAACCCAGCATATGACTGACATCCCAGTTTACATGCAGTGTGCAGTGAGAAGTATAGATTGCAAGAAGAAAAGATTTGGAGTAGGGTCTACAAAGCCAGCTGCATTTCCATCAACCTTGCAGATCGTTTTTAGCATAAATCACCTGAGTGAATTTTGCAGGAGTGTAATACCAGAGTTACTCTGCCTCTCTAAGCCCATTATGTTTTTGGCAAAGTCTGAAGGTGTAAGCTGGTATACATAGGTCTCCTACTGGAGTAGGAAAGAACCTATGCACACTGCCTTTGCAATAAGGGAATATACCTGCCAATAAGCTGGAGAGAAAGAAAAGAAAGAAAGGGAAAGGTGTCATGAGAAAATTTGTAAAACACATCCTTCTAGTTAATGACTATAATGCTGAGGAAGGAAAAGAAGGTTCAAAGTAAAAGAAATGGGAGAAGGCAGCCACAAAGCATGAACAATGACTGCAACGTAATGCTTTTCTCTTTTCCGTCAGGCACTTCTGCAATTTTTCAGCACTTGGGTACCAATTTCCTTGTACCTGAGAGCATGTAGAGCATTAACCCAGTATAAGTAAAACATTGGATCTGTAAGACCAACAACTGAATTTGTAGCATGAGGCCTTTTAGGGTTTCTTGGTTTGGAGGGTTTTTTGGTTTGGAGGGGTTTTTTTTGTTTGTTTATTTGTTTTTTCCCCCCGAAAATACATTGCTGAGTCTGTCTTTTGCCATGTGTAGAAATAATAAGCAGAAAAATCTATGGGGAAAGGGAGGGGAAAGTGCCATGAACTTGGTTGGTAGCCATCTCTGCTTCTACACAGAAGACAAGCCTTAAGGCAAACCACCTACCAGGTTCCTTACAACCTCTTACATTACACGCACAGAGAGTACATTTCTTTAACAATGCATTTCAAAACAGTTGCATGGGTTTAGTTCCAGAATAAACTTCATGCAAGCGTATGTTTTAGTATGACTTTTTTTCCTCCACATTTCCTTGAACAGGGTTTCAAAAACTGTTGAGACTCCTCTCCAAAACAGGAATAGAGCACATGGCACACTGTTATTCCAAAAATGCCAACATCAGTAGCAGTCTTAGTCCAATAAAGGAATGTCTCGCAGAAAACTTGTATAATGATGATGGTATGTTATTCTCATACTGTCACATTAGAAATCATGGAGCTTTTCATCATGAAATGACAAAAATAAAGGAAAACAAGATGTAGCATGCTCAAAAACATTACTATTTCAAGGAATGCACAGTGTGTGATGTCATGCTGGGAAAGCAAGTCAAAGCACTAAAAAGAAATACCTCTCCCTCATGTCCCAAAAATGTCATGCAGAAGTATTCTGCCTTTTCAGGTACACATCTTTTTACATTTACTCATATTGTTATTAAATAGATATATTTTTTGAATTAAATAAATTTAATCTAAACATTTCTTTTCCCTTCAGGTAGCATTATAAGTAAAAGCAGAAGTAAAATGGAATTCTCCTTTTGATGTACCTGGCAGAAGAAACAATAGCTTACCTGCAAACAAAATGCACAGTAACAAAAATAACAGCAGGAGTGAAAAAAACCAGAAAACAACAAATATTCAAACCTCATTCAAAAATACTAGCTATATGCAAACTTTTTCCAAACATGTAAGCAGATTCAGGGAGTCTGCCCATGCTGAAACAGTCAGTTGCAGGGGTTGTTTCTAGACTGCCTTGTGCCTGTCAGTGCAGCTTGTCCTATCTTCTTATTAAATTCTTTTCTAACTCTTTGCTGGATGAGGGACTCTATTCTGTGTGCATGTGTGAGCCAGACAGCCTGTGCAGTCTTCAGTAAAGAAGATTTCAGTCCAGTCTTTAGTAAAATATAAAGGGAAACCAAACAATTGAGCTCTTGACCAACTTATGAAACATCAAGAAATACAGACCAGATGATCTCTCTGTGTTCTTATTCAGTGCGCATTCCTTTCTCCATCTTCAATAGTCACTGGCATTTTAGCTATCCAGATGCTGCGGCATTTAATCAATGATTCAGTACACAGCCCATGAGATATGCCACAACACTTCAACAAGCAAGTTGTATCTCTCCATGGGGACAGAGGATCTGAGCTTGTGTCAGTCTCTTCTTGTCAGTTATAATTAACCGTACACCCATTTACATACATAAATATTTATACACAAAGGGAAAACTTCCTGGTGCTTTATCAGATCTCGCTTCATCACAGTGGAGTCTTATGGCAGCAAAACACAATTTAGTTTTGTTAAAAACTCAGAGAGAATTTTGAATCTCATAAATACAGAAATCGTGGCCCAGATTTTGAGAAGTTAAGTACCTGCAGCTTCTGGGGACACCTGGAAATTGTAGATGCACAGTATCCCTTTCATTTTATACATCTGGCCACAGTCTTAATGCAGACACAGTAAAATGAATGACCCATTGTCACACTTTGTCAGACTTCTGGTGTTTTTCAGGCTTTAAAAAAAAAAAGGGGATGAACCTAATGAGAGTGGCAAGGAAGAAAATGTGGAATGGATCTTAAGAACAGCCCAGTTATTGCCTGTGTTGTGCTGGGGTGGGACCAGGTCAAGACAAACCATCTAAATAGTGTATTTAGACCAAGTCACTGACCAAGTCAGATGACACCTACCATAGGAAGAATTCAGATATTCTAGCAGCCTTTCTTTCCCTGCTTAGATGGCATATGAACTTGGAAAACAGAAATGCAGAATATGTACTGGGCTTTGTTTAGTTGACAAAAGGCATTTTTTCAGAAAGTAACAAAACAACTTCCATCTGATAAGTTTTGGGGGCTTCTACTCAACGACTTGTTAACATCTACCTAGTTACTGGAAAAATAGTGATAATGTAAAAAAGACTACCAAGATTACCGAAACGATAGCATTTATTGTCCACTTTTTATGGCAGTCTCTGAAAGCATTTAAGGACCGAACATACCGATTTCTAACTTAAGCTCACCTTGCACTGGACTCCTCAGGCCATGACCATGCGTGCTTTATAATCTGGCAAAAATCCGCTCTTGCTAAAAAGGGACAATTCCTCCTGCCAGTTCTTCTTATCACATAGATGCAACTTTGGGCTTAGTCAAATCAGAAAAAGGATCTAGACAAAAACTAGTAACTGGTGACAGCAGCTAGCCCTGCTCCCCCTTCTACCGGACTGCTTACACCAGTGTCCTGGTTCCGGCAGGGATGGGGTTAATCTCCCCAGGAGCCGGCAGGGGGGCAGGGATTCCATACCACGTGACCCATGCCCGGGCTATAAGAGGAGCTAGCCGGGGCGAGGAGAGGAGTCGCCACTCGGGGGTGGGCTGCGGCGGGGCGGGTCCGGTCGGTGCGCTTCGCGGCGGGACTGTAATTGCGGTTTCATCTTTCCTTTTGCTGTTCTGTTAAATTGCACTCTTTTAACCCACGAGTTTTGCCCTGTCGTTTTCTTTTTCCACGACTGTGGGAGTTGTGCGAGCGGCCGCGTGGTTCTTTGTTGCTGGCTGAGGCCAAACCACGACAACGAGGACAATCTCTTTATCTGCTTAAATATTTCTATTCACTACAAGAAAGACATTGAGGTGCTGGAGCATATCCAAAGAAGAGTAATGAACATGGTGAAGGGTTTAGAGAGCAAGTCCTATAAGGAATGTCTGAGGGAACTGGGGTTGTTTAGCCTGGAGAAAAGGAGGCTCAGGGGAGACCTTATTGGTCTCTTTTCCCAAGTAACAAGTGACAACAGGAGAGGAAATGGCCTCAAGTTGTGCCAGGGGAGGTTTAGTTTGGATATTAAGAAAAACTTCTTCACAGAAAGGGTTGTCAAGCATTGGAACAGGCTGCCCAGGGAAGTGGTTGAGTCACTATCCCTGGAAGCATTTAAAAGACATGTAGATGTGGTGCTCAGGGACACGGTTTAGTGATGGACTTGGCAGTGTTAGGTTGATGGTTGGACTCCATGATTTTAGGCGTCTTTTCCAACCTAAATGATTCTATGATTCTATTTGCCTGCACATGCAATTGTTTTGCTCACCTCCCACTCTTCTTGACAGTGATGAGAACCATCTTTGACATTGGCATAGCTGACATATTCATGTCTAATTAAGAAAGATTTGGAGAGAGGAATCAGTCCAGGTGCCTGGCTCCAGGTACAACCACCTAGTTCATTTGCATTTGTTTTCCAGAGCCTGAATCCACAAACTGAAATGGACGTTATTAAGAACTGAAATTAAGAACTTGAAGATGTGCTGTTGCTGTGAACAGCCCCGCAGTTGGAGAAGACTTGGAGCACACATCAGGAATTCACAGGGAGAGGCTAAGCAGGTGGAAAGGAACATGGCTGCTAAAATGAAGCTTATTTAATTTTCTGGGTTGTTTTACTTGGTAATGTTTGACTCCCAAAGTTGTGAAAGGGTTCCCAAAATGGGGCCTCTCTTCACAAGTTAGACCATGGTGACCACTACAACAATATAAGAAAAAAAGCAACTTTTTTTTTTGTTGTTGTTGTCCAAATGCCATGCCACTGACGATGAGCTAGGATTGCCCATCTCACTCTGTCTCCTTCCTCATAGTGAATCCCAGTGAAGTGCTACGCACAGGGAGCTTTGAGAGAGCCATACACCCACATCCTCCAGGGCCCATCCTTACAGGTGACACAACTGGTGACTCAGGTAATATAATATTTACTGTAAGGGACCACGGGGTCCCTTTTTCTGGCAGTAGCTGGGGAGAAAGCAATTGAGCAAAGTATTTTGTAACAATTACATCATCTGTATTGCTAACACATAATGTGTGATCTTTGCGGAAAACTGGCAGGAGATCATTAATTTAACAGAATATATGTTTAAAATGTCTTATATGATATTAAGCAGTCAGAAATAGATCTCTAAGAAGGGATTCGATATATAAATTATAGAAAGCCTCTGATAAAGGATAATTTAAAATTAGAAGGGAAAGAAAATGTAATCAGCCTTAAGGTCACAGCTAATGGCAAAACAAGAACTGCCTCTCCTTCCTTTGTCCGCAACGGCCAGCCACTGGATGCCAGGAACAGGAGTTTGGTGGGAAGTAGAAAAAAAAGATTTGATTTGAAGAAAATTACAGAGAGGTGCAAGGAAATAACTTAAGGAAATTAAAGATGTTGATAACATTAAACTGATTTTGTTTGAAATGCAAAGTATTTCTGACAGTTCAGAGGTATCAATTCTTTCTGACATAACTCTTCTATATGAATGTTTGTCCATATGTACTGTATGACCAGAACGTAAAGAGAGGAAATGGTTTTCCTTGTGATCTCTTGGCTGTTCTGCAGCCCACTCTGTCATACCACCACTTTTGGGGCTTCTTTAGGATCATATGTGCTATGGAAAGGGAAGGTATTGGTAGTAGCACTAACATACAGCAGAGTCTTCAAAGAACTGAAAGGATTTGGGACTTTGAGCCACTACTGGGTACTTGTACCATCCTTTAGAAACTGTTTTAAATTACCAGCCTGACCTTCTCCCAGGTTACTTTCAATAATGGCTATTTTTTCATTGTTTTAAGGGAGGGATGGTTAGCATAAGACCTCAGCCAGTGTGTTCTGAGATTTTTGTAGAAGAGGCCTTGATCTGCAATTTTTGGTATGTGGGTAGTTACCCACAGGCACGTGACACATGCCGATCTCTGAAGTGTAAGTGTAGTCAAGCTTCTGCAGAAAAATAGTCCACATGTTCCATTAAAATCTTGTGCTACTATTTGCAAACAAAGTGGGCTGGCAATTTCAGAAAAACTTAGCCAAAAACACACCACTTTGCATGAAACAGTCAGTAGGCTTTTTTAAAATTCCTGTTCTAGAGCTTTCAAGTAATTTTGCACAGTGACATATAATTGGTTCCAGTTCAGTGGACTGATTGCATTGTATTCAACTGCTAATTGCAGTTAGTGTTGCAGAATCAAGATGCAGTTCACCTCTTTGTGAAGTACAACAGCCATCTCTCACGTCAAATGAAAAGAGCAAGCATTTTTTATCTGGAAAGCAAAAGTTATTTTTAGGAGATAAAAATATAATAAAGAAGAATTAAAAGACAAATCCCCAGAGAAATCGTGGCCTAAGCTGGAAACTATGATCTGCAGCTGCACTGGCTCTGTGGGTGCTTCCTTTTATCTTGAACACTCCTTAGGTGGCTGTAGTTCTGCTTTTCAGCATACCCAGAACTGCTCCAGCTCAAATAACTAGTCATCTAGTTCTCATCTAAGCCTGTTGCAGTCCAGAAACCAGGCAGAGCATCACTTATGTCCCCAAGGAGTCTATGGTACACCTATAGTACGCTTCACATGCATTCAGAGGACTGGCCCACTCAGTGTCTTCAGTCAAAGCAGTAAAGATGTGCACGATTTTTATAGATTTAATCTAGTGACTAAAACACTCACCCAAGAGGCAGAAGTTTTATACCCTGCAACCTGCAGGTATTCAAACCACCAGCTCCTACCTTCCAGGACAACTCCCTAACAATCCTTGTTCCACTTCTGCTGAAAAGACGACGGTAAAAAGGAGTGAATGAGCACTTAGCCTAGTGGTAGGGCAAAGGGAAGGGGGGAAACATTTCTGGTGTCTGTTCATCCCCTACTGCACGTTAGAAGTAAACAGGGATCTCTGCTTTGTTAATGTAAGGAACACTCGTAGGCACTTGAGTCACACATGCATGCTCCAGAAAGGACTAGGAGAGCAGATCTACTCATGTACATGTAGAAGTGCTCCAGCTCCACGTATGCAAGTGATACCAGCACAGGTACAGGGAAGTGAAGACAGGAGATAAAGCTGGGCATAGATTGCCTTTTCCTCTTCCTAAAAACCCAAATCCATGTTGGCTACCTGCAGACAGCTCCCCGCTTCAACCACTGCATCTTTGGTCTCTCATCTACTTTCCATACAGAAGATCGACGCATCTACATCTGACTTGTAATTCCCGAGTTATGGCATCCTAGAAACACAACTTCTAATTTCCAGCCCCTCACCGCTATTCAGATCTGGCTTTTAGCCAGGTCAACACCTCACTTCTTAGGTCTGTGTCAATCTTTAAGGACCACAGCAGTCAAATCACTTGACAATTTAAAAGTGTTGCTCTTAAGACAGCTTGCCTGAATTCTTGGTAAATCAACACACAAAATAATTCCACTTCTTCCACAAAAAAATTGTTTCTCCTTAACTTCTTTTAGATCACTGAGCCTTTTTTTAAAAGCGATGTCAGACAGTACCTGAATGTGCATTTGCTGCACTAGAGGGAGTAGGAACCTCATCTCTGCAATGGGCAGCTTTGTCTGACACAGGCTTGTACAGAAAATACACTGTTTAGGGGCTGTCTGAGTGATCAGGTTCCTGATTATTGAATACAGAACTGTGAAACAGGGACATCATTAAAGATCAAAGCTGACACTCTGTGTGGGAACAAGGCTTTTCCGACGTTCTAAATAGTCTCCATGATGAACACTGCTAGCTGTTTCACAATATTTCTTTCATCAACAATCACCCATATTTATAATTACTTGCTTCTGATCCAGGCTCCAGGTGCATGCTGTATATATGCCTTGCTAAGCTAGGGACTTTCTCACCTTACCATGATTTTGATTTTATGCCTTAGAACAAAGTTAGTTTCCAGTGTCAAACACCCTCTGACTTTACTTCTTTGTACTGCAAAAAGTTCTCCACATCAGGAACTTGTTACAAATTCCTCTTCTAAAGATAAACAAAGCACTAAATGGATAGTATAATCTGTTTCTGTCTGTAAATTACAGGCAAAATGACCTAAGCTACATGAGTTAAAGAGGCTTTTCTTAGCTGATAGACATGGTTTAATCACTGCTAAATAGCATCCATACACATCCATCTAAAATGTTCTAAAAATTATTTTTCTTAACAAAGAAAAATCCATCAAAATTCTTGAAGGAATCAGTGAGGTATGGATTCTTGCGTCTGTCTTATTCCTTTACCGTGTCAAATGGATACCCGCATCTGCAAAATTGTAAATGTTAAAAAGAGGTAGAGCACAACAAAAAGAAGGGATAGCTTATAAAACTACTTCTCATATACTGCTGCAGTAACCGTAGAAGCATATCCTGCCATCAATAGGAAACAATATACTTTCACTCACAGAAGCAATATATATTATTTACAATTTGCAAGGCCAAAGCTTAAATGGCTGTTCTGACAGGATTCCTGTGTCTTCAGCCATAGTAGCCTTTTTTACAATTTCAAATCTTTCCTACATTTTAATCCTCTTTCTTTGTCTGCTTCCCTTTTACATTATGTTCTGGCCAGAAGGTGATAGCAGAGCTCTCCACTTTCACCTCTTCTCCATCTCTCCACCTCTCCCTTCACTCCCGTTTTCAGTTGTGATATAGCTGTCTTTTGCTCTTGCTTAGTCTTTTCACTGTCAGACTATACTATCTCTATACTATCCTCACTACTTTCCTTGCTCTCACTCATTCTTAATCCTTTCCTCCTCCTCTGGTTCTTTTCTTCCTACCTGCAGCCAGATCACAGGTTCTGTCATTAGAGAGCAATTGTCTCATAACTCCTTTTATCTTTCCATGGCTCCCCATCTCCTCCTTTGGGATACAGAAAGCATCTAGTCTGTTTCCTCAGTTCTAATTCTCCATGATCTACAACCTTCTGGGGAAAAAATTAAAAATGTCATTAGTCTAATTAGTTTGGAGACCCAAAATTTTGAAATCTTAACCAGTGGGCATAATTCTCCAGGAAAAACTGAAGGAGAATATGTCTGCTGAAGAAGAATTAGAATACCTAGAAAAGGAAACCTCTCATAAAAATATAAAAGTGCTTGGAAGTACCCTTGCTTCCTTATGCAGTACTGTGCTGTACTTGAATGGATGAGGGAAAGAAGCAGCTGTTCCACCAGTCCCCTCTGCTGTCGAGATGAGCAAAAATAGTCAGAAACAACTAACCTGTGTTATAACACTGGAGGGAAAGGACATCCTCTACCTTTGTAGGTCATATAACCAATCTTGTCATTTGCCTGCATTACCCTAATCCATTCAATTCAAGCTTTGATTTGGGAAGCCCCTTCTTCTTTTAAGACTATAGGACATATTTAAAAAACACCTTTTTAATAAATGTGATATATTTCTATTGTCTGTAGAAACAGTCTATAGGCAAGAGAATGAAACAGAAGAGTTTTGAGCATATTCAGACGGTTCCAAAGTTCTTTATTACTATGTCCTTGAAGAAGTCACTTGATCTTTCCCATCCTAGTTTCTTCGACTGTAAAATTAAATGAATACAGCTTGCCTACAGTTGAGATAACCAGAGAACGCTAACATTCCAAAATTTCTATGAAAAATTCTGCATCATTTTCCTTCAATAGTTTTATCAGCTGTACCTACCACTTAGGGGTACGTGAAGCCTCTGTAACTAAAGTTCACACAACTCTTTAAGACTTGGCATAAAAAAGAACTAATTGATGATGTTTTGCTTGCTCACTCCAAGAGTTTCTCTGGTAAGCTGTGATAACAACCTCTATTCACAGACACCCATGTTGCAGGTCACCTTACAAAAAGTGTGTTCTCTAAAGCACACTCATCTCCACAGGGAGATAAGAATGCCACGCTCGGATCCTGCTATAAGCACATCCAGAAGAAGAAGGTGATAACATCCCAGCAAAGGAAATAATAAGACAGTATTGGCCATGGCTCCCATTCCTCTGGGTTTGCTGACCAACAGACTAGCTCTTGGAATACAATACAAGGATGCTCTCAGAGCTGGGATACAAGAGCGCTGAGACTGGTGTGCCCAGGCCTAACACATGGAAGATATCATACATTATACAGCATGACAGTTAAAGCACTCGGGTGGTGCTGGTTGGAATCTGGGAATTTGGCCACAGAGTGCCATTGTGGATGGTCCTACAGAACTGGGCAGGGGTAACATTTCAGTCTGATTCCAGTAGTACCATTGTGAATATTTCAAAGCTGAGAAATCAAGATCTCAGAAATCGTTTCACTTAAGATACCTTGAAGGAAAAATGAAGCTGGTTTTGTCTTTTGGTTATGTTTTCAAAATGTCATTTCAACTTTTCAATTTTTTTTTTTTCCCAGCCATGAATGCTCAAGTAAAACTGAGATTCTGTTTCCAGGAGAAGAGAATCTAATAAAATATCAAACATCACAAGATTTGTGATGAAACAACCATGGTTGCCATCTCTGCTGTTCGACAGTCTTCCCTAAAACTGAATAGCATTTATTTATATGAATTGCTGTGTTGAGATCAGTTGGATTATTCATGAAAGTGTTCACGATCCTCTACAGCGTATACATATCAGACAGGCTTTCCCTCTGAGACCAAGCGTATTTATATCTATTTGCCAGCTCAAGAAATACAAAGTGCTATTGAATAGTTTATTAGGTAGAAAACATTCTTGCCTAAAAAGCCTCTAGAACTTACGTACAATATATTCCAAAATGCATTTAGTGAATAATTTTTGTGAGAAATGGCTAAATTCTGAGACACAGAACAGCTAACTGCTGCCATTAGTCTGCTTTTCAGTGTAACTTCTGAGTATTTATAGAAGTATGCATTTGCCTCCAGAGTATCACCATCATGCCTGTAACTCTATTTTGACGACACAAAGAACAAGAAGGAAAAAGCCCTTAACTTAATTGTTAAAATATTTGACCTAATCTTTAAAATAAAAACTTGCCTGGGGCTTTCAGCTAACCCCAGGCACCAGGACAGGCTGGGAGATGAGTGGCTAGAAAGCAGCTTGGCAGAAAAACCCCTAGGAGACCTGAGGCACGTGTAGATGAACACAGTTAGCAATACACCCTTGCAGCACAGAAGGGCAACAGCATCCTGGGCTGCACTAGGCTGAGCATCACCAGCAGGCTGAGAGAGGTGATCCTGTCCCTCTGCTCAGCACTGGGAGACATACCTGGAGTGCTGTGTCCAGTTCTGGGCTTCTCTGTACAAGACAGACATGGACATACTGGAGAGAGTCCAGCATAGGGCCATGAAGATCATTAAAGGACTAGAGCATCTCTCATATAGGGGAGTCGGGATGTTGTTATAAAGACAAAGCCAGACTCTACTCAGTGGTACCCAGTGAAAGGACAAGAAGCAATGGACACAAATTGAAGTACAGGATGATTAAACATAAGAAAAAAGGATGTTTTACTGTGAGGGTGACTGAGCACTGGAAGAGGCTTCCCAGGGAGGCTATGGAGTCTCCATCCTTGGAGATATTCAAAACCCAACTGAATACACCCCTGAGCAACCTGCCCTAGTTGACCTTGCTTTGAGCAGGGAAGTTGGACCAGATATCTCCAGAGATCATAGGATCATAGAATGGTTTGAGTTGGTAGGAACCTTAAAGATCATCTAGTTTTAACCTCCCAGCAATGGACAGGGCAAATCCCTTCCAACTTCAACCACCCTGTGGTTCCAACAGTCGGAATAGTGGAGTACAGATTTCTAGTTCACTGAAGAGAGCCTTACTGATTTAGGAAGGCAGATGGTGACTGTTCTGCTCAAAGGTGTAAAGAATCTCATTTTAGAATTTGAATTAAGGGAGAATAAGGAGGCCAAGTGCTTGCAAAGGCCCTCCATTTACAGGGTCTGTGGAGATAAAAGGGAGTTAAAGCTTGGAAGTTGTAACAGAAGTAAATTAGAAGTCCCACAACAAAGGAAAAGTGGACACTTAGGAGAGAAAGGAATTAAACCAAAAAGGATCATAGGAACTGTATGCTTGACAGGACGCAGCAAGAGTGCAGTTTCACATTACAGCAATAATTCTCTCACAGTCCTTAGTTTAAAAATAACACGACTGTCACAAGGTTTAAGTAGAGGTAAAGTTTCACATTATGCTGCCAATGAAGGCTACAAGCCTGTTCTTCCTCCCCTCCCAACACCTTTTTCTTTCTTTCTGTCCACGCATTTCCTAATGACAGCAGTCATGAATTAGATCAACTCACTGATACAACAGAATATTGAATGACCAAAAGAAAAATATGATTACTCCGTTGGTCCAGGTTGGTGACTTTAATGCTCCCTGTGGACATGCAGTTGCTAGAGTCAATGTAAGAGAGGGGATGAGGAAACACAGCTGTGATAGGTGAAAGAAGCAGGATCATCCACCTTGGCCACATGCTCAATTGGATGCCAGTGAAATTTACCAGACATGAAAAAGAAAATGTTATTTGAGATACTCTTGACTATGAGTGAGTTATCAGCGCAATCAGGCAGCTTTGCTGCAGTACTGCTGCACAGCTAAGGCAGTATGCTCTACTCTGCGCTGTGCAACAGTATCACTGACAATATCTACCAAGACTTAGAGCTCGCCTAAGAGCCCTAGGCAATGGAGGGCACAAAAGTACTTCCAAACTGTTGCAAGTTTCAACTTGTTGTTACGAAAATCAATTCCACAATCAAGAACAGCATTGTATAAATTTAACACAAGTTGATGACAAAACCCCAGTATCTCCAAAGTTTAATAACGGCTGAAACTCAAGATCCCACATACAGCATTTGCCCTCACCAGAAACTGTTGTGTCAGATAAAACAGCGTCTTACAAAACTTGACTTGAATTCTAGTGTTAATTACACTTTGTATCAGTACATGGAGTATATTTAGAGGGTGTCTTACGTGAGCATCTCTACTGGGATCTTATTTATAAAACTGATGATACAGAGAGGAAATACCAGGTGGGGGGGTTCTACCTCAAAGGCTACTGCCCTTATTCCTAGCACTGTAACAGTAACAGGGGAAAAAAAAACAAAAACAAAACCAAAAACAAACCCACCCCAAAACAACAACAACAACAATAAATGTCAGATTGCTTCTACAAAGCTAAACTGAAAACCCTTCAGAGGTCTCACCTACTAAACAGGTATTTTTCTATACTTTGCAGCTTTTAAGTTATACTGCAGCATGACCACTGGAGACAGAAAAGGCCTTTCAGAGATATGACCATAGTCTCCTGAAATACATGTACCGAAAACAAACACTAAACAGTCTCTTCTAAAACTAAATACAAGGAAGAATTACACTCAGGTCACACTTAAGAAAAGTATATTTTCAAATACTGAGGTGCAACCCTAAGTAAAACAAATATGTACAACCAGGCTGTATTTAAATACTGATTTCAAAGCTGTAGGTCAACAGGCTTTACTTACTGGTGGAAAGGACGGGTGGAAAGGATGAAATTCTAATGTACTTGCAGAAAGTCTTCCAGTTAGTTCCCCCCAAAATCACTACTCAACTAATGTACAAAGAGAAATCAATACATCTCAGATAAAGACCTGGAAAACTCTGTACTAGTAGCTAGGGATTATCTGTTAAACTAAAACGGATAGTATTGTGTAAATGGCAGAAACAAAGCATGGACATCAAAAGATCAGAATGCTTGTCCTGCTTCCTGCTCTAAAATACTATGTGATCTTGGGCAACTCACAGTTGCTAAGCCAAACATGCATTTACACATTTGATAGGTGGATGCTTAGCATCTTATAAAGTCACTTATGTTTCAGGGTGATAAGCTTGCATCAAAATAGGTAACAGTGGAAATTTTGACCGCAGCTCCTGACTCCTCAGATTCACTATTTGTATAATAAGCGATAACAGAAATGAAAAAAAAAAAAGAAAAATCATAGAATCATTATGGCTGGAAAAGACCTTTAAGATCATCAAGTGTGGATTACACGCACATGCACATAGACACTCTGTCTACATATAGACAGAGACACTGTTTTAACTGAAAATGAGATTTGAGTCCTCAACTCAGTATTTCAAATTTCATAAAACTGCTGTTATATTAAAAAGACAGTATTTTTGTTATAGTTGGGAGAAAATATCTGTGTTACTGCTCAAGGTAATGCCACCCTTGAAATTAATGACACTTGAAATCTGAGTATAGTCTAAGAACAGCAACGAAAGTAAAAGGATCCCATGTTCCCACAACAAGTTTATTTGCCAGCTGTGACAGACTTTGAAAGGGCAGCTAGATCAAAAAGGGCTTCCTAAGTAGTTGTCAAACAGTGTGACACATTTGTTCATGGTATCCAGATTTAGGACCTCCGAGATATTGTGTCGCGAGCCGTGAACATAAAAACCACAATGCCGTGCAGATGAGAATCTGTGAATGATTTTTTCTTTGTGACAACAATTCAAAAACTGCAACAGTTTAGAAACAATGCCGGACTCATTAAGCAGAGCCTCTGCAGAGCTCTTTTAGGGAATAAGAAGGTCCATGTGAAGATGTCTTGCCCTAGGAGTCTAACCTGCTAGATTGATGGGTGTTGGGATGCTCACACTGTAATCGGAGAGGAAGTTACCTGGCAGAAGCCGACCGTGCTGCCACAGAGTGAGCGTTTTGCAACTGCAGGACTGAAGCTGTAGGACAGCCTGAGCTTTCTGCTGCTGAGAAACAAGAAAATGCTTTATTTTGATAGTATGTAAATGTCCCAATAAACTGCTTTTTGCCAAAATGGAAACTGATAATGACACTACAGTTGCTTTGATTTCAGAGAGACAATGTAGTATAATACTCAGAAAGGTGCTCTTAGTACCAATGTATTGCCTACTTATGAGCTATGCATTGAAAAAAATATGTTTGAATACAAAGAAATCAAGTTAACAACAGTTAACAGCAGAATACATATGGATACATATCAAATCGAGCTGCAAACACGCCAACGGTCACTGGCCGAGGGGAGCCGCTCCAGCGCGGTCCGTCCGCGCCGGGGAAGGGGGCGGCGGCGGGAGTGGCGGCAGAGGGGGATCGCTGAGGGT
>NW_009647989.1:619080-620962 GCF_000708025.1 Charadrius vociferus
CTGTAAGTCGTACTGTCAGCAAAGAAGACCGGCCTGGCTGAATAGAGAGCTTTGGCTGCAGCTCAGGGGGAAAAAAGGAGAGTCTATGGTCTCTGGAAGAAGGGGCAGGCCACACGCGATGACTACAGAGATGCTGTGAGGCTATACAGGGAGAAAATTAGCAAGTCTAAAGCCCAGCTAGAAATTAATCTGGCTTCTGCTGTAAAGGACAACAAGAAATCTTTCTATAGATACATTAGCAGCAAAAGAAGGGCCAGGGAGAGCATCCATCCTCTTATTAGATGCAGGGGGAAACATGGTGACTAGGATGAGGAAAAATCTGAGGTGCTTAATGCCTTCTTTGCCTCAGTCTTTAGTAATAGGGCCAGTTGGACTCTGAGGATCCAATCCCCTGAGCTAGAAGATAGAGACTGGGAGCAGGATGATCCACCTGCAATCCAGGAAGAAATGGTCGGTGACCTGCTGCAGCACATAGACATACACAAGTCTATGGTACCAGATGGAATCCACCCAAGAGTTCTGAGAGAGCTGGCGGAGGTGCTCACCAGGCCATTTTGCATCATTTGCCAACAGTCCTGGCTCACTGTGGAGGTTCCAGCAGATTGGAAACTAGCCAATGTGACACCCATCTACAAGAAGGGCCGGAAGGAGGATCTGGGAAACTACAGGCCTGTCAGTTTGACTTCAGTGCTGGGGAAGCTGATGGAGCAGACCATCCTGAGTACCATCACGCAGTATGCACAGGACAAACGGATGATCCAGCCCAGTCAACATGGGTTTATGAAAGGCAGGTCCTGCTTGACTAACCTGATCTTCTACAACATGGTCACCCACGTAGTGGATGAGAGAAAAGCTGTGGATGTTGTCTATCTGGACTTTAGTAAAGGCTTTGATACCGTTTCCCACAGCATTCTGCTGGAGAAACTGACTGCTCATGGCTTGGATGGGCATACACTTTGGTGGATAAAAAACTGTCTGGAAGGCTGGGTCCAGAGAGTGGTGGTGAATGGAGTTAATTCCAGTTGGTGGCCGGTCACAAATGGTGTCCCCAAGGGCTCAGTGCTAGGGCCAGTCCTGTTTAATATCTTTATCAATGATCTGGACGAGGGGATCAAAGGCACCCTCAGTTAATTTGCAGATGACACCAAGCTGGGTGGAAGTGTTGATCTGCCTGAGGGTAGGGGGGCCATGCAGAAGGACTTAGACATACTAGATTGATGGGCTAAGGCAAACGGTGTGAGTTTCCATAAGGCCAAATGCTGGGTCTTACACTTTGGCCACAACAACCCTCGCCAATGCTACAGGCTGGGGGAGGAGTGGCTGGAAAGCTGCTCAGCAGAGAGGGACCTGGGGGTGTTGATTGATAGCTGGCTGAACATGAGACAGCAGTGTGCCCAGGTGGCTGAGAAGGCCAAAGGCATCCTGGCCTGTATCAGGAATAGCGTAGCCAGTAAGACCAGGAAGGTGATTTTACCCCTCTACTTGGCAGTGGTGAGGCTGCATCTTAAGTACTGTGTTCAGTTTCGGGCCCCTCATCACAAGAAGGACATTGAGGCGCTGGAGTGTGTGCAAAGAGGGGCAATGAAACTGGTGAGTGGTCTGGAGCATGTGTCTTATGAGGAACAGCTGAGAGAACTGGGGTTGTTTAGCCTGGAGAAAAGGAGGCTCGGGGGAGACCTTATCGCTCTCTACAACTATCTGAAAGGAGGTTGCAGAGAGGTGGGAGTCATAGAATCATAGGATGGTTTAGGTTGGAAAGGACCTTGAAGATCGAGGTCCAACCCCCCTGCCATAGGCAGGGGCACCCCCCACTAGACCAGGTTGCCCAAGGCCATATCCAGCCTGGTCTTAAACACCTCCAGGGATGGGGCCTCAACCACTG
>NW_009647989.1:622089-631200 GCF_000708025.1 Charadrius vociferus
CGCCAGACTGCCATGACTTCTCAAATATGATGGCTAGTTGCTTAGCAACTTCATCTGCCAGTTCCATCAGGACCTGTGCATGTATCTCATCAGGTCCCATGGACTTGTGCACTTTCAGGTTCCTCAGGTGGTTTTGCACTTGATCTTCACCTACAGTGGGCGGTTCTTCATTTTTCCAATCCTTGCCTTTGCATCCTGTGTCATGGGCAGTGTGGCTGTAGTCCTTGCCAGTGAAGACTGAGGCAAAAAAGTCGTTGAGGACCTCAGCTCTGTCTCTGTCCCGGCTAACCAGTTCTTGCATTTCCTTCCGGAGAGGGCCCACATTTTCCCTAGTCTTTCTTTGCTCGCTGACATACTTAAAGAAGGATTTTTTTGTTAGTCTTAATGTTCCTGGCCAGATTTAGTCCTAGTTGATCTGTTCTGTCAAGTAACAGGTGATAGAACAAGAGGAAATGGCTTCCAGTTGCACCAAGGGAAGTTTAGATTGGATATTAAGAAAAATTTCTTTACTGAAAGGGTCATCAGGCATTGGAATGCATTACCCAGGGCAGTGGTGGAGTCCTCATCCCTGGAGGTATTTAAGGGTTGTGCAGACATAGCGCTCAGGGACACGGTTTAGTGGTGGGCTTGTCAGTATTAGGTTAATGATTGGACTAGATGATCTTACAGGTCTTTTCCAATCTAGGAGATTCTGTGAAATCGGTATGCTACTGTCTAGATGAACATTCCGTTATTTAGTAGAGTGGTGAGCCTGTGCCTGAGCATGGAGCAATATTCAGCCTCACAAATTTAGGTACACTAAAGAGAATGGTAGACCACAAAGAAAATGGTAAAATACAGATAATTACAAGTGCCATATAGGGAGGCATTACAAAAATTGTATACATGTAAGATGTTTGTTCCAGATCCTTTGGCTATATGAACCTATAATTATAGGTTATATATGTATAAAAAAATTATATTTGGGGGCTACCCTATATGTTTTTCTGAGCATCTGTAAGTGGCATATAAGAGCCAGCTTGCCTAAATATCTACTGGACTGGGACTGAAGACTTCTGGACATGTGTGGTTTTGACTCAGTTTCCTAATCTTTAAAAGATGGGTAACAGATCTTAATTCATTTCTAAGTATTTCAAAACATACAAGCAAAAAAGTGATATATTCGAATTCTACAACATTACCATAAAGATAAATGTACATATTGTTAACTAACTAACTTCTTGTCACTACTGTTGCTACATGAAACTTCTTAGAGAATAAGTTAACTTGCTGGAAAATATAACTTCAAGTGATGCCTGGGTTTCAAATTTGATGAGTAATTACAGCCACAGAAAAAAGATAAGTATTTAGAAATATTACAATTAAATATGAGGCAAGGTCTGTACAAATTGGTAAAATACCTGTTTTTTGAATGAAATTGGCTCAAAGGAACAAGAGTTTGACCATGCAAGTTGTTGGTACAGTCAGGAATACCACCTCTTTTTCCAGAATTGGTCTCGTTGGGAATGACATTCCAGGAGGCGTGGCAAGTCAATAAAACAGATCAGAGAGGAAGGTCCTTTCCCACCTTTCCAAGTTTCTGCTGACCCCTGCCTCCCATTTGCACTAATTGCTGTGTTGTCTCTGGCACTTCCCAGACCCATCTGTGAGTGAGTTTCCTGCCAGACCGTATTAAAATCCTACACAGGCTTCTGCCATAGGAGTGAAATGCATTGGCTGATGGAGGAGTCTGATAGGTGCAGTACCAGAGAGGAGTAAGGATCAGGTGTGGAGAGACGGTGTGAGGGGTGACAAGAGTGGAGTAGGGTGATGCACCTGCAACATTAAATCCACTCTCTTAGGTGGAGCAACACTAGGACTTGAAACACTCACGTTTTCAAATTACATTTTAATTTTTCTTTTCAGCATAATTTTTTTTCTTTGGAAATTGCCAGTATGGCTTAATGAATGTCAAACAAATAAGACCTAAATTAAAATCAAAGAGAGAAATAATCTCATTTGGGGCTGAACTGAATGTTCAGTACAAAATAACTTTACTATTTATTTTGCCCAGAAACTTCTGCATTGGTCCAATAAGCTATTAAAAGCTTTTCTGTTAAGCCAGAAAACAAAAAAATCATTTTTTTAGATGGGATTGATTCTGTGAGAATGCTTAACTTCATTTATTTAACACTCTTCATTAATGAAAATAAGATGTAATGTGAGTAAATTTATTTATATAGATTGGCCTTAAAACTTTAGTATTGATGGGTGGAGTAAAAAGAGAAAAGAAGGATTTCAGTTAAGTGGGAGAAAAAGAAAAAAAAAATTTGTCATGAGCGATTCTCTTTTTCAGAAGCATTCCAGTCTCCCAGGTGTCCCTTTTCCCAAGTGAGTTCCCTAATATCATGAGTAGTCAGTCACATTTGGGTATTCCCCCTCTGGCTTAAGAATAATTATTTACTCAAAGTACAAACCCTGTAAACAAGAGGCACTTGAAAGCCTTAACCCATCCAGAATAGCTGACAGCTTGCTGTTTAGCATACTCAGAGGTGTGGATTTAAATCCAGATTTCAGGCCAGTATGTAACCAGAGATCTGAAGCACTTCTGACCTTTCAGGTCCCGGCTGAATGCCCTGTCTTTCTATTGAGGTGAGGCCCAAGTGTGCACCCATATGCTGCTTTAGCAGGAGCCAAGGAGATTGTGACAGGTCCTTAATCAAGAAACCCTAGTACCACAACATCCATCAGCAAGTCAGTTGTAACGCAGCCAGTAGCTGTTACTCCTCTCCCTCTAAAACCAGAGTAATAGTGGCTTATCTTTCAGACTTTGTCAGATGAATAAATTGATTGTGATATACTTGGGTACTAAGGCAATAGCTATTACACTAGCACTTTAAATAGGCAGTGCGGAAGAACAGATGGAAGTTAAGCTTATACAGGTCTAAAGAGTGTCAAGGAAATGAAAAGACAAAGAAAGGTCTGTTACTGGAAAGCTTGTTCCTTTATGTGTTTTTCTTCTTGAACATTGATGAACTGTGGAAGAGGTAGATTTTTCATATCAACAGCCTGACTATATTGGGAGTTAAAGAAGTATCTGAGATGAAGCTGAGGTAACAGAGTTCTGGAGCAAGACTAAAGTTACTACAAAGCGTCAATCCAACAAATTTTAGCTGTCTCTAAAACAAAAATATAAAGCCCTAATAATACACAAGAACTGTGTATTAAAAACTTTTTGAATTTAATATGACTGCATACAATGGCTCTGAAACATGCCATGTCATTTGGGTCATCTGGTGGTCTTCTATGTGCACAGGTGGCAAGCCTCGTTTACTGATCTACAATGCAAAGATGTATAAGCAGAAAGAGCAAATAAGCTACTGATTTTATTCTTGAGGAGCAGAAAACCAAGCAAACTCATAGTAAATGAAGAGAGACCAAACCTTCTCACACCATCACTGACTATGCATCAAACATAGTACACACTAGTAGTTTTACAGGCATAGTCTGTACATCACTACAAAAAAAATCTGGGGAAGGCATGGCTACTTGCTTTTTGCCTGAATTTTATTTTTTTTATGTAGTTGCCTATGTCTGAAGGCTTTGAACCCTTTGAAATCCACTAGCATGTAGTTCAGAGCTGAAACACAATATTCTTCAATGCGTGTTTGACAATTTGCCTTCAGTGAAGCTGGCAGGAGGTTGTGGATGCCCTTTTCCATACAGTATCCTCCTCTTCTTTAGAGGATCTAGTATGTTTAATGCCTCTATTAAGTCAAAGCAAACAACATAACAAGGCTTCCTGCAGAAGCAAGTAGTCATTTTCTCACTTTTTGCCACAAGATGTGATGATCATTCATGGGTAATTCATTCTGAGATACTAAAATTTAATTGTGGGGTCAAAATACTTACCTTCTCTTTCCCCTTTTTGCCTTATTTCGTACAGTTTGGAGTTGTCTTGCTTATTAATCAAGACCAACATTTCTTAAAGTTTTATTTCATCTCTTACACAGAAACAAGGAGAAATACAGATAAAGGAAAATAATGTATGGAAAGAACTGATTCAGCTCATCAGAATTCTGAATTTAGTTTACATGAGATCCAAAAGCATTTTCCTGCTTTTCATATCCAAGTCCTTAATGAGGCAGTTTTGCCAAAGTGAAATTTCAAAAATAGAATGTTCCAGTAAGATGTCTTTTAAATCTGTCTACTCTTTGTGTATGCTAAACTCATCAAATGCTTTTCTAAAATAGCTACTGTTTTGCAGCAAACGAAGCGCAGACAATTGAATGTGTCAACACCACTCATGTGGAGTCACGCTAAGATTCATTTCTTTTTGTCAGGCACCCATACTAGTAGTGAATCAACTGAACTGCATTTGTACTCAGACGTCACACATATAGTGTACCTATCTCAAATCTTGGTTCTGCTCTCAGACAAGTTGTGGGCTGGAGGGTTGTCAGTAAGGGCTGTGGTGACCCAGAAGAATTGATACCAGGGAGTGTTAATCTTCTCATTATCCCTGCAAAAGTCCCTAAAGATTACCTTTGACTGACACCACTTCCAAATTATTCTGAAAGAGTGGAAGCCCTTGTTTAGTGTACTGTTCTTCAAGAAAGGCCTACTTTGGCAGATTAGAATCGCTACAGCAAAATATCAGGTGTATCTTCTTTAGAGCAGTACAGAGAAATAAGACTTGTAGTAGGACTAGCTCAATGGATGGTGGACAAAAAAATAATGAACCAAAAGATAATCCTTTGCATGGGATCTTCAGGAGCTCCACTGCTCTTGGTGGAGCTTGGTACCAAGCTGAGGGTACCCTTCAATTTGGAACTTCCCTGCCTGGCACTTCTTGAATTCTGTCTGAGAAAGTCGGAACGGAAATACTTATGTCAGCATGATGCAGCACAAACACACTGGTCCAACATGCCCTGGACAGATTTCCAAAGGCTCATAGAGACAGAAACTTTTCTTCAACTGAGCAGCAAAATGGCAACATCTGAAATCTTAGAGAAGAGACAGGCTGCATAGACCTGCTTTGTGCACTAAATAATTAGAAGATACAGTTCTACTGTAACCTTTTGCATAGGAAGAATGATGGAGAAGGAACAACTTTTGCTTTTATGGTTTGACCAGAGAATGAAAATAAAAGGACTATGAGGGAACTGGATTGGAGACAGCTCACATGGTTGTCACTGTCACAGAGCTGTCAAAGTCATACCATACAAGCTCAGTAAACTTCACTCTTCCAGATGTTGTTGTTTCTGAGAATATATGTGAGGTTGTATCCTTGAGCATATGGTGCCATTTCAAAAGTTACACCACAGTAGGTAGCTGAGTGGGAGGAGGCAGTGAGGGAAAAAAAAAGGAGTTTTCCACATGCCTGTCATTGCTGCAAATGCCCATATTGCAATTAGGTATGAGTTAAGTCGTGATATAGTTTGTTACCAAGTTGAAGAGTTAACAGCTTCTCTCATTGTGTAATCTCATAGACATAGGCTATTTGCTTAATAGACAAATCTGACCTTGCAAATGTTGGTGCAATGCAAGGAAAAATGCAGTTTTACCCTAAGCAAAGCACATTTTCCCTTCCACTAGTAGTTAGGACAGTCACTGAAGCTGGGTTCCTACTCCTGACCGGAGGTGTAAACCCAGAGAGCGTTCTCAGGAGGCCTCTGGCAAAGATAGTATGGCAAGGATAGTCTATGGTATGAGCCACTAGGACATTCAGGTGGTTTGCTAGCCTTACATAGCTAAAATGTGGTGCAAATTCCATCTTATCCCTAGATGTTTGCCTGAGGGAAGGGATTGTTGAGAGAAATCACCTCTTGTGCCTTCTTTTGGAGTAACGAATGTTGTTCTATATCAGTGGCTACACATAAAATGTTTATACTATCCTTTTTCAAAATTTATAAATCAATACAGACTATAGAAACATATCAGAAAGTAATAATGTATAATAGACTGACTTTAAACCAATGGCTGCATTGGAAAAGCTTTGTATTTTAATGTCTCAAAACCTATAGTTTCCTGACCCTTTATAGACTTGCTGGAGGTAGAAGTTTGTTTCCTATTACTGAACCACTGAGCCAGCTAGTCTCTTGACCTTACTTGGATTTGCACCAGTGGCATAGAAATAAAATGTTCTGAATTCTATTAATGATTCATTAAGCCAGCTATTTCATGACTTCAGCTGGATCTGTACCAATGGCACACAGTTGAAGAACTGCTAGCTAGATCCTGCTAGCCAACCAATTCAAAATAAAAAAGAATAGAGTTGAGAAATTACATTTAAGGAGCCACTGGGGAAAAAAAAAAAATCAGACCTGTCTGACAACAAAATTACAGAAATTGTATTGAATACCTATTCTAAATATGAAGTCTCTCTGATAATTTTCAGTGAGTTTTTAAATCGTCCTTGCCCACACTGTAATCAACAGAACAAACTGGTATCTTCCCGCAATCATACTGAAGTCTCTTGTTTTTTTTCATTAAGATTTCTACAGGTAATTAAACAAGTGCTTCCTGTACGCTCAAACTATTTTACCCAAATGAGTAATTAAAATATGCCATTCTATATTACTTATGATAAAATAAGAAAGGCTACCATGTCGGCTAGTGGACTAACACTACATGGAACAAACACGGCTGGAAGAGCCAGCTTAATGAAAGAGCAGTTCTTTGTTAATGGACAGATATTGATAATTAACAGCTGGCAGACAAAGTAAGGTAAAAAATTTCCTGAGCGGTTACTAAGTTGAGTTATACTTCAGTGCTGACACAACCAGGACAAAATGTGACTATCAGTTGTGCATTGATTTTGATGACGAAAACTTGTTTTTCTCTGGACAGTCAACATGACCTCTGGAGTGGACTGCTGGCGTATTTCCTAGAACGTCTCCCTGCAGTGAAAGGTATCTTCTCACACACTCGTTTCCTTACTCTGTCAAAAACTTGACTGCAGGACATCATCCCGTTTACAACCTTCTCTTGAGGTATTATGTATCTACTGTTATATTAACTATCTAGTTTACAAGGGCTTTCATACCACGATAATAAAACCCGCTACTATTGATTTCAGCTTCTTCTTGACTCAGGCTTTTAAAAATTTGTAAACTTTAATACTATTCCGTTACATGAATACAATCCTCTACTACATTTCTATACAGAAAATCCCACACAAATCCCACTAGTAGGCACTTATAAGACAGGAAGCACTAAAGCTAATGTTGCCAGTGAAATCTGAATTCTGCCCCTCCTTCTTACCATCCACAAGAGCAACAAATCAACAGGCTACATGGGGAGACTGTGAGATGCTCTGAATAAACAATACTGTTTTTAGCGTAGAGTGTGAGAATCCTCTGCAGGAAGCTACAAAATGTCAAGCTACTTGCTTGTGTTTCAGATAATTTCAGATACGTTTGAGAAAAAAAAATCTTTTTTCCTTGTCTACAGCAGAATATTCAACACATAGTGACTGAACCCGTGAGGGAACAGCCGTATGAGCACCAGCGATGCAGTATATCTCCAGTAACCATGCTGTTTTGGGTTCAGGCTTACACCCACCCACATATGTTGTATTATACCATTGCATAACCAGAGATCTCTGGATCCTGAATTCTCAGTCTCTATGGCTGCACACACTGCAACTGCTGTGCCAATATAGAAATACTGATACCGTGTGCTGGTGCACCACCCCATCGAAGTGCTACTAGTGTGACTTTCCCAGACTCATAGGATATTTCTTCAGGCCTTTGTTTTTGCGCTAGTAGTCCATCTAAGCCAATGATATGCTAAAGAGGAAACTCCTGAAATGGTTCGTTAATGTCTATGCAAATTAAAAATGCTTTCAATAATTGCTTGTTGGTACACAGTCAAAAGAATAATCCAGAGTCTGCTATTAGCAAGATAGTATCAAAATCTCAACAGGAATATCTGAAAATATAAATACCCACTAAGGCTTGAACTTTGACAATGGGTTATCGTTCGCAGCTGATGATGCTTTTAATGTGGAAGACATTTGCCTACATATTCAGTCAAAATGAGTTTAAATATTTGCTTTCAGACAGTTTCCCAGATCACATAGTTCAAGTAAGACAAAGTGAAGATACTTGTTATGCTACTAAGTTGCTTTTTCTAAAGGCTGTGTAGCAACAGTTTTAATCTCAGAGGAGAGGGGAAGGGCTGGAAGGACGAGGCCTGGGAAGATTGCAAAAACACCTTGCTCAGCCCTGAGGACTCAAAAGCTGTTGGGAAACTTTTTGTATCTCTGTATTTCATGCTAACCGAAAGAAAGGGTTACTACCATCCTTGCTATCGATCTGTCTGATGAATTGAACTGTTAATCCAGTGTAACCAGATGATGAAAATGACTTTGGATTCTGGGGACCAAGAGCAACTTGGCTGTGAGCTCAAGTCCAGCCAGATGATGGGAAAAACGACTGACTGCATATTTTCACAACTGTTTTGTGCCACCCTCAATCTGCACGTTAGCTGGGTCAGGAAGCTCTGCCCACTTCTTGTCTCAGAGTGTGTTTTGGTACCAGCTCCCGAGCACTGGCACAGGCCCTGGTGTGGTGGTGCCATCACAAGAGTGAAGGAGCTGCTCTGGGTAAAAAATACAAGGATGATGTGTTGGTGTCCAGTGGCACAGAGAGATGTTCAGTGGCACTGAGGGTGATGTTGTGAAGCTGGGGGAGAATCATAGCATGGTTTAGGTTGGAAGGGACCTTAAAGATCATCTAGTTCCAACCCCCCTGCCATGGGCAGGAACACCTCCCACTAGACCAGGTTGCTCAAAGCCCCATCCAGCCAGGCCTTGAGCACCTCCAGGGATGGGACATCCACAGCTTCTCTGGGCAGCCTGTTCCAGTGTCTCACCACCCTCAGAGTGAGAAATTTTTTCCAAATATCTATTCTCAATCTCCCCTCTTCCAGTTTGAAGCCATTACCCCTTGTCCTATCACTGCATGCCCTTGTAAAAAGTCCCTCTCCAGCCTTCTTGCAGGCCCCCTTCAGATCCTGGAAGGCGGCTATGAGGTCTCCCCAGAGCCTTCTCTTCCCCAGGCTGAACAACCCCAACTCTCTCAGCCTGTCCTCATAGGAGAGGTGCTCCAGCCCTCTGATCATCTT
>NW_009647989.1:631313-631562 GCF_000708025.1 Charadrius vociferus
CGCCCGTTCCCTTCTGGCCACGCTGCTTCTGATGCAGCCCAGGTTATGTTTGGCCTTCTGGGCTGCGATCGCACATTGCCAGCTCATCTTGAGCTTCTCATACACCAACACCCGCAAGTCCCTCTCCTCGGGGCTGCTCTCAATCCATTCTCCGCTCAGCCTGTATTTGCGCTTGGGATTGCCCCGGTGCCGGGGCGGGGGGCAGCCCCGGCCGGACCCGCGCCAACAACGCCGGTGCCGGGGCTGTCG
>NW_009647989.1:632867-647514 GCF_000708025.1 Charadrius vociferus
GGAGGAGGGCACGTACGGTGGTGCTGCACATAGCGCATGGATGATCCTTTAATAAGCCGCTGGCACATGACATGCGGTGGTCGCACGGGATGGTGCCCAGAGCCGTATCCGGTAGGTGTGTTGCAGGCTTGGGGGTTTCTTTGGCCTTGGGAGGGGGGCTTTGCGGTTATTCCGGTATACCGTGGAGCTCGGCACTCCGCTGGAAGCGCGGTACGCCCAGAAATGGAGCCCCGAGGGGTTCGAGTGTATAAGGGCGTAAATAGCGTTGCTGGTGAAGGAAGGGACGAGAGATTTTAGTGAAATTTTTGCTCGTCAAGCTCGGTAGCTGTTACCGGGAGCCTGGGAAGACCTAACTCTTCATGGAAAGCAGTGTTGTGAGCACGCTTAGGGGTCGGAAGATGTTCGGAGGGAGAGAGGACGCATTCATTGGAGAGCAGGCCTGGAGTTAACCTGAAAGTTATTTATTAAACCCGGCGATATTTAACCCCAACTCCCCCGTCTCACCTCTCCTTCGAAACGGGGCCGTGCCCGCGGGCAGCGGCGGGGCTGCCCGGCGGCGGGGCAGGGGGAGCTCGGTGAGGGGAGACCCGGCGGCGTGGCGGGGGGAGACCGGGCGGGGTGGCGGGAGGAGCCCGGTGAGGGCAGCCCGGCGGCGGGGTGGCGGGAGTCCCCGGCGGGGGGAGCCCGGGAGCCCCCGGCGGGGTGGCGGGAGCCCCGTCGCCGCCTTGCGCTGTCCGCCGGCCGGGTGCTGAACGCCCGCCGGAGCTGGGGGCGGCGGAGCGGGGGTTACCGCGGGGGCAGCAGTCCAGCCCTTCCTAAGAAGCGTTTGGCTGCAAGGTTATGTTGACGGTAAACCGCTAGAGAAGCACGGTGTAATAGAAGTGGAAATGTTGAGCTTTGCTTTCGAATTTCAGGCAGCCATATCCTTAATAAGGACAGAGTAGGTTTGACCAGAGGCAGAAGTCAAATTGGGGGAATTTGTACCTTTTGATCCTGAAAGTAGGACATGCATGCAATTGCGCGTTACTGTAAAAGTTAAAGTGAGAAGGGGGTGTCTGCTAACAGAATGCTCTTTGCGTATTTTGTACAACTTCATGCTTTGGAACTTGGATTATTATTTTCTGGAGATCAGTGAGTTGTAGTAACTTTCACCTGTAAATGTTCCCAGAATGCAGTGACAGATACATATGGTGTTACAGTTATTTAAATAATGATTAAGTCCCACAATAGATTCAGATGATCTTTCAGAATGCATAGGTTTTTCTTTTGTACTAGAAATTCTGTTTAAGCACTATTAAACTCTTTTAACTTTGTATCATAATTTGCAATTCCATTGTTTCTGCTGTTTCAACTGTGGAAAGACGGCAGATTTAAAAATTCACTCTTCTGATTTTTTTTACATAGAAATGAACTAATAATTGCTTCTTGGCTGGTGTATGAAGGAACAAGTGTAGGAATTGAAAGGTTAGGTATGAGCACTACTTTTTGGTTTAATCATTTAGAATAGCTCAGTGATCAGAAATTAGATAATTAACATAACATGACTTCTTTAGCTTTTCTAATTAACATCATAGCCATATGTTTGTTTTGTTGGCAGTTTATACTTGCGGGTTTATCAGCACAGGCATATGGATTTATGTTCCTATTAGACCTGGTATACTCAGTTTAGAAAGTACCATTATTGCACCTTATGGTAGTATTCAGGTGGAATTTAAATTTACGTATGAGTAACTCCTTTGAATTAATTTGGAATAACATTGTACGTTTATTTGTAAATGAGGGCATAAAAAATTATTTGGGCATCTTTTTAGTCTTGTCTGTTGTCAAGGTTGATGCACATGGTTCCAGGGTATATTAATACAGAGTGAATGATGTTTGTTGTGTCACTTAGTTTCATTGCATTCAACTTTGGTTTTAGTAAGTTACTGTATTTAGTTTTGCTTAGTAGACCTTTGTGTTTGTGTGTGTATTGCTAGTTTTCTGTCTAGAGACAAACATATTTCTTCACATGTGACAAATTAAGACAGGTACAACGGATTAGAGAAATAAGTTTGCTTGTTGTTTAGTCAAAGTAACTTACTGTGTTCAAATTCAAATTATGCGGAATGTAGCACCTGTTGGTTTGTTGTTTTTTTTTTAAATACTTGTGAATGTCTCTTATATCCAAACTGTCACGGTCTTTTAGTTAAGAGTCAATGAGAACAATGGAGTCCCTAATTAGGATACTTTTGCAACGTGAAAGAACTATCTTCCAGAAATCTGGAAAAGTACTTTAGTGCATACAGTATCTCTTGGCTTGCAGATGCCATTCATGTTTATTTTTGAGTCTGTAAACAGAAAATTGTAGAGTTAAGCTTATTTACTGAAACAGGAGGAAATATAAACAATGATGGATTACAATGTTCTATGTGAATAGGAAGTCTCACTAGTTTGTGGGTAGAAAATTGAGTTCTAATATTTGCGTGTTACCATTTCAAGACATTTTGCAACATGTGGAAAAAAATGCAACCATGTCATATTCAGCCCCAGTGTTTAATGAAGTGTTCAGATTAAAGATACTGCTCACTTAAGTTCCAAAGCTAGTTTTTTTTCCCTCTTCTACAATTGATATGTAGTGCAGGCACATGAAGTAATAATAGAGCCTTAGTCATATGTTGTCATGAGGTTACTCTTATGGTAAATTACATTTTGAAAGGAACATGATGCTAAGTGTCAGATAGGGAGATTTTTGTGATGGAGAATGAGATAGCAGAGTTGGGCAAACAATGGCCAAAGTTTTGTCCTTTAAGTGTTCCAAATACCTTCTTTAAAGAAGAAATGCACAGAGAGAAACAAGAAATGTGGGGTAGATAAAAAAAAAAAAAAAGAGGAAAAATGAGGAAAAATGTCTATATTCATGGTAAAGGTTGGATTATATGCATGCTCTGTCTGCAGTGTTGTGCACCAATGCTTCCTTAGTAAAATACAAATCTTGATATGGAATTATTCTGGTTGCCCCTTGCAAGCCTTTCACGTTTGGGGTATCCATAATAGAATGGTTGTTAACAAGTTACCACTGGTGTCAGGATATTCAACCCAGATTAGTAAGTACAGAGTTTCGTAATGCTGAAGTTGGCTGGAAAAAGGGAAGAAAATGTGTGCGATGCCCAGAGTTGAATCAATATTAGGTGATCCTTCATTGGATCAGTTGAACACTGTAAAAGTTACATAATCTGTGACCTTTCTTGTTATGTGAGGGACTAAGCAGACCCTTGACTAGAACTGTCCAGAGAGAACTAAATGATGTTGCCATCTGCACTAGCCTGATGGAGAAAAGAAGCGCCAGTTCTCTCGGGTTGCTCCTTTATTTTGTCCTTTTTCCTCTCCATCATAATTTTCTTCTTATTTACCTCCCTTCTTGTTTTCTGTCCAGTAAGCGTCTAGTGTAGATGTTCAAAATTTGATGTTTTGTTACATGTTCCGTTCAGAATCTTAGTGATAAAAAATTTGGCATTGGCTAATAAAGCTTCATTCAGTGGTTGTCTGCTCTTGAGGCAAGTCTGTGAGAAAGAGTTATCACCAGACACAAACAGTATTTTCTGTCTTTGTCTATTTTTGTACTGTTACTTGCTTGTTTGAAAAAAAAACCCCAAACAAACAACACTTCAGACTTTCTTTTTCAGGATAGTTCTACTGTAATAGTATTGCTTAAGAAGTGGTGATACAGCTTCTCACCTTTATGAAACATTTTTACAGTTAAAGGGAGTAAGGGGTTTTAGCAAAATGCAACTCTTCACTAGTGATTTCTTCTTCAGCTACTTTATTCTTCTTTTCTTCCTCTAAGTAAAGATTAACACATTTTGAATGATACTTGTTGCTATGGGCCTACGCAATAAAGCAGACAAAGGTTTCTGAATGCGTAACCTCAGACCTTGTTTAGCCTCTTAACACTGTAGTGTGAAAGATCACACTAGCATTTTTGTAAGTGTCTGAGACCGTTTAGTTTGTTGCAATAACACAGTGCGTACACATTGTGTCTGAATTTATCACTTTGAAGCAAGCATTCTTCTCAGATAGTGAGGGTGTTGTCTACTTGAGAACATCATCCAAACAGACCTGGGTGGGTCTGAAGTTCACTGATGCAAAAGTTTTGTAAAAATTACCTTTGAGAAACGTGGGGAACAAAATTCTTAGGGTGTTGCTATTTGTTGGTCAGACTGTTTCAGACATACATATGCTGTTGGTTTTCCAACTGAAAATTCATATGCCTCTCTCCTACTGTATCAGGTACCTTCTCACAACTTTCCTCTGAGATGCTTCCTTAATAGCATGCAAGTTGCAAGATCTTATCTCAGTGGTGATGCTATTCATGTTTTGGACATGCATTGGAAGTTACGGTAAACTTTCTTATAGAGGTGTGGGTGGGAGGTTAAGGATTGATACTAAGTTTGCTAGGACTTACTGTCAAATTGCCCTAATTGTTTAAATTGAAGTTGGCTAGCTTTTTGCTTGTGATCTGCATTTCTCTCAAAAACTACATCTTATTGGGCACTTGTCTTCAAAATATAGATTCAAGTCAGAAGCTTTTCCTAGGAGCCTTAGTTTTCTTCCAAAAGCTTAGTTCAGTGAATGAACTCCAGAAGTAGAGAAATGCTGCACTTCCATTAAGAGTGAAACATTCTAGACTCTGAGCGACATTGATTTTTGTCTTTCCCAACTGTAAGGCTGTCATATGTTGAGTTTATCCGTAGAATCTAGGAGATCTTACTCCGTCATTTGTAGCCGTAAGTCTTCACAAACGCATTTCTTTCTGATTTTTTGATATGGCGTGATTGATGATAAGCTTTTATGTCTAGAGAGTAAAATGTACAATTGTCCAGTTTCCTTTTTATAGTTTAACAGTGCTGAACAGGAGTCTTTAACTTTTATAGTTAAAGAGGAAGAAAGTCTGAAATAATTTTTTTCCCCTGTTTTAATGTGCAATGCAGAACAAAAATCAGTGACTGGAATCTCGCTGATAAAGCAGACTCTTTTACTTACAATATCATAGCAAGCAAATTAAACTGTTTCTTTTGAACCGAAGGAAGTAGAAATGCTGTAGTTAAAAAGCATGTAAAGCAAGAGATTATTTCCCAGCTATATGTGGATGTGTTAAATAATATCTACTTATGTAAGAAATGGCCATTAATTTGGAGGTTTATGTGTTCTTATAGAGCGGGAGTGAGAAGTCTTGTCTAATCAGTGTTTCTTGATTTGGAGTTTGCTTACCTAAATACAGTTGAAAGACTTCCATCTTTGCCCATGCTCCATGTCTGTAGTTCATATTTAGCAGTACAGAGCTGATCCATTACATTATGCTTTCATTCACTCTTCTAGGTTTATACTTGTCCCCTTTTTCAGTACTGCAGGAAAACTTTCTGTGCTGCTTACCTTAAAAATCAGCGATTGTGGATTTCATGAGAACTAACTTAGCTCTGGGATAACCTTTGGTTTGTTTGCTGGCTTTGTAAACTGGACAAAACCAGAATATATGATCATCAGTCCATGTGTTAGAGAGTCTAGCATACAAAAGCCTGATACGCAGAGACAGAATTCCTCGCCTTTAATGTTGATTTAGACATATCTGTCTGTTTGCTTGCTTGGGGTTTTTTGTTTTTTTTTTTTTCCAAGTAGCGTACAGCATCTTTGTTGAGAGGTACTTTTGCATCATATTAGGTTTTCACCCATAGCCTTTCTGAAAATGTTTGCCTTGAAATTTATCAGACTTAAAAAGCGAAGAAGTTTCCTGTGCAGTGCCTTTGTGAAGTGAAAGTTAAGATTTTTGCTTTTCTTTTTCAGTTGTTCAAGCTAAAAGAGCTTATTTTGAATATGTGGGAAAATATTTTTTTTTTTCTTATTCTGCTGGTTGAAACAGTTTTGCTGATAGGGTCTAAAATTTTTTTTTTTTTTGAGATAAGCAAGTATAGGTTTTGGTGTCTGCAGTTTGTGAGATTGATATTATGCAACATGAGGACATGATAACTAAAAATGAGAACAAATTTTAGCTCTTGTTAGAGTATTGATAAGGTCTTGAAGTGTGTATTAAATAAAAAAAAAATTTGCACTCTATTCCTCTCTGTACACGTAGTGTGCAACTCTACTTCTTGTATTGAAATGGTCTTATATTAGTTGTCTTACATACAACAGAATTCTTTGTGGAATTTTAGCAGAATGCCTGAAAAAGCTGTTCTTGGAGAATAGGAGGGTAATAAACAACCATATGGGAAATGGGCAGGTAGCAGTCTTTTTTATGTGGGATGTTTTTAATTAATAAAAAAGTAGAATAGCCCTTTAGGGTGTGGTTTGATTGTTTGGGTTTTTTTAATTACAAAACAATTGAGAAAAGTAAGTTGACCTTTACAAGGAACAGTAATTGCATAAAAAAGTGCTTGGTAAAAATAGGCTTAATTAGGCAGTTATTTTAGAAAATCTCATTTTGCAAGGGAGAGCTGTATGTGATATTTTGTTTATTTGTTTTGTTTTCATACTAATTTACTGAGGCCTACTTTATGCCTAGCTTACTTGTCAAGTGAAAAAAAAAAATTAGCATAAACCCTCAAGAATAATCTTCTGTGTATATTTTGCAAAATCCTGCAAAACAGGACTCTATCCTACTGTTAGAAGGTGGGTGAATGATACTAATGGTATTTTGTAAGGAATAAAATGCATTGTCTGTTCCTTGTACTATGAGATAAATAGCATAACTTCCACTGGCTGACTTCAGTGATTTAGTGAATAGCTACGTATTGCAAAATGTATTTTTGAGCCATAAAGTGTTTTTTGATGTATACCAAGACCTGAAAGAACTGACTCAATGTTAATTTAGCTCCATATACAAGTGAATTACCTAGAACAGTAATCTTTAATAGTTCTATACTTAATATGACATTTCATTATGTATTCAACATACAAATTGTATTAGTAGACCAATATAGTAATGTATTAAGTATTGCATATGAATTTAGGACCACAACTATTGAAATGCATGTTTCTCAGATATACTTTCTCCTTCTCTAATTAAATTGTATCAATTATTATGTAGTAGAGTAAGGAAGCGGAAAGCATGTGGGCTTTGAACTACAGTATATTTTGGGCTTTTGAGTACTTACTGAGTGGTTATGAAATTCTTAGTTTTCTTCATTGTACTGTATGTTGTAGGGAATATAAAATTTATGTGGAGTATTTTTCATTTGAAAAGTCCTTACTGTATTTATTTTGTTGGTTTTCCTCTATATCATATGTGATTTTTGAGACCTAAATGTGGGGAATAGAAATTTAAGTGTATGGTATGGGTTTGTTTGGTTGGCTTTTGCTGGTGTTTTCGTTTCGGGGGGGATTGTTTTTTTGTTTTTGTCTTTTTTTTCGTTTGTTTGGGGTTTTTTTGTGTGGGTTTTTTTTTAATGTATGCTGTGGGATATTTAAATTCATATCAAAATCTAGGAAGTGAGCTGTTATTCAGAATCATTTTATGGGAAGCTGTATGGATGAAGAACAATATGTATTCTTCAGGAATAAAAATAAGTTGCAGTGAAGTGTCCTGCAGATCTGACTCAGAAGTGGAAGGTTCCTAGGATCTCCGCAAATGACTGAATAGGTGGAGATTGCCATTAAAAAAAACAAAAACAAAAACAAAACAAACACCCCTTTTTCTCTTAGAAAGCTGCTTTTAATGCCCTGTGTTAGGCAATTTAGGGAGGGATTGATAGCAAGGCCTGAGATGAAGTCTGTAAAGCCTTCATCCAGTAGTTCTTGAAGAGACACTGAGTGTGGTGCTAGTTAGGAATTTGGCAAACCAAGACACTTCTACTCTGTTATTTCTTACCCCTTCCTGAACCAGTGTTCATGGGATTGCGAAGGAAGACCAGACTGTAAAAGAGAAGATGTTGGTGTCAGGCAGTTATGTATTCTTTTACCTAGGTACTTGCAAATCTTGTCTTTGGAAAGTTTGGGTGGCAGTGTTATGTTTCTGGAAGAAGAAAATTTCCAGGAATTCAAATAGGTATTAGGTAGTTTCCAACGGACATTCTTTCGCATGCTGTAGAGTCATGGAATAGCAGTGTAGACGGTGAGAAGCCAAAGGCTTACTATGTACCCCCTGTCAGAATCGTCATCTCAGAAAAAAATCAGGAGAAAGAGGCAAAGTGCCTAAAACTAAGTACGTATCTGGTGAGAAAAATGCCTGTTGTTTCCAGAAAAGCAGAAAACCCGAAGATTTAAAAGGAATAAATACCTCTCATTTCCTCTTTTTTAGCTTCATTTTCCTTTTTAGTTGTCTGAATACTCAGGGAGAGACATTAAATAAGCCTACAGCAATTCAGGGCTTCTCAAAATCAGATTTTCCTTGGAAAAATAAGGTGTAAATTAAGCATACTGAGGGGAAAAATGTTGTGAAACATATCTTTAAAAGATAGTGCAGGAAGAAAGTGTTTCTGTAGATAATACTCAGAAAACTCCAGAGATGCTGGGGAAAATGTCGCAACAGATGCTCGTATGCATGTAACTCCCTCTGATTAAAACTTCAGCATTGTTGTTATGCTCTGATTTAAAACTTTAAGAAAATTCTGAGAATACTTTAGAACAAATGGTATATAAAGTGGAGTTTTGGGGGAATGTTTTCGTAATCTCCATGTTTTTCTCCTACTGTCATTATGGTGTATTCCTTCTTAGATAGTCACTCTAATGATGTTCCTTTGGCATATAGTAGATCAGTGAGGTCTAACTCCATGGCTACTAGCTTTAGCTAAACCTAAATTAAAGTAGTTCTAGTTAATGTAGAGTATACCTGATGGTAGGCTTTTAAAATAGTTACTTTAATTGAACAGACTGAAAAGTCGGGGGTGGGGAGGAGGAGGGGGCAGGGAATTTCCTTCCCTCCCAGCCTCCTATTGTGAGGAATTCCAAACCATTCTGGACATGCAGGCATTTGTTCTGGCATTTAATTACCAAAACAAATAAAAGAAGAAACCAGTAAAAGGTATGTGGAATAAACCAAGAGACTGTTGAGATTTTTGAGAGAAACCTTATAACTTCTTTGGACAGAAGGCAAGGCGCAGAGCTTCAAGAAGCTGGAAATGGTCATGTTAGTAAGATGTACATGGTTCAAGTTGGGTATATTTAAACTGCTCCAGAATTTAATGCTATTCTGACATCTCTTTTTTAGGAACATGCTCTGTTCCACAGTAGGGAGGTAAGCTGTAAAACCTTAAGGTCTAATCTTGCCAGTTAAATACCAGCGGGGTAAGAATTAATACTATTACTAATGTCTCCAGTGTGCAGGACCATCTTATCTGAGTGAGACTCGGGCTTTTTTTCTAAGCATCAAAGATCAAAATGGAAACTCTAAAGTTCATGTTAAAAGCAACTGCTGAAGAATTTCCTGTGATCGTTCAGCTTCAAGGATGCTCACCTGCCTGTTCCTATTTCTTTAATCCAAAGGGTATAGCTCTACTAGTTTATGCACAATGGTTTCAGTACATGACTTTTCTCTTTGGCTTGGCAGTTGATCAAAGAGAATTAGTGAAAATACCAGTTGTCATTTCACCATTGTTTTGTCAGACAAGGGTTCAAGTAGACCTTTTTTGAGTTCTTTGATGAACAGAACATCTTTCTGGAAAAGGCATCTGAGGCAAATTTCTGTATAGTATTAAACTGGGACATCATGGATTATCCTTAATATTAGAAAAATCTCTTAATTCCTTGATAGCACATCTTATATTTGGTTATTGTTATGTGTAAGATGCTGTGAGGGCTCATCCAATCATAAAGGAGACTTTAGATGTGAAATAGCAACAATTTTCAGTATTTCTTACCAGAATAGTAGCAGCTTCTGGTACCCTCCCCAATAATTTTAGCAAGTCTTCATATTCAGATTGTTCCTAGTATCCTTTTTCTACACTGAACAGACACCTGCTAGAAATTTTCTACCTGTACTTCAGCCTCTAGAAAGTAAATTTAGCTGTGCGTATGAAAAATATGCAGGAAAAAAAAACACTTTAAAATGAATGGTTGAGATCTCATTAGCGTCTAGAAAGATCTAGCAATTAGGGCACATTCAAGAGCTTTGTCTATGTTTAAGATATTGTGAAAACATCAGCCTGGAGCCATTTGAGGCAATAGCAAAATATATATTATAATTCATTCAAAGTGTAAATTTAAACTTAAACCCCTAGATGCTGACATTCCAACTGGCAGCCATTGCAGGAAAAAAAGCAGGCAGATGCAGAAATTCTTTATATTTGGCTAATTAGGTGCTCTCAATTCCACAACAATAAGTAGACAGTTATTTTAAAAAAAAATCTTTGCTTTTGTGCTGTACCTATAAAAGTCTTTTGACTGTAAATCAGTAAGTTAACTTATTTTTTGTGATTTAATTCAATTTAAGTCTGTATTAGCTAGTAGCGCTGCCTAAGAGAAGCAGATTTGTAGACCAAACCACTTAGTACTGGGGGCTCCACATCCACACTGTTCTGCTTCACATGTTTTGCTTCATGCTAGCTCAAAACCCATGGACTGAACTCTAAGTAATGGTTGGAGTGCTTTAGATGCACTCTTGGAGTACATCTTGTTTATTTTTGCCCAAAATGAATTCAGCATTTGGTGTGAACCAAAGAATGGTGATTGGGGATGGTCAGGAGATAGCTTGAAAGCCACACTCTTGAACCAAACCGAAATACTAGTATAGACACATTATTCGCTATTTTTGCCTCCACAGGATTGTGTGTGCCTCCTACAATTCCTGTGCGTGCCAGAGAGGTCTTCTGGTGGGTTACACTGAGGAGACTTTTCTGATGGTGGAAAGCGTCTGGAAAGATACCAGCTCTAGGACTGTTCTGTGCATTTTCTGTGGGTGATGTGGGCGAGGGCATATCCTTTAAATAGTTTGGAGAAAGTGCCTAAAGAGGTGTGAGAAATGCCTTTTGTTATCTACCCTTGAAATTACTCTTAACTTAAGGTAGCCTAAAGTAAAATTCAGTATTAAGTAAAAGTATTTAAATGTCCAAAACAAGCCACACAATTACATATTTTCATAAAAACTATAGATGAAGAAATGGCAGAAAAAGCACGTTTACACTAATACTTAGTTTGAACAGGCCCTCCCTCTACCTAGCTGACTTGTTTGTTAGGAAAATACATGTAGTACTTTGTCAGGGATTTTATCTTCCTGCATTCCCTCCATCCCAAGCTGTGTTATTCAGAGAGAATTTTCTTCCGGTGTACTATGCAGTCTGCTATAACTGGTCACCGCTATAGAGCCCGACAGGACTGCTCAAGTTTAGTCTTATGCCCTGTGGAATTTTGGGCATGGTTTGATCGTCACTGCTGCTTGTCCACTCCCATGCTGTGCTGTGCTGGCATAACCTGTTGCGTGGCTGTGCAGGCAGGGAACCGAAATAGCTGAAACTTAACCTGCCAGAAAAAAGGGATCCTTTCCAGCTGAATCAGCTGTGTGATCTGGTTCAGCACTGAGCTCTGCAGACTTCTGCTCCAGTAAGTGAATAGTGAGCGAGGCTGGCATTTTTTTACCTCTACTGACAAAGTTTTTAGACTCTATTCTTTCTTTACTACTGTTATATCCTGCCATTTTTCACTCTGTGCAAAACAAATCTAACTGACTAACCAAATGGAAAACTACTCTTTTTGAGAGATGAGTTTTCTGCAGCCTGAATAAATTGAATCAACTCAGCGAGGGACCTCAGGAGTGCCAGGGTGAGGGAGGGGCTGGATTGCACAGGTGGGATAGGTAAAGGTGGGAGATGGGACTTCTGCTTTCTGACCACAGCTGAAACAGATGTAATCTTGTGTTGGTTTTGTGTAGCTCAGTTGCATTAATTGAGAAGATAGTCTTGACACTCCATTATCTAATTAAGTGTTGTCTCCTTTCGTGCAAGTGTTGCTTTGTCAGGCCAGGTATCTTCTCACTGGCATTTGCTGGGTTGTCCTGATTGACAAGCAAAGACACTGCCTTCACTAAATAACAAGCAGAAAAAAAACATAGTGAAGGGAGGGAAGGATTTGCCTGTTATAGGAAATTATTTTGAGGAGAGGGTAAGTCAAGATATATTCCCATTTTGTATGTAGACTTTGATTCATATGAGTAATAGGCAGGTGAGTATGAAGGCTCTGCCAGGCATTTGTGCTTAACAGAGAGCTGAACATTTGGTAACTTGCCTATGTTAGGTAACTAGAAAAGCTGAACATTAGACTTCTGCAATGTTAAATTTGGGAAAAGGTGAACACCACAGTATGCATTTATAGGCAAGTAGGATCTCTTTTTATTAATGTGAGAAGTTTTGACTATTAAAAATTATCACATTTAGTTTTTGTAACTTATTATTTTGCCTATAATATGCTTGATAGACTATATTTGAAGACTATATACATATTATTTATATATACATTTACACATTTATTATATTATATATCAAATAAGAATTTAAAAAATTGTATATATATACACACATGACAAATGACCCATTTCTACCAGATCTCATTTGCCTTCTGCTTGGGGGACGACTTTGGCAACATTCAATCTACCATCTTATACTTGGTATAGTTTTTCTAAGCATGTCTTTACCAGTCAAATTAGCTAATAAGCGAACTTTGAGGATGCTAACCTGATATATACTGAATGGCGGTTGATATGCTATTGACTTATTTTTCTTTTGTTGGACACCTGTCTGTACACCAACGATTTAAAACATCTGCATGCAAGATCATTTTCTAATTTCACTTTTGTCCTGCATACCTTCTTCTTGCTGACCTGAACAGAATTATTACCTTTCTCTTGAGCGGACTGTTATCCATGGGATGGAGGTAACTGGAACACCCAGTCACAGGCATCAGCTAGTTGGGTAAGTCAGGCTTTGGGATTCTTGATATTTCCTTAAAAAGGGGGAGGGATTGGGATGAAGAAGGAGGATAGATAGTTTAGTTATGTAACTGTGGTCAGTGGACCATGTGCCTTTTAAGGCCTTATTTCACTGAAAACCAGAAGCCTGCCGGTCCAGGCATTTGTCCGATACTGTATGTTTCCATGGTCTCCATGGCTACTAATTATGCATTGACCATAGTTTTGGCATCCAAATGCAGTGCTTGGAGACAAAGGTAGCTAGCTAAACTGAGTTTTTTAAGTTGCAATGTGAGTAGCATCTTCAGTATTAAGATACAGCTACAGTGGAAGTGTGATTTTTATTTTTTTTTTTTTTTTAAGAGCATAAAATACTGAAATGCAGTAGTCACTGAAAAAGCAATTCTAACATTAAAATCCACTCCTTCTAGAAGAAAAAGATTAATAATAAAAATTGAATTTTATGGGAAGCGGGAGAAAAACAATCTATAGAGGAGACTGATAGCCACATTATATAAATCAAAACCATATCAGAACGTATAGCTTCTAGCAAAGAATGTAGAGACTGAGGTTATACAAATGAGGCGTGAAGGCTGTTAATGGAAAGCAGACTAGCTAAACAGGGAAAAAGATTTGTGTGCTTAAGGATTATGCTTCTGTTAGGTATCTTCAAGCGTCCCATTCACTAGAAAAGTTTAACACATTACTTAACAGCAGCAAAATTAGGAAACACGTTTTATAAAAAAGAATAGGGAAATAAACCAAGTACACCAAATGCTTGTAATGACAATAGTCTCTCCTTAAAAATCCCTCACTGAGCCTTATTCAAAGTTGACAAATATTGAATCTTTTAGCAATTTTTTATGATAAATTCTTCTTTTATTCCATTTTATTGATGGTGAAATTAATCCTACCTAGGGAAGTAATCCTGTCCATGAGCTCTCATTTATTCCAGCAAAGTTGTTCTCATATATATATATATGGTGAACGAAATGTGAACTGATCCAGATGATAGTATCTTGCCAAGCTAGTTTTCAATCAGTTTCTCTTAGTTTCCTATGAGTAAATGCTTGTGCCCACACAATAGAGATGGGAACAAGTTGCTGGCAGTAGAAGGAAGGAGGGATTTTCTCTTTTGGTAGAAATTCATGAGAGAAAAAAATGGTCTTTGGCCAAGGCATTAGCGCCCTGTGTTCTTACGGAATATACTGTTGTCAGGCCCCCAAAAACTTGTAATATTACTGCAGTGCACTTTTATCAAACTTCAGTTGAAAAAATCAGAAGTTACTCTTTTAAAAAGGCTGAATGGATATGATCACATCTGGTAGCCTTGTGCACCACCCGTTGTCCACTGATTGCAGTTTGATAGTCAGTGACCTGAGGCTACGTACAGTGACCCAAAACTCAGTTGCCTTCTATTCACTTAATCGTGCTCATAGAAGCATATGCTGTTTGATTGTGGGATATTTCTCTTTTTTTTTTCTTGGTTACTGAATGATTTGCTTCCTGGTTTTGAAGGGATTGTGCTACTTCTGGTGATGTCTGGTTGATCTGTGAATCTGCTCCTACATTACTAATGTCTTGTCTTCTTTCAGGAGAACTAAATTCCATTTATTTTAATTACTTTTCTTTATTAACCTGTATAGAACTATGAGGTATTTGGTGAGGTTTCAGAATTTAATTATGGCTCCTATTATAACTGATACAAAAAATGAAAAGTTTTGGAAAAAAGGAAGAAAATAAAAAACATACTCCCCAGATTTTCAGCAGTTTCTCTTTCCC
>NW_009647989.1:647536-732052 GCF_000708025.1 Charadrius vociferus
AGCAAAATGCTCGAGCACACTACTTTCTTCATGCTTGCAAGAGAATAAAGCATTAGAAAAATCCCTTAGCTGCTCTTTAAAAACAGTGGAAGATAAAGGAGTAAGGCCAACAGATTCCTCTGCTGTCATCTTCCATGTCTGACTTTTCATCTTTGCATTTGGTTTAAATTCTGCTGGCTAAATGCTGGAAATGGCTTTTCAGTGCTTTTCTGCTATTTGTGTAGTGAAAATAGTCTTCAGTTACTATTATTTCTGTTCTTGTGTAAGTCTTGTTCTTTGAATTGACAAAGGCATACTTCCTTTGGGACTGACAGTAATATCTTTTGTTGTCTGTAACATGACAGGTTATACTTAAATCTTTCTTAGCAGTGTTGTTTACTTTTTTTTTTTTCCTTTGGGTGTATGTGCCTTGATATAGAGTTTGTTGATCGAATATATCATATACTTTATTTTTGGTGTTAGGTGAAAAAGTCAACCTCTTGAATGCAACTAGATTGAGAGTTTTCGTGCAGAATTTCTAATAAATATCAGTGCTTGTTTTCTTGGAACTTTTTTGTTTGGAACTGCTTTAAGTTGATGTCTCCTGGAATCTTAAGATTTCATTATCAGGTTATCACGTCAATATTCATAATTACCTTTGTTTTCTCATGTCCCGTCCCTGTTTCCCCCCCCCCCCCCGCATGTCTTTTTTTTTTTTTTTTAAAAAAATTTAAATCTGACAGATGACAAGATGGCATCTCTTCCACTTTGCCTCACATTCCTGAATCGCTTCTTAGGCAACTCAATGAAATACTTTTATTACCCCCACTCCACCTTTCCTTTCTTAGTATAGCTCTGCGAAGACTGTGTTTTCCATGTGTAACTGCTTGCAAATGTTATAATTTTTGACCATGGTGTTAATGATGGTTCTTTCAAGACTTCTTTTTTTTTTCTTGTGTTTCTTTCATTTTGCAGCCAGTGAACTTTCAAGTAGTCTGTTGTCCAGGAGGATATATCTGGAGTGTGTACTGCTTTAATGCAGTACAAAGGAAGTAATTGAAAAAAATCGCTGAAGGTGATTGTGATGGGTTGACCCTGCACAGCAGCTAAGCCCCCACCCAGGCGCTTGCTCACTGCTTCTACGTGGGATGAGGGAGAGAATCAGAAAGGCAAAAGTGTGAAAACTCGTGGGTTGAGATAAAGACAGTTTAATAAGTGAAGCAAAGCTGTGTGTACCTTACTGAGGTCAAGGTAGATGATATCTGCTGCTCTCCCCCTACCAAGCCTGGCATTTCTCTTGTAGAAGGTGGATTTTGTTAGGTTGGGCTCTGTGTTCTGCTGCATTTTTTTTAATCTACCTGTTAGTGACACAGGTAGAAAAGTCTAGTTAGCCTTTGTATGGGGCCTTCTGCCAGACAAAAAGTACCTATAGGAAATTTTACAGCTTGTTCCACTCATCTGTCTGCTCCCTTTCTTCAGAGGTGAAGGCATTTTATAGATCAGTGCAAGGAAGCAGTGTCCCACTGTGTTTGGCTTTAGCATAGATTCTGGTAAGCAGCCTGTAGGATGAAGAGAGACTTATCACAGAATGGTCAGGGTTAGAAGGGACCTCTGGAGATCATCTAGGCCACCCCCCCTGCCAGAGCAGGGTCACCTACAGCAGGTTGCACAGGATGGCGTCCAGGTGGGGTTTGAATGTCTCCAGAGTGGGAGACTCCACCACCTCTCTGGGCAGCCTGCTCCAGTGCTCTGCCATCCTCAAAGTAAAGAAGTTCCTCCTCAAACTTCTATTGTTTGTTTACATCGTTGACTAATTATTTTTCTACAGTTGGTGAATAGCATTTTTAGTTCTCATGTGTTAGCTGTTTATAGTTGTTCAGGAGCTTTTGGAGATTCGTCTCCTTTTCTTGTACCTTCAATGGAATCAGATATTGAAATTCATCCTCCATACTTTCAACGAGTTTCCTTTACAGGAGAGAAAAAAAAAAGTATACATTCTAATTGTGTTAGTTCCATTTAAGCCAATGTAATACATCTGTAATGTTCCTCTGGGCAGTTACACAGCTATCTAATGTCAATTACTCTGCATTGATGATGCATCTTAAGATGCAGACTGGGTTTTTAACCGTGTTATGTGAATGTAATTGAAGAAAATTCTTTTTCTGGGTGCCCAGATGAGAACATTTGAGTAAGGACGTGGTTTAGAGACGTTTAAAGCTCACAGTACTGCATGGCTTGTCACTGTTCTGTGATTTATTCTATATCAGATGTAATTTCAGATATTAGATTGTGACTGATAGCATTACTTGCTGTGTAAATCTGTATGAAGTTCTTTCTGCTAGCATACATTATTTTTTATTTATACATTTTGCAGATTTCTTTTATGTAAGTACGTACTTTGCAAATTCTCAGGTAAAAAAGAAGTCTTGAAACTTACATGCCAGATAGGCTACATGCTAAAAACCAATGCTTTTTTTTTAAGTCTCTGAGGACAAGAACCAATGCAAAACTGGTATGTGACATTCTGGAATAAACTTGGATTCTTGTATTAGCTTGGATTCACTCTTGCAATTAACTTTGGCTACTCCAGTCTCACTTTTAAAATATGGCTTACTAGTAAATGCACTTGTTGGTTATTTAAGTATTACTTACAGAACTATTATAATGTGTGTTAGATATAACTAGAGGCCGCAGTCAATTTGACTAATAAATGGGATGTCATTTATTAAATATTTATATAACAGTCCCTGTATCAAGGGGCTACAGGTCATTTTTAAAAACGAAATTCAGCATTTGAGAGATGCTCTTAGAACACACGTAATAATTTTATTTCACTTCAGATTTTCTTTGTTGAAAAACAGTGAGTAATGGTTTATGATTTTTCTGTGCTTGAATATTGTTTCTTACTAAGCCTTTTCACAATAAGTAATCAGGATCAAATGTCTTGAAAGCATTACGTGGACACAGCTTTGTCCTTGGTCTCATTTTCCTTTGTTCCTTAGTTTTTTTAACAGAATACTTCAGTATAGAATTTGTTAGCTGAATAGCTAAAATTTTGTAGAAATAGTTTGTCTATACTGTAGTAAATAAAAGTCTGTATCAATTCACCAGTCTGTCCAAATTAGCTAATTCAGAGAAGTAGAATTCTGTACATTAGAAGTATCTAAAGTATGTTGTTGTATACTTTGCTCTAACGGAGTCAAGAGGCTTTTGATTTTCTTCATACTCTGTCATGATCAATATCACCAAAGTTTTACCTTTCTGGATGAGGGCTGACATGCAGTAAAATGGACAGACTTGCAATAAAAATAGTATTCGAAGAATAATAACTATATATGTCTTTAATAGTTAAGGTTTGCAAACCTCTTAATTTACCGAGGCACTGCTAATCCACTGGAAATTACATACATGGAGTGATACATTTTTGCCTCCTTCTTACATCTGAGGTTTTACTTCTGACTGCATCCCTCCTTGCTCTAGGAAATAAGAATTTGAGATGAGAAGTTGAAGATGCAAAGCACCATTAGTAGTTTTAATTTGATGTGGTATTTCAAAGCATATAAGAGTTTCTGAAAGAATGAACAAATACTTCACAGTTAATATATCATATTGGTCAACCTATGTGAACATTATCTTCCTTGTGTGTTTCAGGGTGGCTTGAAGATTTTTGGTTATGTTTTGGATGGAGGGAAAAAATAGTACATAATTCAAAAGATGCAAGTTGGAGGAAAAAAAAAAAAAAGAAAAAAAGCTTCATGGCTGAAGAGGTGCCCAAATTCTACGTAGTCTTGTATTTCTGAAGAGAGATATAAATAGTCAATCAAACAAGTCTCTGTAACACTTCATAGGCTAGATCCAAAAAGAGACTTAGATGTGGTGATGCTTCAGTAACTTAAAATTAGCAGTTTGGACCATGCAGTGGGAGGGAAGAGAACAGGGTTCAAGTCTTTGCGTTTTGAATGATTGTTGCATTTTCTTTTCTGCTAGAGGGCAAGTAACAAAACAGAAATAGTCCATGGAGCAGACTAGAATCTAGGTCTTTTCTCCCAGTTGAGTGCCCCAGCTATTAGGCTACAGTGTGATCCTTGTTGCTGATTGTCCGGATGCCATGGTATTTTAATTTTTAGCTGGGTGGTTACCTAGCTTTAGCAGATAAGAAAAGGCTGGATGGTGACAAGTTTCTTAAGTAAGGCACTATTCTGGAAAATAAATTAGTCAGTCTGAAACCCCATAGGCTAGCAGGGAATTAAACCCACGTTCCTTGCCTCTATGGTACTTCCTGTAATGCAGTAGAAGTTCTGGGTTGGTAGTCCCAAGCCATTTGTATACCCTTGTGCACCCTGCAGTGCTCTTACCATCTATCACTGTCCTTTCACAGGGTGTGTGCGTGCTGCCGCAGATGTAACCTCTGTGTTACCTTGCGTACGAGCCTCTTAGCGTACGTCTTGGTGGAGCTTTCTTCTTCTATAGAGTTTCCACTGGAAAAATTCAGTGCATGTGTTATCTCTGTTTCTTGGGAAATCCTGTGGTGCTTGTTGGATTGCGTTGTATAGGACTTGAGGGCCTGAATTTTACTTGTATGCAAAAATGCATTTCTTACACGCTGCCATGGATTCAGAAGCCATGCAGATAAGGAGACAATATCAGTAACGTTTATGAAGTATTTGAGTATTGTAACAGCAGGAGTACTGGGTTTTGTTGCCATTTAAATGAAAATATCTTAGCATTCAGAAAGTTCTGGGATCACCCAGTCTGAAAGCTTTATTAGTACACCTGAAGGGATGTACATCCCTGAAGGGATTAATTTGCTGGACAATCAGGTTTTCCTTTTGGTTGTTTAGATTAAATAATAACAAATATATTTTTAAGAAATGAAAAGTAACTGCCTGTTTTACTTAAGAAGGTTTTAACTCCATAGTTTCTCTGATGTAATCTTGTTCTACGCCTTCCCATAACAAAACTGATTGGTGTAGGCTTCAAGAAGATTGTAACAAGCAGGGAAAAAAGCTTGGGGGAGCTCTCCCCAGCCTCCTTCCCCAAACCATTATTTAGATGCCATGTGATTTTTAAAAAAGAATAAAGAAACAAAATACGAAGTCTGTTCTCCTCACCTCGGTTTTCTGCTTTACTTGATAAATAAATCCTAGGTTTAGTTCTCTGCATTTTTTAGTCACACTTACTATTTTCGCAATTATCATTTTGAATCTTAATTTTTTTTGGTAGTGGTGCTTCTATGCAAAATTGAAATTGCATTTACTGAAAGTGATTGGTTTCAATTTTGTTTGTTCTTCTTCTTGAAAAAACAATGTGTTTGTTGGATTTCTTTTAATCTGATAAGGAAAAGTCCTGAAAAGCATAAGAAGTGCTGATATGACCTTGGCCATATCTTAGCTAGCAGGTGCCTATAGAATAAGATGGTACTGCGTCATAATTTCCTGATGAGTTACAGCATCATGATGGCATGTGCTCCCACTCAGAATCTATTTTAAGAAATGACAGAAGCACTTTCTTATAATTAATCTTGTGCTCAAAAATACTGGATTGGAGTGAAGAAAGTTTACAAAGTAATGACGTTCTGGAGATCAAAAGAGAACTAATGGAAAGGTAATTAATCTGTATAATAAAAAAACCTTAGCAGAAAAAAAAAAGAGAGCAAAGTCTCTTTTTTTGATTTGTCTATACACCTGTCCATGTAACAGATTCATACAACACTAGAAATACTAAAGACTTCCTCAAAGAAACATGTAGGCCACTTTGCTGTGCAGAACTTTCAAAGACTATTTTAAGTTTATCGCTGTAATGGCTGTTAGAAATCGCAGCATGTGTTTTGGAAATTTATGATCAAATCTTCTGAATAGCAGAGCATCTGATCCCTTTGCTAAAGGTTCCTATTTTGACACTGGTTTTAGTTTGTCAAGAAAATGCAGTTCGTTTGAGGCACAATGATTGGAAGGGGCAAGTCTTAAGATGAAAACTCACTGGTACGCTGCAAATACTGACCTACTCTGGACAGCTCTCGATTTTCCCGGAATGTGGGGGTCCTGAAAGCATTTGAGGATACTCTAAACAATTAATGTTTGTTTACTTGACCTTATAAGGTGAGTACAGGTTTTTATAAACCTATTAATTCAGATTAGCTGTATTTTAACTCAGGATATAAAACACTCTACTACATACACTGTAAATTGAGTGTAGAAAACCTTTTGCTACAGCTTTATGTTGCACTTAAAAAACAAGACACCTGTGCTCTACAATAATACAGATTAGTACTAACACAAGAAGAAAAGCCTAGTACTAAGCTGAATGTTTTAAGTTGTGAGCCATAACATTTTCTGATAGACTGGAGTATTTTTACCTTCTTTCTGTGCTACTTTTCTACGAGCTTCCCGTTCTCTGAATACAACTAATTCCAGTGTGCTATTAACACATCACTGTTTCTTGAATGACCTGTGGGAATAATCAGAATTTGGGAAACGGAGCACAGAGGGGATTGACTTCACCTAGCTTGCTTATTTGCACAGTAACAAAGTGTAGGTAAGAAATCTTTCGGTCTCTCCAGTCTTCTGTTACAAAATTAGGACACTGTATTTAATGAATGAGTGCAGTGAATATGTCTGTAGCTAGAATTGCATGATTAAATAATTTGCTGTAAGTTTAAACGGCTATTACCCCAACGTATCGGAGTCTTACAGCCTTTGACATAGGAAAATAACTAATTTTGAGAAACACAGAAACGTGCTAAAGAAATTTGACCTACAGAGCGATGTTATGTTTATAAGGTTTAATTAATGGGGATCTGCTGTGGGTAAAACGGGTCTTTCTCCATTAGGTAGTTAATATGCCAGTTTTGCAAAGCATTCTCTTCTATACATGAGAAGCTCATTTAAAAAAAAAAAAAAAAATGCAGTCATCCCTCTGTAAGTACTGGAATTCTGTGTTTTACAGAGAAGGAATATTTTTTGGCAAGGTTCCTCCTAACAGCAGGCTTGGCATTTTAAGAATAATTCTAGTGTAGGTTTGTTCAAATCCAATCAAGGAATTCAAAATTACTCAGAAGATGCAGTTTCTTACGCATCTCCAAATAGTATGGTGGGTTTTGGTCATGTTTCTTTTTTGTGAGCAGGTAGCCTACAGGGTAATTCTTGGGTTTCTGTTGACAGATGCATTGTACACGGAGTACGTACTTCACAGGGGAAAAAAAAAACAAAAAGAAAAAGCACAAAGACAAATGTTTCTTTCGTGACTGACGGAGAATATCATGTGTGTTGAACACCAATGAAAGCATATTTGAGATAATATGTTCTGAAGAAATGCTATAAGTTGCTTTTCTTAATGTGCTCAATATTGGTTTTTGTTCTGTTACGCAGTTAATCCATTAAGGTTTACTTGAGGGATGGAAATGTCATTGTTTTGGTCTTCAGTACCAGCGTAGTTTAGGAACTCTGCTTGTTTACTGAATCTAGGTGTGGGGGTACATTTCTGAAACTCAGCTTCAGACAAATCTGAGCATTGTGTGATGGACTGTAATTTGAAACGGGACCTGTGTGAACTAGTGAATCCTTATGAGGTCAAGTTGTTAACCTGTGGCTGTTGAATTGGCTGCCTGAAATGTGAGTGAACTGCCTGATTCCGTGGCATCTTAGTCAAGCCACAAACCCTTTAGTCCACTTCATTTCAGAGTTTCTTATTTTCTTCTGTGTTTCTGTATTTTTGTAGTGCTTATATTGCTGTCACTTTTTTGTAAACGCTGTCTATAGAAAAATATTTAATCTTTTTTTGATGTTAACTATTGATTTAGGAGAAGTAAGCTTAAAAATTCTGGAGGTGACTTGTCAGTTAAAATGCATGCTATTGGCATTAGAAATCATGTTGTGCAATATTCTAGAACAGTTTCATTTTTAATTAAAGGCATTTATAATTTGTTTAGAAAAATGCTCTAATATTTTTTTTTTAAATTGCTCAGCTAATTCAGAAATGCTAAATCAGCTGTGTTGTGGTTGCAGTATAGGCTACTTTGCTGATATGTGAGGAAAAAAGTATAAATCAACAGCAGGTCTGTATAAGTTAGCATATCTCCACAGCTATGTTAAGCGTGGTGGTTTCTTTTATTAAATGTTTTGCTTAACTTCTAGCTTTTGAGACTTGGAATATTTGGAATTCAGTCTTGATAATATAATTTATCAGCATTTTCTGTACTCTGCTTTTTTTTTGTGAAATTTTTCTTTAGAATTAATAAAATCACTTAAAGTTCTCTACTGTAAAGTAATAAATAAAGGATCTGTTCTCTTTGAAGAGAAAGTAGATTGATAAAAAGGAAATAAGTGTGCCACAATTGCCTGGCTGGCATAGGTATACTTGCAGAACCCCTAGTGGAGATAGAGTTTCCCAAAAGGAGGTTTCTGCTTGCATAGCTGTGTGCAGCCTCCTGAAATGACAGATGAGGAGAAAAATTTGCTTTTCGTCTGTATCCACTCCCCGATTTTTCATAGGTTATGTATGGTTCTTTGAAGGGAAGTTTTTTCTCTGCTCTTCTTCCTTCCACTTGACATAATGTCTAAGTTTCCTGAACTTCAGATACTCTTTAAACTCATTGAAAAAGAATGTTTGTTTTTAGAATGTGTTTGAGACATTGAGGAACAAATGCTCACAATATAAAGAGGTGTTGGCATTTGCAATTCTATATGACTTTTCTGCTTTCTATTCTTTTGTATGAGCCCACAGTGTGACAAAGTCCTGTGTATACATTCTGTATACTTACAGAGAAGTTCTTATAGCACAAGATTTTGTGAGATTTAGAAATTTTAAGTTAAATTGTCCATATCTTTTTAGGTTGCTTCAGCTCCTTAATGAGCCTGCATGAGGGCTTGGGGTTTCTTTTATTGCAGGCATACAACTCCCAAACTTTGTTCGTGTTATGTATGTTTCTTTTATTGCAGGCATACAACAGAATCACAGAAACTCCCAAACTTTGTTCGTGTTATGTACTGCAAAGGTAGTTGGCTGGCCTTATGTTATGAGAATTTCTCATGTACTAATATATTTTGAATCCCTTATATTTTTGTTTGAAAAATGTGTAATTGCATAATGGGAAAAAAATCAGTGGTGGTTTTTCTGAGTGTGTGGTTTGTTTTTTTTTTTTTTTCCCCAGTAGATATCTTTTGGGTTTGGACTCATTTGAGGGGTTAAAATGCAAATACTGGCTTATGAAGTTGTGTGAAGAATATGAGTGTCTTCTAGCATCCTATTTCGTACTAATATCAAATGGTGATAAGTCACTGCTGTTAAATTGACAGTTTTTTTAATATGAAAAAGAATATTGCCCTCTGACAAGTCTCACTTTTCATCTGAAAACAATTTGAGCACGCATTTCAACTTACTAGTTTGATTTCCACAAATAGGATACATTTCCTATTTTCCAGCCTGCCATTTGTGAAGTGTATAATACAAGTAATCTTCTAATCAGGTGGTCCTGATGTGGTTTAATGTGCATGTGACACATTTTCTACTTCTCTACTTAGACTACAAAAATAAAACTAATATACGGGGGCAGGGAACACTTATTTTTTCCTGTCTTTCTCTTTGTTCAGTAGGAAAATGTAATTACCATACTGTCTAAGACTGGAATCCATATGGTGTATTATCATGTTGTAACAGGTATTAGGGTTAGTTACTCAGTATTTTTATTTTCCCTTTTCTTGCATGTCAGTTTAACATCTTATTAAAACATAAACAAGACATATTTTCAGGATTTTTTTTAGTCAAATGCAATAGTTCTGTTATTGCCCTTAATTTGATGTTTCTTCATAACCTTTAATTAGAAAGTATCACATAAATGATATTAGGAAAGAAACCTGAAATAGTATTTACGTTTTTTCCTATAGAGTTTAACCTGGAAATTATTGTGAAATCATCCATCATGTATATTATATAAAAACTTCTACAAACAGGTTGTTTCTGTTATGTGTGGTATTGCATTGAAGGTTTTTGTTCTAGTAAAACTGCACAAAAATTTATGGATTAGAATTTTACACCAAGGTGTCCTGGTTCCGGCAGGGATGGGGTTAATTTCCCCAGGGATGCAGCAGGGGAGGCGAGTATTCCATCCCATGTGAGCCATGCTTGGGCTATAAGCTGTGGAGAGGAGAGCAGTCGCTACTCAGGGGTGGGCTTCGGTGGTGCTGTAATCGCATCTGTATATCCCTTTATTGGTGTTATTGTTTTCTCTTCCCTTTCGCTGTTCTGTTAAACTGCTCTATCTCAACCCACGAGTTTTGCCTTTTTCTTCCAATTCATCCCCACGGCTGTGGGAGTTGAGCGAGCAGCTGCCTGGTTCTTTGTTGCCGGCTGAGCCCAAACCACGACACAAGATTTAGATGCTGCATTTATAGTTTGATATAATTTAATACTTCTATGGCCACCATTTCATTTTCTGGTGTTTTCTGGTAATGTTTTGATCAATTTGGAGGCCACAAATGCATGTATTTATGCATATATTTTAAAAAAAATCTCACGAGGTGTCTACATAGCAGCATGTCTTCTTCTCTTTTTCAGTTTGTGTTTCCTGTAGCAAAGAGTTTTACGCAGTCGGGAACTGTCACCTTATTTTTTTTAGCTTTTTGGTTATTTTCAATGAAGTTTGACAGAGGGATAGCAGTACTGAAAATTTTAGGTGCCTATAAATCATCTTGTTTGGTAGAAGAAATGCCCACAAAGGAAGAGGGTTTTGTGTGAGTTTATCCCTTCTCAGGCAGCAGCAAATTCCACTAAAGGTACCTGGAAGTGACACTTCATTAGTTCCATCACTCGTGGGAATTCTGTTTAGTGAATGAACAGAAGTGAATGTAGAAACACAGATGATTCAAATATGTAGTGTTTTGTGTGCCGTCTTTTCCTTGTTGCTTCTTGTTAGGGCATCATGTAAGCTATATAAATATTTTTTTATAGTTTACTTGTTGACAGCAGCCAGTAGAAAATGTTTCAAAGTTACTGCCAGTTCACCTCCAGGGACAGTACTCTTTTGAAGTACACTAAATTGGTGCAGGGTGGAAGTGTGTGCATGCAATATTTTATATGGTTTTGCTCCCTTTATTAATCATAATGGCTTGCACCTTTCAGTCTTACCGAGCGCTTGACTTCTGTGGCACATTCTGTCCGTGAGTTTTTTGGAACAGGGTGTTGAGTTGCAGGACACTATGCTGTCAAAAGATACGTGACGCAGACTGAAGGCATGTCATCAGTTTGCACTATAGGATGAGAAATGAAAATGGGTGGTAGATGAAGAGACATTGCCGCATGAAGCTAGATGCAACCAGGCCTCTGCACAAGTGGTGAGATTTAACTTCAGGGAGGGGAAAAAAAAGATTCCTATTAAAAATTTCATTTGGTATTCAAGTGCAAGACAGCTGAAAGTAAGCAGTTAAACTTTTTTTCTATAAAACTAAATGTCAGGTTTGATCTATGTTTTTGCAGTAAAGGATTATAAACCACACTCTGGGATTACATACACTTAATATTTTAAGGAAACTTAATGAGCAAATACAGGATTATACTCTCTGTGTTCCAGCTCTTGTCTCTCCTTGCACAATTAGTTATTAATGAGTTTTTCTTGAAGTTGCTTAAATATGGAACTGACGTGTTTTCCCTTCCAATATGGTGTACTTTAAAAACTTAGACAAAATAGTGACTCAAGATTTGCCTTAATTTAATCTGTTTCTTAATTTACTGTTCTTGTTACTAAGACAAATGTAGATTTTTATTTTTGTAACTAACAATCTTAACATTTATTTGCTATACAATGTCTGTGGTCAAAAATTACGTGAAGTCTGAATAGCAGCTGGCAGGTGCCTGAGCTGCCTACTACGCAATTTATAATGCCATATTCTCTGTAGACAATGTTCTAAGAACCCCTCTGTATTCTAAAAAGCATTACAGAAGTTTCAGGACATTAAACAGGAGTGATAATGTTTTCTACTGTATTCAAGTTATATCAACATCAGGCTTTTAGCTTGCTTTTCTTCTTTCTTACCTTATTGTAATACCTTCTTCCAATCACTCCCATGCTCACATCCATTATTCTCTCTCTCACCCGACCTCAGCAGTAACATGCTGTTGCACTCGCATCCACTTCCTCACCCACTGCAATTACTTTTGGGGCAAAAATGCAGAAAAAGCCATTGTAAAAGGAAATTGGATTACTCCCATGCAGTCTGAGTTAAGATTGCATTGGTGGAGAATGCATAGACCAGAATTCTAGATGCTATGGTTAGTGCTTCTAGGAAAAAGTTAGTTTGATGAACTGTAGGAGGAGAAACAACTTTTCACTTAGGATCTGCGAACTACAGAAGATGTACTGTGTAACTTTTACCATAGCATATTCAAGTTCGGTTTGCATAAAAGGAGAAGAAACCAAAAAAATCAGAGTGAGACTATATAAAATCAAGACAACTATCTAAAGGAAAGTCAGAAAGAGCAGCTGAATGGTTTGTGATGTTGTGCAATCTGTTTAAAGTCATTGTATTAGACTCAGAACTTGAACATGCCGCAAATCGAAAGACTTCCATTAGCTGACCTCTGGCTACTTCAAATGGTGCAGTGTATTAGTCTCAGTGTACCTTTATTTCCATTATGGAAACCAAGCTGTGAAGGTGTGTGGTGTTCCAGTGTTTCCCCCAGTATGGAACTGGTAAGTAGCCCTCATATGAGCCACTTCTAAGAACTACAGAGTACTCTTCAGTTTCCCCAGGTTTTAATACAGCATCAGAAGACCAAAAAATAAAAGCTGACATGTTGAAACTTCAGGCAAAAGGAAGTTATTAGTAATAAAAAGATGTAATACAAAAGGGGAAAATAGATCAGAGATGCTGTCAATTTAAATGCAAAACTAAATATGGCAAGCCTAAAAAAGACAGCCGAGAATCAATTTACTAAAGGCATAACACTGAATAATAACCATCATTCATGTGTATCAGGGAGCAGAAATCTTATTGGTGTGGTGTTGGAGCCAGTACATGGTCAAGACATAAAAGGAGCAGTTGAGGAAAACAAAGCCATCACGTAAAAGTTAAACGTGTTCTTTGCACTAGTGCTCTGTACAGGGAGAATGAAGGAGCTTACTGTGCTAAAATGTGTGGGGTTTTTTGTTTGTTTGTTTTAAACATGGTGTGAATCACACATTGAAGGTTTTTAGCAGAAGTCACTAACTCTGAAGTAACAGAACTCTGAAAGGGCGTGTTGTTTGCTTGTTTTTTTTGTTTTGTTTTTTTTTTTTTTTTTTAAGGGAATACTTGTGGTCATTATAGCAACTTCAGACCAGGAAATCTGACTTCTGCATTGAGCATGCTTCAGAAGCTGTAGCAGAGACTACTGTGTTTTCGGCATATCTACTAATATATTGGGGAAGAGTTGAAACACCTTTTCCTGAGGTTAATTCTGTTCAGTCTGCTGGAGGGTTTTTGAAATGTCACTTCAATATGAGTGATGTGATACAATAAATTTCCATTTTCAAAATGATTCAAAAGACTCTTAAGGAAATTAAACTGTCCTGCAATAAGAAGCAAAGTCCTTCCACTTCTTAATAGTTAGTTAGTAATTAGAAAAGTGTCTGAATAAATTGCCAGACTTATCTCCAGAGGCATGTACCAACAAAATCATGCAGGGATCTGCACTGCAAGCTGTCATGGTTAACATAAGAGAATACAAAACAGCTTCTGTACTACTTACTGCTTCTCGTATTGCAAGTAGTAGGAGGCATAAATGAAATTATGAGTTAGTAGTTTTAATAATACTTATCATTACAATGGCTTCAAAGTTAACTAATAGATAAAATTTGTACTTTTAGTCTCTGTAGTAATAGTATGTAGTAGTGATTAAGTTATTTTTTATAGTAGGTATCAAAAACTTTGCTCGCCATTTTGAGAGTCAAGGTAGCATGTGCCTTCTATATTTTTGCATAATGTTATTAAAATTAGCACCTATATTTGCGAGGGTATGAAAAAAAAGAAATCAGCAAATGGCAAATATTTAGGGGTTCCACTGGTTTCTTTTTGAGATCTTGAAAAACACTTTCTTACTGTGTAAAATGCACTTGTTATTGATTGCCGCTAAAACTGAGAATTTCCCATTGTTCTTATTGATTCCAAAACCTCTGTGGCCTTACTGGTAGTCCCAGTTTTAAGCTCAGGGTTGTTTATTGGGGGTCTGGAAGGAATTTTCTTACAGATTAGGTTAAAAACAGTTGGACTCTTTGTCTTTAGTTGTGGATGTGTTTCACTTTCCTAGGATTGTCTGAATCATTGGAAGCTGTGTAAGAATAGGCTGCATACTTGGTGCCAGTCAAAGACAGAAATAGAATGTAAGGACTTGGGAGGAATTGAATGGTGAGTGTTATTATGCTGCTTTCCGAGTTCCTTGTAGAAGAACCTCCTAATAAACGCCACCTGTTACTGTCCCCAAATTGCAATTAATATGAATGCAAAGCATCGCATTCATTATTCAGTTTAGTTTATATAATACAACCCTTTTTGCTTAGTTGGCTGTCTGTCTTGTCTGTTTTTTTTAGATTACAAATCCTAATCTAACTTGGGACCACCAACTGCTATTGCAATGCAAGTCATATTTAGAATTGGGAAGCACTATCACTATCTGATTTGTTTTAAAGATGCTTAAATACTGTTATAACTGCATTTACACTAGAAAAAATGCTGCTTAAATGTTTCTAAATTTAGGAGTGGAATAGCTTCGTGGAGACTTACTACTTACAGATATTTTGCATTGTGTTGTGAATTTTCCCGTTAACTTCAATTGAACAGGTTGGTGCTTTCAGGGGAAATGAATATTTAAGTCTTCATAGGATTGCACTTGAAGTGGTGAGGCAACGAGTGAACAGAGTTGGCAGAGCACAAAGTAAGAGCACATGTTTATCTGTATAATTGTCAGTGGTCCGAGCATGCAAGTAGTCTGTCTGCATTGCAGGACCCACAGAGCTAACAGCTAGCATCTTTGCACCTTGAACTGTAAATGAACTTTAGTTTCATATTATAATAGCTGTGCATCTTCTGAATTCAGTACAAATACACAAATGTAACTTTAGCTGCAAATCACTTATACTAAGATGTTGTTGTTGTTTTAAAATTATGTTGATGTTTTAAAAGATACTGAAAATTATGTACAGGTCTGAAAATATTTCAGCAGTGAACTATTTTAAGATGAGGAACTTGTAAACTCTTTAGTCTTATTTACCTAGTATGCTAATTTCTCATAGTGTTACTCTGCTGTCTTACGCTGTGCTACTTGTTTATGATTAGCATGGATAGCATTTGTGTTTGGTAATGATTACAAATTAAAAGTATGCATGTGTTTTTAGAACCAGAGTCATATATCCGTGTCAAAAATCAGGAGTAGCAAACAGAAAGCATGCCCGGCTGCAGAGCAGCTAGAGAAATTGAGCCTGGGAACTGTGTTCCACAAATGGAAGATTTGATTTGAATATGAAAATCTTTTCAGTAAAGGTGGGGGGAAAAGTACAGTCAGTGTGTGGATGGAGCGTGACGATGGTGGATGCAAAAAGTATCACCTGCATCTCCTACATGTTCTTTTGCCTTTAGAGATGAAGGCAGAACCTGTGCCATAACTAGCCTAGGTGTGAAATGCGGATAAGGCATTTAACTCAGTTGGATCTGGTGGAAGACCTGTGTTGTAGGCTGGTGTGTGTATTCAGCAATCTCAGATCCATTATAGATTTCATATGGTCTGAAATGCCGGTAAATAAATAATAATATGGACTACTGTATTTGCTTTAACTGTGCATTTCAGAACTCTGAGGTAGACCTTGGCTCATGCAGTCCATCTGTAGCATCATTCTTTCATAGGATTGTGTAGGAAAATGCAAATCTTAACCAGAACAGGGTTGCACAGCATGTTGACCATCTGTATACACTGGCTTCTCGCCTTCTGCTACAGACCTCACCCTAATTTTGGCAAGGAGATAGAAGAGTTCAGTTTTATTTTCATTAAGTAGTAGAAATTCTGGCCAGTTTAGTAATAGTTGGATAGAAGACTTGGCACTATTCTGGATGCCCATGCCCCTACTTCCAATCTTGGCCTTGAGATTTTGGCAATATAAGCTTCCCATGCTGTATATAACCATCATTCTACTACAGTATGGTCTCTAGGCATGGGGAAAAAAAATTCATAGGGTAGATGTCAGTTATTCAGTGGGCAACAGGATTAAGTATTTTGGAACTAAACATTTTATCAGAAAAACTCTAGTCAGAGTCACCTATGCTTTCTTGACCTCAAAAATGTCTTCATGTTTCATGAAAGACAGTTTGGACACCCTAACTTGTTTGTGGCGCTTTTTGTGAGACTTATTTTAGGGTCTATGTTGTGCAGATGATGAAGGGCATTGGCTTAAAAAAAAAAAAAAAAACAAAAACCAAAAACCCAGAACCCCTTGTTCCTCTCATTTTCTGCTCAGAATTTTACAGTTACTCTGAGAGGTGATAATCAGAAGAGTTGTGAGATGTGTATGTGTGAAATATAAAACTTTTCCTTACAATGCTAAGCGTGCCTTTGGCACGTTTTAAATTTTTGAAGTGGTAATTTTTGGAAAAAAACCTTCAAAATACACAGGCATTTTGCAATGCTTTTATATATAATGTGAAATATTATCAAAATAGTCTAAAGGTGACAAGACACAAAGGTATAATATTGTCTGTAAGAAAGAATGGATGCAGTTGTACATTTCTGTTACTTTATTCCTTCAGCTTTTTTAGAGTTATTGAAAGTAGAACTACATGCTGTTTTCAGTAGCTTTTCAGGGCAAGGAGTATGTCTGTTGCTCCAGGAATGCAGTAGTGCTCAATTTTTGCTCAAACCTCTTGATTGTTGTCCCTCTGACCAGTTGACACAATACTTGCCAGTGGTTTGACTTCAAGCACATTCTTCTAAAAAACATTAGTAATAACAGTCGGTTGCTATAAATTATGGAAAAGCCTGTCTAAATGTGCTGAGTATGTCTTCTGTGTTGTTAATGAAGTTATTTTTTTGCTACAACATGGCTTTGCATGTTTGAAAGTTATTTTAAGGTCAAATAGTTACGGAAAGGTCTCAGTGGAATCTGTTGACAAGATAACACAAAATACTAGTGCTTCTCACCGATCTGACTTGGATGTCTAAAGAAGTACCATATAATGACTCTTAACAAGAGAAAAGTAACAAAAATGCTTCTTGGCTTTTAAAAATAATCTCTTCACTGTCTCCTGAGCTCAGGTCTTATTAACATATTTACCTAGGATGACTGAGTTCCTTAACAAGAGGTGCATTTTTAAAGTATCTTATGTATCAGTAAATATTTGTAGAGGGGAAAATCTTGCCTATCTTAAAAAATGAGTTGTCATCGTCTCTAGATTTTGTAGAACAATGAACTGTCCTATGGAATCACAGGAATTGTTTGAATTGAACCTCTGGACATCTTCTGTGCAATCTGAACAGCCAAGCCACATTTTTATTGCCATTACCCCATCAAATTTGTAATTCCATTTGAAATAGCTATAAATTGCTGTTATGTAACATCTTAGCTTCTTTGCCATACTGAACAAGCTCAACTCCCTCAATCTGTCATCTTTGTGCATGTGCTCTGGTCCCTTAACTATCTTGGTGCTCTCTGCTGGACCCTCTCTAATTTTTCAACATTGTTCTTAAGCTGCGGGATCCAAAACAACATACTGTTCCAGGTGCAGGGTCATGAGTGCCAAGTAGAAAGGAACAGTAATTTGCCTGGATCTGCTGAGCACCATTCTAATTTTGCCTGGTCCTCAAGCTTCTCAAGGTCTCTGGTATTCGAATCTCTGACATTCATGAGTTCGGCCACTCCCTCTAATTTAATGCCCTCCACAAATTTCCTGGAGTGTAGGCTCTGTCATCATTCAGGTTGCTGATTTTAATTAAAAACAAACAAACAAAAAAACAACCAAACAAAAAAACCCCAAACTATCTGGACCCCAGTATTGACCCCTTTGGTATACTGATCTTTACGCTGCCAAGTGAATGTTGAGTCATTTATTGTTACTTTTTGATCTATACCTCCCACTAGACCAGGTTACTCAAAGTCCATCCTGGCCTTGACCACTTCCAGGGATGGGGCCTCCACAACTTCTCTGGGCAACCTGATCTAGTGTCTCACCACCCTCCTAGTGAAAAATTTCTTCCTAAGATCTAAATCTACCCTCTTCCAGTTTAAAACCATTACTGTGTGCCCTTGTAAAAAGTCCCTCTCCAGCTTTCTTGTAGGTGCCCTTCAGATACTGAAAAGTTGCTATAAGGTCTCCCCAGAGCCTTTTCTTCTCCAGGCTGAACAACCCCAACTCTCTCAGCCTGTCTTCATAGGAGAGGTGCTCCAGCCCTCTGATCATCTTTGTGGCCCTCCTCTGGACCCGGTCCAACAGGTCCATGTCCTTATGTTAAGGGCTTCAGTTGGTTGCAGTATTCCAGGGGGGGTCTCACAAGAGCAGAGTAGAGGGGATGAAAGAGTGGAGTAGAGGGGCATGGCTCTCTTCTCTTTGTCTTTCTTAGGGATTAACCTTTTTCTAATCTTTAGGACTCCTTTAACACCCTCAACTGTTAGAATTTTTGATAGCTGACAGCAATCTTGTCATCGCGTTGGCCAAACTTTTCAGCTTCCTTAGGTGAATGCAATCTAGCCACAAGGGTTTGAATACAGCTTCACTAAACATTCCTAAACTGCTGGTCCTGTACTCTTGGTTTCTCCGCCCTTCCCAAACCCTGTTGGTACCTGCAGTCATCTGGGAGCAAGCTTTGCCTGTAACGAACGGCACAAAAAAAAAAGCATTGAGTATTTCAGTCTTTTTTGTGTCAACAGTCACTGAGTTGTCTTTACCAGTCCACCTCTTGTTTTCCTGAACTTCCTTTTGCACTAACAATACCTGTAGAATATTTTCTTGTTGTTATTTATGTTCAGCAAAACAAAAGTCTTCCTGACTCCTTTCCTCATTCTTGTCACTGAGTGATGCTTTTATTCTCCTCCTTTGTTGCCTGTTCTTTGTTCTACTTGTATGTTCCACTTTTGCCATCTTCTGTAGAAGGAGAACATCCTATCCCTAACTAAATGGACAAGCAGATTTCAAATGGATGTGAAGAGCAGAAGAGAGAATGTTTTCAGCATATGCTTCATTAATGGCACTATTATTGGCGTAGCATTTTTATTTTGCTTGTGTATAATTAAACAAGATGTGACAAAGGAAAAGGGATTCAGAAAAGTATCTCTAGTAATTCTTCGGTAAATTCCAGTAATCTCAACTTCTTTCTGCAGCACAGACTCCCTTAGGTCTATTTCTCCATTTCTAACCTTAAAAAAACTGTAACCAGTTCAGATATTTCATGTTTTCATTCATTGGAATGGTTGGCAGAGACAGGAATGGACTTCTGATCTGTGGAGCATTACTTTGGAAGTTTGTTGGTTTTTTTTTTAATGTAAGAGCAGAGACAGGAGTGGCTGTTGGATGCCAAACTCTCAAGGGAGCTTTTGAGAGTCCAGAGCAGCCTTTGCTACTTTCTGCAGGTTGTTCAGATGGACTTTTTTTTCTGAAGTAACTACAGTTTTTACAGATGCTGCTTTCTCTTTTGTAATATTTGAAGTGGGTTGTCTTATTCCAGAGAATTTTACTTGTAAAGCTGTCTATTCCAGGATCATTTTCCAATGCCTGGTGTTACATCTTGACTAACATGGGCGAAGCTCTAATTACAGCTAGTAAATTAGGCTTCACAACCTGCAAACTGTTCCAGTGACATGACTAATTTTTTAATGGCAGTACTACTAGAAATCACACAACAGGGATGTGAACCAGGCTCAGTGAATGTTAGTATAGAGATTAGTATTTCTGCTCTGAATTTCCAAGCATACATGACATATCTTATACAGAATATCCCCTGGGTCATTGAGTCATATTTTAGTAATAAACCCTGCTTCTCACATCCCACAGTAGGTAAAGTCAGCTTTAGAACTCCATATTCTTCCTATTTTTAATTGCAAGGATTATTGACTGTATCCTGTGTTACTTATTTTATTAAAATGTATCATTTCTTGCTTGCAATTTGATAAGGAGTTGCCTCAGAAGATAAGTCGCCATTGTCTGGGAAGACTGAATGTGAAACTATGACATAAGAAGTTTGTTTCCTTTTGTAGAAATTGCTGTTCTCCCCCCCAATATTGGATGTTCCTTCCCATACCAAGGCCGCCCCCCTGTCTGTGCAGGCACAGGGGTTTGTGGAGCTGCAGTGTAAGTTGGATTTGTTTACTGTTCCTGATTTTTTTTTTTTTTTTTGATGGCTTAGTGACTGTTTGGCTTATTGATTGTTCATAAAACTGCTGCAGAAATCATTCTGCAGGGACGTTTAGGGTGGGAGCAAGAGACAGGAATTTGAAACTGTAGGCTGACATTTCTGCTAAAGTTACATAGTGCGTTCTTTGGCTTTGAAGGCCATTACTTCAAACTAACAAACAAAAAAATTTCCCCAGAAACCCTAATGCTCCGTTGTACTTACCTCATCTGATCAAATTTTAAAAGACTTTTTCTGCACATATCCTGAGTGCAAATGATTTAAGTTCTGTGGCATGTTTCATGTCAGTCTGGCTCGTGCCTGACCATCCTGAATCCCTTAATCTGTGAGCCAAATATTGCTTGTTAATGCAGACATGAAAAGCATGTCAAGAAGAGTGTATCTGTGTTTGGAATACTGGTGTCCCTTCCATCCTGCCCGGTGGGTACCTTGGCAAAGCTGTTAGAAGTTGCATTATCTGCTAGGAAGAGATAACCTCCTTGTAGGAAGTTCCTTCTGTTCGAAAAAGTCTGTAGTGTCTTCTGTTTCCTACTTTGCTCTCTATGTATTTGAGGAATATGCCTGAGATTATTGTGTTCTAGCGATGCCTGACTGTTGTAAATGGCCCCAGAAAACACACTGGCAGTCCCAGGATCCATCAAAATTGCTCCTTGAGTGGTGCTAAAAACTGATGCTTCATTACATGACTTGGTACAAGGGCTGTAGTGGCTGTTGCTTATCTTAGTGTATAGTGGATTTTTTCCCCCACTGGTCGCTTCCCATTTGGTGTGGAAGAAGTGTGATCATGACACCTGGAGGCTTCTGCCAGGTTTTCAGGACTATGTACAATGGGTAGAAGTACAGTAATAGAAAATTTGTTTAAAATAAGCTGCTTATTCAGAAACTAAAATAGCTTTTGAAGGTTTCTTATCTTCCCTTTGGGAATGCTTAATGCTTTTACACCTTAATTTCAAGAAATAAGTCTCAAGAAAATAGTAAATAAAAGTAAATAGCAAATGGTAAATAAATGGTAAACAAAATACCTCAATAATTAGCCATATGTCAATAGGACCGAAATTGAAGGTTGGACTGAGATTATTAAAGAAACACAATTACACATTAAGTTTATTTTTAGAAATGTAAGCTTCTAAAACCTAGTGCTTTGTCTCCTTCTTAGTTCTGAACTATAGACAAGTCAAGTCTCTCTTGAGATAGTTTTTAATTTGAAAACTTCCACTGTAGCATAATGTCTACTAATTCATTAGTGATGGTGAATTCTGAGAACATTTTTGGTGTTTATAAATCTCACAGCGTGTGCCAAATTTTTTTTTGTTTACATTAAAACAGCACTTGCATTCCTCTCCCTTTTTTCTTCAGAATACGTCCTAAAGTGGCAGATCTGCCCTCCAAAGGTAAACCATCTCTGAACGGTAAATGGGAAAAAATACATCTAAGCTGTTCTCTTCCGTTGGATACAAGTGTAGGCAGTTGCTGAACGTGCTTGGCTGTAAGCTCCAGGTACTTAGTGATTATTTCCAGGATATGTGTTCCACATAAGTAAGCACGCTGGACCTCAGGTCTTTTTATCAGAAACAAGTGATTTGGAAACAGAACAGAAACAAGCTACAATAAATAAATTACAGATGAATTGGGTTTTGCCAAATGGTTGCTGTCAGAAACCTGTCTTCAACAGGTTTTGCACAGAACATTTTACTTTATTTGTATCTTGATGTTTGAGAACATCTGCCAAAGAAAAAGATAGCTGCCCACATATATTTCTCTCCACACCCCATGGAAGCTTTTTAAGACATTTCCTTTCTACTCTTCTAAATCTGCTTTTAAGATATGCCTTTTTAGTCTGACATTCTAGAAACTGTTTGACCTGTCTGTTTAGATAATGGTGTATGTCCCCTTCCCTTCTTCCGTCACGTGGCATGGCCTAATGTTGTGAGTGGAAGTTATGTGTTTATATTCTTCACGACTTCTCTGCTTTGTCAGCCTTCCCAAAACCAGGGTATTTTTTTAATCTCTTGCCTTGCTCAAAGGGTCCCCTGTGTATAACATAATGTAATGAAATTTCTTTCCAGAATATGTCTAATTTTCATCATTGCTTTGTTTTCCTAAATCTGTCTGATCCCTTGAACTGAAAGGCGCTTTCAGTTTGGTAGCACTTGTTTTATAAGAATGAGGGAAGTGAAACCTTTGTTCCTGAGTACTACCAAAAATACCTAGCTGCTATTAGGGCACCATTTTCTCTCCGTTCTGTGGCCATAATAGGTGTTCATCAACTGACAGGTTTTTTGAGTAGGTGGTCTCAAGAGGAAGTTAATATAATTTCCTTCCCCTTAAATAGTTCAGAACTGGGATTGAGGGAGACTACAGGTCACTCTTATTGCCTGTCTGGTTTGTTTACTGTCATAATTTTTTTTTTTTCCTTAATAAGCCTCTTAATCATCCATCTCTACCATCTGTAATATGTAGAATTGTTTTAAGCAAGCAATACATATGTTGGCATCAGCAAAAATAAGCATTTTACATTGTTGAGATATTTAGTGATGGTATGTATTACCCTGACTGACATGTGTAATGTCAAATGGGTCTTGGATAAGGAGGATTAGGACAATTTTTTGTTTCAATTCCTTTGTGGTTTTGAAAGAGATTGAGGGGGAGACAGCCTAAAAAATTATCACAAAAAATTTGGATGTGGTTTGGTTTTGGTTTTGTTTTGCATCATCTTACCATAGCATCATAGCAAATTCAAATCAAACTCGCTCTACATAGGCATATCTTTAGGTACCCGGATAATGCAATATAAAAATTTGCAAGGTAGATGTGATCTGCTGTATTTCTGCAGAAGCTGTATGGTTCCCACTGACAGGATATTGCTTGACTGATGACAGGAAGTGTTCCTTGCTGGGAATTGGTGATTTGAGTCATTCATGATTATTAATACAGGGACTACAATAAATCATAGAATTGTCTAGGTTGGAAGGGACCTTTAAGATTGGGTCCAACCATTAACCTAACACTGCCAAGTCCACCACTAAACCATGTCCCTAAGCACCACATCTACCTGTTTTTTAAATACCTCCAGGAATGGTGATTCAACCACTTCCCTGGGCAGCCTGTTCCAATGCTTGACAACCCTTTTGGTGCAGAAATTTTTCCTAATATCCAATCCCCTGACGCAACCTAAGGCCATTTCCTCTTGTCTTATCCCTTGTTACTTGGGAGAAGAGGCTGCCATCCACCTTGCTACAAACTCCTTTCAGGTAGTTGTAAAGAGTGATGAGGCCTCCCCTGAGCCTCCTCTTCTCCAGACTAAACCACCCCAGTTCCCTCAGCCACTCCTCATAAGACTTGTGCTCTGGACCCCTCACCATCTTCGTTGCACTCCTCTGGACACGCTTCAGCACCTCAATGTCTGTCTTGTAGTGAGAGGCCCAAAACTGAATACAGTATTTGAGGTCAGGCCTCAGCAGTGCCGAGTACAGGGGGACAATGACTTCCCTAGTCCTGCTTACCACACTATTCCTGATACAGGCCAGGATACTGTTGGCTGCCTTGGCCACCTGGGCACACTGCTGGCTCATGTTCAGCTATCTATCAATCAACACCCTCAGGTCCTTTTCTGCCACGAAGCTTTCCACCGACTCTTCCCCAAGCCTGTAGCGTTGCATGAGGTTGTTGTGACCTAAGTGTAGGACCTGGCACTTGGCCTTGCTGAACTTCATACCATTGGCCTCGGCCCATCAGTCCAGCCTGTCCAGATCCCTCTGTAGTGCCTTTCTATCCTCGAGCAGATCGACAGTCCCACCCAACTTGATGTCATCTGCAAACTTACCAAGGGTGCACTTGATCCCCTCCTCCAGGTCGTTGATAAAGATATTAAAGAGAACCTGCCCCAATATTGAGCCCTGGGGAACGCCACTTGTGACTGGCCACCAACTGGATTTAACTCCACCACACTTTGGGCCCAGCCATCCAGCCAGGTTTTTACCCAGTGAAGAGTATGCCCATCCAAGCCATGAGCAGCCAGTTTCTCCACGAGAATGCTGTGGGAAACAGTGTCAAAGGCTTCACTGAAGTCCAGGTAAGCAATATCCACAGCCTTTCTCCCATCCACAGATCAGCTCACCTTGTCATAGAAGGAGATCAGGTTTGTCAAGTATGACCTAGCTTTCATGAACCCATGCTGACTGGGCCTGATCACCTGGTTGTCCTGCATGTACCACCTAATGGCAGTCAGGATGATGTGCTCCATAACTTTCCCTGGCACTGAGGTCAGACTGACAGGCCTGTAGTTCCCCAGATCCTCGTTCTGGCTCTTCTTGTGGATGGGCGTCACATTTGCTAACCTCCAGTCAACTGGGACCTCCCTGGTTAGCCAGGACTGCTGATAAATGATGGAAAATATATACAGTTTACTATATTTGAAAAATGGATTGCTTGTGAAGGGTAAAGTTACCTATTTCTATGTGTGTATTTCTACATGTTTTTGAGAAGTGACTGAAAAAACTTTAGTTGTAGGTAGAAATAACTAAAATCCTTTAGTTGATTGTAGATCCTAAAATTTGCTCCAAATTCTGTCTTGTGAAGTATAGGTTTATGTGTACACATAGTTTAATATTTTAATTTTGTTTGTTTAGTTTAATATTTAGATTTTGTTTGTTTTAGGTAAACTGTAGGTATGTCAGATGTTAGAATTTTGGTATGGAAAGAATTATTGAAAACTGATGCTGGTGTTAACTTGCTTACTGTGAAATTTGGGATACTACTTGATTGTGAAAATGTCTTTATCCCACAATATATGTAGGCTTTATGGATGAAGAAAGAGCACTCAAGAAATCATCGTGGTATATGTCTCCTATTAGGGATTAAGGAAGATGCTGCTTAGGACTCCCTTTCTGCTTATCTCAAATGAAGTAATAAAGGTAGTTGCTGATCTGAAGATCTTACATGATCTCTATAAACAATGAGATGAGGATATGATTATATTTTGGGACAGTTCAGCATTGCAATGGCCTACTAAGATTGCTAATCTCTTAGGGCCTACTTCTTATGTGGTCAAACTAATACAAGATTTTCCACTGGAGAGAAGGAAACGATTCACTGGCTGTCCATAGTTCTTTGCCTTGAAAATCACTGTTGTGTGTTCTAAATTAGCTGCTTGGTTTGGGGATTATAGTAGTATATCTCAAACTTCTGAATGTGCAGGAAATGATTTAAAAAAAAATAAATGTCTGTTCACATACAGTTGATTAGAATTTGCCACTTTTCTTCTTTAGGCTTCTGACTTTCGATGTCTTGATTTATGCAAGTGTTTACCAAAAATGGAACTCCATAGAAATCCTTCTGAACAGCTAAAAAACATTACTGAGTGCAACTGTTGATGACACTCATTATTAAAGTTGCAGTGATACATCGTTACATTGTATTGTGCATGGCTTGTAATAATGTAGTTGGTTCTTTTTTTTGGGAATCAGTGTTTCAGGTATATAAAATAATTGAATTTTTTTTTTTTTTTTCAAGGAGAATATCCTATCAAAATGCTTAAGCTATTTGGAAAAAATAAGCATTCATACTTCCTGTCAAGCAAAAGGTGGCTTTTGTTAGTGTTTTTAATGTGTTTTCTTAAAAATATGATGCATTTGCATAAGCATCCCAAAACAGATGACTTCTGGTAGGATAGCAAAGTCATAAACACATAAACAGCTTTCTGCACACTGTTGTGTTTTGTTTTGGTTATTTTTTTTTTAATGTGCTCATATTTCATTATGAAATGAAATAATCTTCAACAACTTTGTTTATAACAATGCAGGCCAACTCTTTTGAGTCATGCATTTGTGTTAAATTGTAGTGCATAGTAAATTATGCATAATGCTTAATGTTAGAAGAGTTAGAAAATGTAGAGTATAAAAAATATATAGGTTGTAGAAAAGCTTGCCTACTTCTGGAATAAACTTCCCTGCTGTATGCTTCATAACACTATGTGTAAATGCTTAGTGAAACAAAGTCATAAAATATTTATTAGAAAATTTAACATCAAAACAGTCAAGCATTAGAAGTCAGAATTAAATGAGCTAATTGTGTTAGTGATGCCAAACTACTGTCAGTCTGAGACAATTTGATATTAAGTAGAAACATAGAATTGTCATATTTTATCAAATTTTACATCTTTCTGCTTTACTGTCCTGATTCTGATAGTGACTAACTAAAGCATCTGAGACATCAGCAGAAGTATTGCAAAACTTCATTTACTTCCTCAGTTCTTCACAAACTTGATCTTTTTCTAGGACATTGGCATGTATTTTGAAATGTCCAGTATCAAACATTTTCCAAAATTACTTGTGTTAATTTTGAGACCGGCTGTTGCAAGAAAAACAAACTACTTTTGAATTGCCTTTCTTTTTGGTTAGTTGTGCCTTGCTGTGAGAGCTTCCACACTTACATCATGTTGCATATCGACATATTTCCTTTCTGTGATTATGAATTTTCTGTCTTCGTGAATATATCTTATGTCTTGTTTTGCAATAGTTGGGAAGCACCTGAGAAGCCAGTTATTCTCTTCTCTGCTTACTCATATCCAGGTTTATTAGTTTTCTTTTCAGTAACTATTATATCTTTGTAATAATTTGGACACATTTTTGCATAACTTGCATGTTTTTTTAAGAAGCATCTAAAAGGGACATGTTTATGTAGGTGTTGCAACAAAGTAGTTGCACCTGTCATTGGTAATTGCTTTGAATTGTACTTAAGTCATTAAATCAGCTTTTTTATTTTGAATAACTGTGTGTATATTGTATTATTTGTAAAGAGAGGATACATTTGAGCTGATTAAAAACTCATTTAAATTAGTAGAATTAAAAATTTTGAATGGAGAAGGGTCATGCAGTAAAGGATTAAATCCCCTCTGACACAGTAGCAGGAAAAAAGATCTTTCCTCCCAGTAGTCTTTTCTTCTGGTTGCCAAATTTGGAGCATGTTTGTTACTTGAACAACTTGCTTACATTTGCACTTGATTTGTATTGTGTTACTGTACATACGAAAACTTAGTGTCTTGCATCAAACTAATATGTCAGATTCCAAATACTGTACATGTCAATCATTTCTGTGGTATCACCTTGATTAATACAAAACCCATAAGTGAATTTTTCATAGCACATAATTTGTATTGGAGTTGGCTTTTGATTTTGCTGCTACGAATGCATTAATCTAAAATACTTGGTTTTCTTACAGCATGTCTAAAAATTGCTATAGGCATGTAAGGACATGTTTATGTTGTGCGATAAAGTGTGGTGCCGAAGGTGGCAGAAAGTGGAGTCCGAAGTAGCACCATACCTGGGAACAGTACAGTTGCATTAAAGGGGGCTCTGCCTGAGGTAAGAAGCCCTTTCTAGAAGAGGTAACGGCTTGTGTTTGAAGATACTCTGTCAAAATCCTGCTGCATCCAAGAATTATTGTCACTATATGCCACGTTAATAGGGGTTCTTCATGTACAACACCTTCCCTCTCTCCCGACTTTATGCATTACTTTTTGAACCTTGAAATGTCATGTAACTTCATCATTTTCAGTTTGTTTAAAGATTTTTTTTTTCATTGCTCTACATGAATGTTCATATTAATTGAAGAAAAAACCAAACATATAATTTATACTGTTTTTTTAATTTATCCTAATTAATATGGACACAAAGATAAGAGCTGAATGCTTACGGACCTATTTGGGAATTGATTGTCAGCCTGAAATTCTGGAATACTTTTCATCCTTAAATAAACCCTTAATGTGTATACAGTGACTACTCAGCCTGAAAATCACATACTGTGGTAGGAGAATTCCATAGTGGATTTTTGGTTTAGTTCATGCCCTTTCATAATTGGTGAGTTTTATGAATGTATATGAATACCACAGGAAGTGGTAAGTGAACAGGTTAAAGAACAGTCAGCTGGTTGTGGAAGGGTCTAGGAGAGAAGGTAGGATGGCTGCACAGAGGGCACTTCATGGCAGCACTCTCTTGTAATTACACAGAGGTACACACAGGGCCTATTTCCTGTTAGTGGCTGTGTTTCTACAGTATATTTCTAATTTTTACCACAGGTAAATGTCATGGGATGTCTGAAAGCATTGGAAAAAATGTAGGAGTCTCATTGTATGTGGAAACTTTGCATGGTACGTTGTATATACACTTATTTAGAAGTTTGCAGTGGTTAATTGGTTTTGCTTGCCAGCTGTCACTTAAAAATATATATAATAGACATTGAGTGAGCAAGAATTTCTGAACTGTTTTGATTTAAGTAAAGGAGGGTTTTGATCAGTGTACTCTCTACTGTAAACCTGTGCATCTGTCCATGAGACTGTCTTAATAGTTTTAATAAAACTCTGCCTATATTTTAAAGCCATTTAAAAATATTTTATTAGTATTGCTGATTTGCAGGCTGCGTGTATATTTAGAAAGAGTCGTCTTTAATTAGAGTCTTCTTGTCTGATTCACTCAGTGATACAATATACCAGTGAGTTTTTCCCATCACAACTGTTTCCATGGAGATGAATAGTGACAATACTCAGCGAATGAAATGTGAAATTCTTGGTGAGTTGAGAGGGAGAACACTTGCTCTCACATTTTGTCGATTGGCATGATTAATGGGAAACTGCAATAATGAATCTTAATGACATTTTAATACAATGTTTGAATGATTGCTTGAGTTCCCTGATTCTTTCATGACATTTGCCTGTTTTCATCCTTGCTGGTATGACTAAAACCTGACCCACAAAACTCTCTATAAATTTGTTGGACCTGCAAGTGACTGGGTTATTGCTCATGAAGCTCATAATTTCATTGGTAATTTCATTAATTGATTGAGAGAGCAGGTGGGGGGCTAGGGAGGGAAACTAGTAGGGGAAATTTCAAGTCGTCTTTTGATGCTTGGTAGGGTACATGGTCACCCTAGTTTTAATACTTGTAAAAACAAGGACAACCAGGCTCTTTTCTTTGTGTTTATTGCAGTCACCCAGACTATGCATGTTTTCAGGCCTTAGCTGGCTGCCTAGCAATTTACAATTTCTAAAAGCTGAAGTTAGTCCATATTGTTCAGAATACTAGAGTTCTTGGTTTCTAAATATCGTACTATTTTCACTTACTATTCAAGATCCTTCACGCCATATCATAAGTTATTTTTGCAAGCTGGACTGTACAGCTGGGCTATTTCACCAACCTGTAGATAAATATTCGTAACTATTTTTAAGGGGAATAATTTTTAAAAGGTTATATTTATATCCATTTTTCTGTGGAGGAAGAGTTTAGCAGAGGTGGAATGTAAAACAGATAAGGAGAATTTATATTTCCACCACTACAGGATTAGCATTCCCAGGAGACCAGTTGTCAGTTCGCATAGATGATTGTCAATAGCTGATACATGGAATCTGGTAATGCGTTTCTTAAGTAGGCTTGGCATTTGTGCAGTTTAGAAGGTCAAACTATTCCCTCAGACTGTCTACGATATGGGTAATGCATTGCACTTATCAGCACTCATGCTGGTTTCACCTTGCTTAGAGGTTTAAGATGCTTTTGTAGATCTTGTGACTCAGTTCCTGGTATTTTTAGCCAGAGGATGTTGCAACTGCTAATGTTTTATGTGACTTGGGACATCATCGGACAAATTTGTGGAAGAAAAATCCCTGAGTGTTGTTAAATTCATAGGTGACACTTCGTGCTCGGGAAATCCTTTAACCAGAAGGTTGGGAAGCTGGTAGAGTGTTCTTGGAAGTATTAGGACATGGTGGGTAGACACTCATGCCATCAGGTATGGCATGAGGACTGACACAGTGATGCCAAGATGCTTGGTCCACCCTGCCAGCCAGGGAAAGTTCCCGTTCCCTCATTCCCAACCGCAGAAGTGGGTTTCACGTTTGGTATGGTCAAGACAACAGGTTTCATTTGTCCTGACTAAGGCTGCGGTATTCAAGTGCAGAGCCACCCAGCGTGTGTTGCCAGACAGCAGTGATCATATTATTTACATGCCGTGATACAGCTCTTCAGTTTTCTGACCCTCTACTTCACTTCCTTGTACCTCTCTTTCTCTAACCCAGTCTTCTTCCAAGTCACTGACCCATGCCTAATTGCTTTCTCCTCATTATTTTGTCACATGAGTGCCCAAATAGGTATTTCTGATACTGTTGCCAAGGGAAATTCACGTTTCTATGGTATTACTAATATTACTAGCTGGCAACTGCTGGCCTGGCAAGATCCTGTTCCTCAGAAGGTCCCGAGTACTCCCCCTCAGTTAGCCGTGAAGCCTGGTTGCTTCTCACATAACTGGCTGTGAAATCCAGGTGTTCCTCATGGCACTGTCTGATTTCTGTCACTTCTCGCATTGTTATCTGTCACATCCAGCAGTTTCTCGTGTCCTACTCTGTTAGCTTTAGCTCAGGGCTGGGCCTGGTTGGCAGCCTGGCCAGTTGCCTTCAGCACTGACAGGAGGTACCGGAGTAGCCTTGGAAAGGTCTGTGTGGTTTTGCTGTTGACGCTTCTGTAGGTGTTTGTTGTTGGTGAGGGTCTGAGGAGCCATACATCAGAGAATCACAGACAAGCCTTTGTTCTGACCACCACAGCTGTTCTCAGTGAAGATATGCTGTGATGGAAGCCAGAGGTTATGGTTGCATGGCCACTTTATTTCAGTATGCTTCGGGGCTGGTGCTGAACAGCCTTCTCCACCTCTCGCAAGTCTTCCAGTCTGTGTACCTGCTGCAGGCTGCCCGCTCAGCTCCCTGTGGGCACGGAGGCACCCTCTCACCTGCCCTGCAGCTCTCCTCCCCTACTGAGAAGGTCCTGCAGAGCTTACCAGGCCTGATTGCTCTTGGAGAGGCTAGAATTGAGCCAGAGTGCAGCAACCAAGACATGGTAAACATACAACCTTCTTCTCAATTGTGCAATCTTTTAAACAAAATATACAACGTAGACAGCTGGAGTAAACTGTGGCTAATGAATATGATTTTAAGCTCAGGTGGAGTTGCAAATGTTCACGACTGGAGAGTAATAGAAATTATTTTAATGTTTCCGCTGCACCCCATAATTCAACATTTTATTCAGAACACTGGACTGTTGCTGAATGTGCCCTCTAGATATACTTTTTCTTGCTTCTTGCTTTTAGGTACTTCATGGGGAAAAGAGCAGGAAGGTAAACCTCTCAATCATATACAGCGACAGTAAGGTGAAATAGGAGGGGATTCCAGTAAGAATAATGATAATTCTTATAATAAATATCACTTATGCATGGAATTTCATCAAAGCTGTTATGTCTTGAAAAATGCATAACGTAGTTTCTTTATTTCAGGCTATTCAAATATTTGGGAAGATGATAATGGAAATATGAACTGATTTAAATGTGTACTCTTAGTGCAAGGTGATCTTTAAAAAAGAAAAAAAATCTAAATCTTTCCTTTGGCTTTATTGATTGCCTCCCATGCCTAGAGCCACAAATAATACATGAGCCCTAGTAATTAAAAATGATGTCAGGATTTAGAAAGCAAGCCTAGTGATTTGCATACTTCGTCAATTTAACAGGTATGTGTTCATGTTTGAAATGCAAGTTGTGCCTCATACAGTGTTCACTTATGCAATACAGCTGTTTTCATCATGTATAAGGTACATCAGATTTTAGGCATAACTCTTCTTTTTCTGTTTGGGTTGTTTTTTTTTTTTTTCCAGCAAAACTTTTGGTCAGTGAAATCAGCGGATTAAAATTTTGTCACAAGGACCTGGTAACAGAACTAACAGAGTTTCCAAAAATGTGTTCTTAGTGATTTTTATTAGGGGGGACAAGTTTGTGTACTCTTTTACAACAAATGAATCCTTGCATTGTGCTTTTATATTTGTTATAATGTGTTAAAAAATTTTAGAGGGGAGGGGGGAGAAATCCCCATGAAGAGAAAAAGAAACATGCTCTTGTGGGCATGTTTTTTTGTGTGTGGTGTTTTGGTTTGTGGGTTGTTTTTGTTTTTTTTTTAACGTGTCAAGACGTTGACATTTGGAAAGTAGTATTTTGTTAAGAATTATAACAATTCTGGTATCTGTTAACTGGAGCACTGTTTTAGTTATGGTGACATTTAAGAGGGAATAACAGTAGAGATCAAAGGGATTTTTTTGTTTGTTTATTTATTTTAACTCTTATCAGCACCTGCAGAAAGCTTTTAGTAGTATTTCTGTAGTGCTAATAATTTGTTTTTTAGGTGGCGAGGACAAATGATATTTCAGTGCTGTGAACTATGAATTCTGAGTTACAAGTTTACAGACATAAGTGGTCGATTACCAACATCTCATGAAAAAAATAATGACGAAGTAAATCCTGCTGTTCTGCATATTATGTCAACAGTGTTTATGCCTTATTAATTTTTATGATCTCCATTGAAACGCTTTAGTCTATTAATAGTAGCTTATAAAAAGTTAAGGAATAATGATATTCTTGTTTGTTTTGACTCCCCTCATGCCTAGATGAAATTTGGTGATCGTGGGGAGATGCTGTGTCTGTATGTTTTTATTTATTACTGAAATAGTTTGTTTTCAAGTCCTTAAGTGCTCCATCTGGGTTGTTGTGGAACTGAAGTGGGTCTTGCTGTGCTAAATTGAAATGAAAGGGTAACCTCATAAATGTGTAGCTCAGAATCCAGCAATGTATGTGCTGTTTGCGTACTTGCTTGCTGCAGGAGAACTGAGAATGCCAGTATCCTTTTATTTATTGCAGTGAACAGTTGCATGCTAATGAGTGGCTGCTGGTGTGGCTTGGTAAAATACCTCAAATCTTCACTTGGCTGCTAAGATGCAATGAATTTCTGGAACATCTCAGAGAACCGTGTGATACTTGTTTCAATCCAGGAAGTGCATGAAAGTTGCCAAACTGAGAGAACAGCTGAAAGGAAGATCCCATCCCCTCGAAGGCACAGGCTATGATTTTGTTTTCAAACCCTTTGCTTTTAATATATTTCATCCAGCAGATAGGAGCTTCTCTGTTGCAAAGTTTACTTGTTAGAGTTTGTGTTCTTAAAAGCTTTAGAGATGCAGAGCTCTTGCTGTGTTTTTCTTCTCATTTCAAGGAGAAAATTCAGAAAGTTATGTCTAAAAGTGTCGACTGATATGTGATGCTGCCATCGGAGTTCAGAGGCTTTTTTATCAGATCCTTTTGAGTAACAAATGTTGAAAATATCAAATTGTACGTTCCTGTCTATTTTTAAAGAGGATTTAATCTCAGCTAGATTCTAAGTCTAGTCATTATCCAAGTTTTTGTGCGTGTGTTTGTAGCGGACATGGTATATCTCCTTGTTGTGTATCTTAGCTTTAGCTTGTTGGATTTCTTTGGATGTTGTGGTAGCTGTCATGGTGAACAGCTGCCTCTCTCAAACCTTCAGGGCCTGGAACAAAACTCCAGTATGCATTTGTTGTGTAACTTAGTTGCTAAAAATCACAGCTGTGTCATAAGCAGAGAGGATCCATCTAACATCTGTTGAACTGATTTTTGTTTTCTTTTTTTTTTTCTTTTTTTACACCCTATTGGGAGAGAAATGTTAGCCATTGTAACAGTGTAAACGTTTTCTGTTTAGCATTTCTGCTGAGAAGTTTGCTAATTAGTCATCTTGCTGTTTTTGAAGAAGAAAACTTTAAAATTTCACTGCAGGGAAGGGAATCTTTGTTGTAGCAGCAGATGCTTTGCCTTGTTAGTGAAGGCAGAAGTCTTCCATATACATTTAGTGGCTCTTGACTGAAAAAGCAAGACTAAGAGGATGACATGAAGGAGGGAATAATGCTGTCTGTCATTTGTTCTTATTGCAGACTTTAGTTCAAACTGCAGCCTGTTATTTTCCTACAGCCTGTTATTGTCCTATATTGCAAAATATTTACTCATTTGGCCAGGAGCAGTTGAGGTTATGGCTCTTAATGTGATTTTTTTCCATTTAGAAATAGTAATTACAACTGACATAACATTTATACCATGTACTACTCTTCACTGTGTGAGTGTCCAGAAATAGCATGACTGAGATGTGTGCCCAGAACTGTGAAGCGGATCAAGCACTTGAAATAGTTTGGGAGTGAGCAACCTCTGTCTTCACATGCTCAGCTGAAGTAAGTTTGGGTCCTTATTGTAGGAGAGAATTTGCCTAGGAGTAGACTAATCACTTCCAGGGCTTCTAGCATGTCGGAAAAGCAAGCAGTATGGAATGGGTGTGCCAGGTATGCGCTTTCAGACTTCTGGGATGGCAAGAAGTTGTGTGCCTCTCATTCTTAGGCTGGGGTAGAACTGATGAGAATTGGCTTGGCAAATACCAAACTTCAATCCAGAAAAAATAATTTGTATGTTTCAATCTGACTCACATATTTCCTAATGGGGATGAGAAGCACAACTGCTTCAGAGCAGAACTTCTTTAACTGTGTTTCTCTCAAAAGTGAGTTGAAGAATTAAAATTTCACCTTGTTAGGTGCCTGTCCATAAGTGGCATATAAAGAAATGTCTTGCATTAAATCTTCATAGCAACAAAGAAGTGATAATCTGTGGATATTAAGCAAGCTGTACAACGTGTATCACTGCAGAAGCATTCTGTTATTTTGCTCTTCTGTCATCCTGTCATTGCTTGAGTTATTTCTTTTTCCGTTTTATTTTTCCTCAGCTTAGGGAATGTATATCAGATTCAGTAAATTTGATCTGAAGTTCCTTTGTGGTATTACAGTTGTAGAAAAAGCAGTAAGACTTTGGTGATAGACTGCATGAGGAAAATTCCCCCCGTATTGATGCATTTCATACTACCTAAACCATTTTGCTCATTTACTTTTATAAAATCAATTTCACTGTTTGCAGAAGCATGGTTTTGCTGATACAACTGCATACATGCTTGGTATGTTTTCTAGCACAGCGTGGGACCTATTCACGCCAGGAAAAAGAGTATGCTGTCAAACTGCTCTTAGTAGCTGGTGTGTTGGAATGCAGTAACTATTTGCATTTTAGAGAAAAAAATACCATAATGCTTAGTATTCTTCATTAAGGAAACTCAGTTGTTCACCTTCTCTCATCCTTTCATACTTTTTTCCTTTCCCTAGGGGATATGTAAGAAGAGTCACATAGTCCTAGGTTTATAAATTACTTTATACTTGAGGCTTTGCTATTCAGTATCTTTGTAAAACACTTAAACCAGGGGAAGAAAACAACCCAAATGTACTGTTCTACTCCTTTATGTGAAAGGGGAAAATGAGAGCTGGAACTTACTTAATTCCTTAAGGTTTTTAACTAGTCAAAAAATCAGTCAGTTATCCTGCAAAATTGTACTAGCAATTGTTTAAGTATTGCAAATTCTGGAAGAAATTCTGCAAAATAATTTTCTCAAAAACTCTGGCCTCTCTTCTTTGAAATTTCATGCCCTTTTTGTCCATGAGCTCTCTGTATCTGATCACTCTGATAACTTTCTGCTTTCTGAACTTTTACCTTTCCTTTGCTTTTGTGATTCTCTGCTACTTAGAATAATTACAGATGATTTGCTGATGTCTTTTACATCTTCCATGGGTTTGTATTCCTTTCTTTCCATTTTTTTCCTCTTCACAAGCTCCTTTCTTAGACAGGGGTGAGGAGGATGTTCATATAATTATCTGTATCTATTATCTTTATGCTGCCAGTTTTTAAAATACTTCACTACTGATGAACTGACTCCTTTCTCTGGACTAACAACCCAGTGTCTCTAATATCTCTGTGGCTGTCCAGTCATCATTTTAAACACATGCTTAAGGTCTGACAGGTAAGAGAGATGTTAGATAATATTTAATTAACATGTTACTGTTTCTAGGCTTGACTGATGACCAGTTTCACTAAAATTAATACAAAAAGTCACAGGTTACTTAAGCAGAAACCAAAAGTACAGCTCACGTTATAAATTTCTAAAATCAAAGCAGACTATTTCTAGCTAATTGTTATACTTCTCATAATATCTAGCCAAAAAATAATCAGACTTTCAAAAGTTGTTATGTTCAGGAAAACAAACATTTCTGAAGCATATCACTGTATAAGCGAAATCTCATTTACATGTTCTTTCATAGTAGATTGGGGGTTCTGACCCTCTTCAGTTGTAACTTATTCTGATTCCCCTGTTGTCTGTGCCACCTTACCAGATTTTTACTACTCAACTGTCAGATTCTCTCTCAAACACTTTTATATACTTTATCTGCTGCCAGTTATGCATGGAAGGAAAATCTAGTCACTGCCTTTACTTTTTAAAATTCCTCTTCAAAAATTGCTTGAATAGCTGAAGCCCAGAATACTGCTTTGGTTTAAGTGAAAACTTCTTAGATTTTGTTGGGTGATGTCAAATATTTCATCCAGTTTTCTCCCTGGCTTTACAATTCAAACAAGATATTTTTACCTTTTTTTTCTCAACTCTGTAGGCTAGCCTTCCTTACTGTATGGAGATGAATATTGGAAGGACTAAAAAAAAATGCTAATGCTTTTGAAATATTCTAAGCAATGAAGTGATTTCCTTCTGGGGAACAAAAAAGCGTTCTGTCATGGGTTTACTGCAGACGCATGCTTTAGCATTGTTGCTTGGAATTGATGTGGTGAAGGTGATCACAAAACGTGGACTGAATGTAATCTGGTGTTGCAACTTATTCACCTAGTGGTTTCTCACCTGCAGTTCATTCTTTGATGATGCTTTTTACCAGGAGTAAATTCATGGTTTACATGAGTCAAAGGAGAGAGCGTTTAAGGCATGCTGCTCTGTCTGTGATGCGTGTTGCTTTGTCTTGGCTGTTTCAACAAGAACCCTAACTATGGTGCCTAGCCCTTTGCATATCTGGGGTCTCAGGGAGTTTTTGCTTTTTCCTATCGTGGTCCTTGAGGATTAATTATCCTCTAGTTTTCCTAGAAAACGCTCAGTCTTCTACCTGATGTCTCAGGTCTCTATATTTGCAGCATTTGGAAAGCATATTTGGGTCAGCTATATGAGAATTTCCACTCTTAACTCTCACAGAAGATGCAAGTTTTATTTTAAATAAATCAATAAATGAAACTGTAATTTCCAGTGTTTAAATAATCACTCTTTTAGTTCAGCATTAAAACCCATGCATACTAATTATGTTCTTCTGGCTCCTTTGGACTATAATTATTTTATTACAGGCCGCCAATTTATTATACTGATTATTATACTGATGATATCTCAGTGATGCAGGAAAGTGGTCTCGCTGCTGCTTCTAGTGCTGGGGCCCTGGCTGTAAGAACAGGTCCTGCATCTACTTCTGCACCCACTCGAGGCGTGTCTGCCTGTAGTCAAGGCTCAAGGCCAGCTGGGCTAGATAGCGATCGCTGGATTGTGGCTGAGCCCGGTTGCTGTCAACAGACATGCTCTGCTCTAACTTGGGTACTACGGGACTGCGTCCCGTTTTGGGGAGGTCATTGCCCCGCCTGATTTGCAAGACCTCCTTCACTGCCAGAAGTGGGAACCATCAAATAAAATGTGTAATTAGCATGCTCAAACAAATGGAGATGGTTTTCTGAGTACACTGTAGTATGTAACTTCTTGCTGTACAATGTTGTGGATACTAAATGCTTTACGTTCATGAACTTAGCGAAAGAAGCATTCACTGGAGAAAATAAGGATAAATAGTGCTTCAGGTCTTTGGAGTCTCTGTAAAGATGGGGCCTGACAGAATGTTCTGTAGAAATATCCCTACATGCTTGGCTTAATGCTGTTTAGGTGTCTTCTGTTTGCCACTGTAAGACAGCCTGAGCTCAACAGACATTTGTCTGACCCAGTGCAGTCACTCTTGTGTTCTTAATGTTAGGGTTATTTAAATACATGGGGAACAGTGATAGCATTGATGTTATAGAATGCTGTTGATCTGCTGTTAAAGAAGAATTGCAAAAAGTTACTGCTATCAGTATCATACTATTCTCAGTACAGTTCATTTAGCAACAGCAATTGAATTTTTTCCCCCTGCAACTAGCAGGCAATGATCCTTCATTCTGTTCAGTTACCACATTGTGACAGCAAATGAAGAGATGACATGCAGGATTAGCTAGGGAGCTACTTCACATTCTTCCTGATCACTTATGGGGATTTTCTTTTTCTTTTTTTTTTTTTTTTTGTTAGTGCTTTTTTCAACGAGGTTTTCTATTCATGAAGTGTTTAAAATCTTAGCATTTTTAAATTAAAAAGTAAAGCGTTACTTAAACATTTGTTGGCTGGAATAATAGGTACAAGAACAAGGCAGAAATGATGCAGCACTTGTTTTAAAATAACTGGTCTCCATCAGAAGTAAACATTAGTATGCTTTTGATCTGCTCCTACAAATATGTCTGGTTTACATGGCCAAACATTTGAAAAGCAAGAACAAGCCATAATAAAGAAGATGAATGTGAAAAGGAGAGAAAATCTTCAGTAAACTTACAGGTGAAGATTCAGTTCAATTTGCTGAAGTAGAACTTGAATCTTCTTGAAATATGCTCTCAACAATGTAGTTTTACATTTGAAATCCATGTTTTCCCTTTTTCTGCTGTGTCCTTTAAAGCTTGATCTACCCAGGAGAAACAGTTGCATGTAGCTGATGTGCTATTTACATAAACTTAGGAGGAAATCTGCTATCTAACTCTGCTTGGGTGATTCAGGGTGGGAATCGCACCCTTAATCTAGTATTTTAAGGTAGCTAAAACTAAATTTGGCATAAAGTTATGTTTAGACATAAAGCAATGTTTAGACTCATTATAACCATTCGGGTTTAATAACTGGTATGTCTAACTTTTATATAACATTTAGAAAAAACGCCAATAAACTAGCTAGATCTTGGTTATTGGCAATATAGTATTTTCTCTTCTGTTTTTTAAATCGTTTATCAACTTGGAAAGTTGATATCTCTCCAAAGCACATAATACTATTTCCTGAATTCAGCAAATTCAAGGTGGAGGAGGGGGGGAGTAACTTTTCTGTAAAATCTTCCTGCATTCTTTTCCCATCTAGAATGTTTTATGTACATTATGATTTACCTGTCTAATAGCAGTAGGCTATTTTGAGGAACAAAGTTAATTTTGTTTCCTTAACACATAGTTTTGCTATTTCTGGACCAAGTGCCAGCTGCTTTATCAAAACCCACGTTCTCATTTCTTTTTCTGGTTTCTTAAATTGGTTGAATTGCTGAGTTTGAAATTGGTTTAATATATTATTGGCATTTAAGATGTGCTCGAGAAAGACAGAGTGTGAGAATTTTCAAGTTTGTGTGGGTTTTTTTTAGTATATCGTGCTTCCAGCCATTCAGTAAATTATTTAAAAAAAAAAAAAATTGTAATTCAGCTTCAATAAATACCTATTAGTGATTCTGTAATCATGTTAACTTTTTAAACCATGAATTTTTGCTAGGGATCTAATTATTGGTTTTGTCTTCTGTATTGAAAAGATTGGAAGCTAGGAGGATGTGATGGTGTTGGTGAGGCAGAGTCTGTGCTAAAACAAATAGGAAAGTCTCTTGAACTGAAAAAACTATTCAGTTGGGGGGGGGAAGAATAGTTTAGAGAAGCTGATTTTATTGTAGATACTGTTTTCCAGTTGTAGTGTTCAATTAAGGTCTTGAGAAGAAATACTTACATATATATTTCAATTGAACTGTGCTTCTTGGAACCAAATTTTGGAATTATATAAAAATATATAAAATCTATAATAAAATTTTCATGTGTATATATAGTTAAAAGATTTATTTATTTTTATATCTAAAAGTTTTGTTTTGTGAAAATAAGTACTTGGAATGGGGACTGGAAGTTCAGCGTCCAGTGTCTTACTCAAGATAGGAGGGATTGCCATTAGTTAACCTCTCTTAGCATGTGCCCTGATGAATATTTAAGCACTAGAACAAAACTATATGCTTGCAATGGGAGAGCTAAAAGGATAGTAAAGGGTAAAGCTAAAGGCTAGTGTATCCAACTGTTCTAGTTTGAGAAGCAAAAGACTATTTTGTATATTCAGGTTCCTTGTGATTATGAATTGTATGTGCAGTCCTAAACTAAACCTGCTTTCAGCTTTTATCTACCTCAATGTAGGCAAATATTTCTAAACAGTGAGTATTTTCTGTTGTCATTGAGGAGTTCTAAGAAGGAATCATTCATGCATATGGAGCTGACCTTCACAGCCTATGGTGTCCGGTAAATGGGAGGTTGTAATTTTCGAGGTGCCATCTTCTTCTTCTTCCTGATCAGTCAGTAAAGCCAAGAGGGGGACTTCAAGCACACAATATCAACATGTATTTATTAGGTGTTTAAAGAATAGCTGAGCAGGTATATAACTGGAAAGGAGAATGTCAACATTCATAATAAATTATTTCAGGTATTCATCCTGTCAGTGTGTGATCAGCCTAGAATCCCTTCATAGGCAGAATCTTACCTTTTAGCATAGCGTCAACAAGAGATAACTTTGATGGAAGTTCCAGTAAGTGGCAGCCCTGATCCTCTGCTGTTTGAACAAGGATTGCCTTCAGGATTATAAACCACATCTTCCAGAGTGAAGGTATAAGGTAAGTTGAACCTACTATAGTTGCTTTCTTACTGTGTCAGAGCTGTGAAGTGGTTGTAAAAGGATGGTGTTTCTTTGAGTGTTCTAGGATTTGGAAACTCCTCAAGCTGACTTGAATGCTTTAAAATTAATTTTCATTTATTTTATTTTCAATAATTTTTGCTCAGGTAGGAGGAGCACTAGTCAGACTGTGGAGGAATGGATAAAGCCATGTTAATCTTTCTGACTCCAGTTTAACAGCTCTGCCATTTTCATTGTCTTCATGCGGCGAAGAGAAATAAAATGTGTTGTGAACATAGCTGAACTCTTTGCAAACAAGTCTTACTTCATTATTCTGAAGTACTCTTAATGTATAGGAAGCATCAAAATGCAATGGCCTTCTGTTTCTTCTTGTCAGAACACACAGCATACACACAGTGTGGCTGACTCCGATTATATATACTTGTTCAGTGTTAAAGTATAAATCAGGAGCAAGGTGGTGAAGTCATCTACTATTTCTTAAACTCTGATAATCTGCAGAGATAGCTCAGGCTTGTCTTACCATTTCTTCATCTCTTATGTGTTTGAAATTCTTGGGTTGATACTTTTTTTTTTTCCCCTGAGTGTTCACAACACTTTTCTGTGCTATTTAGAAGAAAATGTGTATGTCCAAGTCACAAAATGTATCTGTCGTACTGTGATCTGCAAGGACGCAGTGGAGTCTGGGGCAAAATATTTTCTAGGGCTTTAGCTACCTCATAGCTAGAACTGTATTTCTTTCAGCATACTGAGTGGCATTCTCATAGCTGATATAGTATTGGATTCACAGAGTTCCTCTTGGTGTTAATTAAACTAGGGTGCAAGTATACAGGAGGGTAAACAATTTAGTATTCTCTCCTAACAGATAATTTTCACTTAACAGGATGCAGTGATTTATTTTTGTTTCACAGATTGAGGAAGGCAGGGTTACACATGTGTGCATGTGTCTGCTTTCATCTCCACAGCGCAGACAGGGTTTACTTATGGAACCATTGTACCATGGAAGCAAACCTATGCAAGGAAGTCGGAAACAGCATCTTGTCATTTAGGAATATTTGCTTCCTGTGGGGCCATTGCTTTTTCATGCCTCTGAGCTGAAGAAACCTTGCAAGGATTTTCAGAGCAGGTTTGATGTGAAGGTTGTGTTCCCTTAGAAAAGGTTGTTGCTTATTTGTAATTCTTCCTCTCTAAAGACTTAGGATTGCTCTTGATTCTCAGCTGTCTCCTTCAGAGAATTTTGATGTTGCCAAGAACCTTTTTTGTAGTAGCATGTGTGGTATTTTGAAACTGATACTTGCTTTTACAACTGACTTTATTTATGTTCTGAAAACAGCTCCATTTGAAGGGAAGAGGAATTAAAAAAGGCAAGACTTTTCTAGGTGCTGGCTGCTTCTCTGGTTGAAAAAAATCTTGCCATCTCAAAGAGGACAGCTCTTCAATGTCTTTTGTGTTTTGAAATAACAGTTTACAGGTGGGAAACCCCTGAAGTAATTTTTTGAATTCTGGTATTTTGAATAAGAGATTGATGTTTAGGTTATTCCATAGCAATACAATAATAGTTAATACAAAAGTAATTAATGTTTTCTTAGCATTTTGATAATGTAGAGCACGTGTTCTTCATTAGAATAGTAACCACTCTTCAGCCCAGAGGAGATGTCTCAACTGAATAAGACATTATTCTCTTGCATTTTTTGGAAGACTCAGTAACTGGTTATAGCAATTTTTATATCTGAGACAGTTCAGAATTGCTGAGTAGAATTTTAAATTCTCAGTGTGAGAGCTTTTCTGTGTGCCTATGACTTACTTATTTTTAGTAAAGATTTTTCAAAATATACACATGGCTGCAGATGAAAGACATTTCTAGTGCTCTCTCTTATTTTCTTTCAAAGGTAAATGTTAATTCCTATTATAGTATCCCTCAAGGTCCATCAACTAGAACCTATTTCCCCTTTACCAATCAAATTTATGGATTTTAGTTGTAGTTGGCCCAAATCAAAATCCAGTGATAAACTGCATACATAATCCCACCTGTAGATTTGTATAAAGTGTGGCTGTTAATTTACATGACATGCAAGGTTTTCTATGAAATACAAACATGAAAATGTATCAAGTTTTAGGAGATGAAACACTGAAAAACTTTGCACTGACATTTGAGTATTGCCATAGTAGACAAGAAAACTGTTTTCTTTCACTGTAAAGCAACTATTTGCTTATAGTTGTATCTAGTTGGATGTCGAGATATTTATTAAAAGGGAGGGGAGTTTTGAAACTGCTTTCTAAAAAAGCTAGTGATCAGTATTCTTGAGGGAAGAAAGAGAATAAGGGTTTGAATCCAAATGAAACAGAAGAGAAACTTGTGTGTGTATTTATCGCAATCCCCCAAATCCTTTTCTCAGCTAATGTAAGGTGCAAGTCTTGCATAAGAAAGGCTCATGGGTTCTATGGATGGGAAGCGTCTTGACATCTGACTCATTGCGGAGAGAATGAGACTTGCTTTAAGATTAAGAACAGTCTTAAATCCGACTTTACGTCAGAGATGTGAGCATCTTTTTAGAATGTAATCTCTCTTTGTAACCCTTGAAATTGGGGATATATTTATTTGGAATATTGCAAGTAAATGGTTTACTTTGACTTGTATTGAGAATGTCTTCAGACAGGGTGATATGTTTTGTTTGTGGGACATCCTGTTGTGGCAGTCCTTAAAACAAAGATACTTCACTGCTCTTGCAGTGTTTGCCTTTGCAGTACTGTTCTCCAGGGCTGTATGCATGAGATAAAAGTAGAGCTGCACGAAGTTCTGGTGACAGTGATGGAGCTGATAAGTGGAACAAAAGATTCTGGTGGTTGTGGTTAGGAAAACTCTAAGGCATTTAGGAAGATAATAGGGAACATGGTTTTGCCCGTTTATAACAATAGCTTTCAATTGTTGTTCTTTTGATACGAACATCTTTTTCAAGCATGGATAGGTACTTAAGAAATTTGTACTCCAAGAAATGAATATTCTAAATTATTGTTCTAATAGATGTGTAGGCATATGGGGAAAATAATAGTATGGTGATAGATAACAGCTGTTTTGCAAACATCTCTCACTTAGTCTTCCCCCCCCTTGCTATTCATTCAGCTGTCTTTTGTAAGCTGTGAATGGGAATTTTTGTACTAAGGCTACCCACAGTCTTGTTCTCATTCCTCTCCAAAAGTCACATTAGTTGATTTCTAAAGCAGAATCCAGTTCTAACAGATATTGTGAAATTGAATATTAAATTCAAATTTTCTTCAGGACAAAATGAAAGTGTCTTTTGCTATAGAACATCTTACAAGGAGTATCCATGAAAGTAAGATTATGGTAGGTGCCAGAAATATATTTACCTAGAAGGATGTTAGCCAAAACCAGGAAGGCTTCTTGGGATTCCTTTTCGTTTATAATCTCAAAAGATAATGCAGAGTATATTTTCGTAATTATCTAGGGAAAAAATTAAATTTTGTTATAAAACTTAAAGTACATGCACTTCCACCAAATATTACTGAATCTGGGGACCTTATGCAGCCTTTAATTATGCATTTAAAAACTACATTAAATGTTTTAGAGATTATAAACGTTTGCACATCAAATTTAGTAAGAGCCTGACTTTAAAATGTCTGTCTCCCTAAGCCTGAACATCATGTTAGTCTGTAATCATCACATTTTTCCTTTCCTACGGGGAACTTCATTCATCAGTGCTGTAAATATGTAGCTATGCATTTCTTTAACTTCAAAATTTTTGGGGAGCAATAAGCCTTCCTTACCTCCCAGGAGTACAATGGATGAAAAGTAACTAATTTTGCTGCCAAGTTTTCTATAATTCATCATCTCACCGTATCAGTTAGTCTGAAAGTGGAATGTATTTATCTTCTCTGATGTAGGGAACTATTATTCCTTTCCGCAAATGGGGAAATGGAGATTTAAAGTTTATCCAATCAAAACTGTCGTATTATTTTGATGTCTGCTTTGAGACCTCCTGGTTTTCTACATTCTTCATATTAATTGCATATTTCACTTCTTCATTGTGCCTTGATGACTGTAGCTGTTGGAAGTGCACGGCCATTTAGGACTGGTTTAGAGGGATGCCCCTGTCAGGCACCACACGCGAAAGAGTCTTGGCCCAGTGATTCATATGGCAAGTTGGTGGCAAGGACAGAAACAAATGCTCTAAGGAAGCAAATTCCTCTCTGATCCAGGAGACCTTCTGCACTATTGAAGTGTTGCTGATTCACATTTAGAGGCTCACTCTTTTAGACAAAAATAAAGAAAATAAGGAAAGAGACAATTAAGACCCAAATGTTGATTGCAGTCTGCAGCCTAAGCATGTGAATTTTATCCCACGAGTTTCTTTTGAAGTGGAGTAGAGAAAGAATCCTTTTTCTTCATAGTCCAGTCATGTAAGTAGGTAGCACGGATTTTAAATAAGTTGGGCAAACTGCCATATAACTACAAAATAGCAAATTTTTATGCTTATCTTTAGGTAGGGGTGCAATTACCGGGCATTTTAGTTTGACTAAAGGGCAGTAGTCTTTAAATATTAATGAAAGAATAATTCAAAATAAGGAGACAAACAAAAAGTAGCATGAAATTCAGCATTGACATGTAGATTTTGCTAAGGCTAAACTTTCTTTCATTAAATAAACTGGATTTTCTTTTTCCTGCAAAGTAAATCTAGATTTAGTTTGGCTGATCTTCAGTCAAACAGGTCGTAATGGTAGTACATAGGAACTTATTAATATTGGTCAGGTTTAAATCACTGCCACTTACCCTACAGAACTCCTTGGTTAGTGTCTTATAATGGTTAAATGCAAAGCTTAGTTTGTATGATGACTGAATGTGTTTGTAAGATTTATCTTATCCTGTAGAAAATTACTTAAACATGACACAAATAGAAGAGAACAGACTTATTGGAACATTGGAAGAATATCCTTCTAGTTCTGCATAATAATAGTGTCATTATTGGGGAAATAATAGAATCATAGAATTGCAAAGGTTGGAAGGAACTTGCAAGATCATAAAAGTCCAACCATCAACCTACCCTGACAAAACCACGTCTACACCATGTCCCTAAGTACCGCATGTACCCTTTTTTTTAAACACCTCCAGGGATGGCGAGTCCACCACCTCCCTAGGCAGCCTATTGCAATGTTTAATAAACCTTTCAGTGAAAAAATGTTTCCTAATATCTAATCTAAACCTCCCCTGACATAACTTGAATCCATTTCTTCTTGTCCTTGAATCCATTTCCTCTTGTCTGACCAGAGAGAAGAGGTCAGCCCCCACCCCTCTACAACCTCCTTTCAGGTAGTTGTAGAGGGTGATAAGGTCTCCACTCAGCCTCCTCTTCTCCAGGCTAAACAACCCCAGTTCCCTCAGTCGTTCCTCATAAGACACGTCCTCCAGACCCCTTACCAACTTTGTAGCCCTTCTCTGGACACACTCCAACACCTCAGTGTCCTTCTTGTAGTGAGGGGCCCAAAACTGAACACAGTACTTGAGGTGGGGCCTCACCAGTGCTGAGTACAGGGGGATGATCACTTCCCTAGTCCTGCTGGCCACACTATTCCTGATACAGGCCAGGATGCCATTGGCCTTCTTGGCCACTAATAGATGGGAAACATCAGTGATATAAGTCAGAATATTATGTAAAAGAAGGGGAGTCCTCCTGGACAGACATAAAAGGTTAAGGAGTTACAATGCAGAATAGAAGTTTATGTGCTTGATATCTAGAAAAATGTGGCAATAAATTTCTTCTATCACTGAAAATGGTGGAAAAGAGTGAGGTTGAAGAGTACATGTTGATTGTGAGATAACTGCAGACTGTCAATGTGATGTGGCTAAGAAAAAGAAACTTAAAGTGGATTGTGGCAAGCCTTTGTTTAAAGCCTTGGGAAATAGTCTCTGATTCAGGTCACCACTGTTTATTTAGTTCCAGAGTCTTGGCAGGAAAAAGCCCAACTCCAAACCCAAAACAACACAGTTGGCAGTTACACTGAGCACGGTAGGTCAAGTCTTCCTGGATCAGTTTTTCCAAATTTCTTTACAAGATTCCTTTAGAAGAGATAAACTGTGGATCAGGAGTCTACATAAGCAAATGCCAGACAAATTTGTATCAGGAATGAGATGCAGAAGATTTAGAGTAATTGGCAGTTAGAATAATTTTTGTCAGAACTCCCAAGAAAAAGGTGGGTATCTGCACTGAAAGCATGGTCCTTCTTCAGCAGCCAGAAGAGCCAGGCTGAGAATGCAGGAGGAAATTTTCATTTGTTCAGGCTACGTCGGTCATGGTTGAAATAACTGTTCTCTGTCTGTTCTGGGAAGAAAGCTGTGGACCAGATTCTGCAGACTGGTCAATTGATCCCTGCTGACAGATGACTTGAATTACTGGGTGAGACAGTTTGGATTGTATCGTAAAATGATCAAACAAATTTGATATAGACTCAGAAATAATAATTGACTTCAAGTCTTCCTGTACAGAATAATTTTTGTTGGAATTAGGAAAGATCAGAGATGTGTTTCAGCTGTTGCCTAAACCCAAAGGTTTATGCAGCATCTGAGTGTAGTCCATCAACTGCCTCTTACTAATGGTTTTCCTACCTCCACTTCCTTGTAAGGACCCTGGCAGTGTCTTTGACAGTGTGGTTATGGGACTGTGCACTTTTTCACTGGGATATAAGGGGAGGTTTCAAAACAAAATCCACTGGTGTTCGCACTTTCCTTCAAGAATGATCTTGAGTTTCTTGGTAGCAGCAGTGAAAAGTTTAATCCTAAAAAAGAAATTAGTTTCGTCCGTGACGTTAGGAGGAAACTAAGAGTACTCTTACCCACATTTAAGTTAAAGAACTGTTTCATCCCAGACCTTCAGGGATTCAATCAAATTTGGATGATAAAAGGAATTTAACACTGGTGACTGTCAGCTAGAGTATGGTGGGCATTTTCTGTGTGGTGTTTATGTGCTCCCAGACAACTATTTAAAACATTAGAAATATTTGTGATTGTTTAAGGCAACAGCTTGTACAGTTAATGATGGTGTTACATTTGTCATTCTAAAAAGAGGTGATAGGTAGAATGAAAATCTGTATGTTCATTTTCTTGGATTTTTTTGTTGGAGAAGAACACACCTCTGGGAAGTATCAGCACTATGCATTATGGCACTGAAAGAGTCAACTTCAAATCTGTAATTTGTCTCCCACAGAAGACATCAGTTTATTTCAAATTCAGTTTGGAATACAACTCCTCTGACAAAAAGAGAAGCAGAAATTAAAAACTAGTAGTTTGGATTGTCTGTGTGAGCATCAGAGTTTTATGGTTACAACTATATTTGTATTTTGCAAATTTTGTTTATGTACCTGTTACACTAGTGGCATAACATTTCTGTCAAATCATATCAGTTTCTTGGAGAGACCAGTCTGGTAGTGGCAGCACAGTCTTTATTTGTTAGTAGATTTTTAAACTTGCTAACAACCAGATATATCTGATACGGCCCAAGGAAATGCAAATAGAACTCCTCCTCATCCTGGGGCTCCTGGTCCTGGGAATTGTGCTAAGCTAGTAATACTCATAAATGTACTGTTGGGGAAGAGTTGAGATGGCTAGGCTTTCTCAGAGTCTGGAGATCCGAAGGAAGGGTCCTGGCTGATGGCCAGGCTACCAATGGTTTTGCCTTGACAAGCAAGTATGCAAGGTGTTTTGTTGCTACATGCTGTGCTGGAAACTTCAATTCTGAGAGTAAGCATTGGACAGTTTTGGGCCATTATATACTTAGCTTAGAAGGAGAGCACAATAGCAGACACTGATCTATACTCAGTTTTCGTGTGTGACTTTTGAATCACAGATCAGTGAATAAGGCATGTAGTCCAAGAAAAACAGAAGATCACTCCCCAGGCTGGAAACTGCTCATTTTCGGTTGCAGCATGGCAAAAGGATGATGTTACTAAGAGTTCTCACGTACTGTTCTAAGGTCAGTCCTGTCATGTACAGTGTAGATCCCAGATAATTTTATGGGACACTTTATGCTGTAATTATTTATTGTCTGTGTTGCAGCAGCACCTAGTGGTTCAAATTAAGATCTGGAATGAACTTTCGTGGCACATGATCTCTGCTGGAAGAGCTCACATTGAAAAGAGATAGGATGGAAGGAGTAGGGTGCAGGCAGTCAAAGCAGAGACCAGGGAAACGGCTTATTAGTCACTACAGGAGAGCTGAGGTACAGCCAACAAAAGAGACCTAAGTCTCCATAAAAGGTCTAACTTCCTTTTTATATACAAACATGCTCTTTCCTAACAGCAGCTCTTGGTAGCTCACTGCCTTTAGAAAATGGATTTCTTGAATATGAACATACCCCTTTACTTCTAATCTTGGTTAGAAATCTATAATCCTTACACGTTGATTGGCTTTGAACAAACTGCAGCCCAACTACCTGTTGCCAAATGTTATCCTTTGAAATTCAGAGCATGTCATTGGAATTGCTCACCGCATCCCAATGCGTGATGCTTCTCTCACTTGGCTTTTTTAAAGATAGAGCTTCACAGGTATCTATTGTACATCAGTATTCAAACTGCATTGGCTTCCTGGAAGGGGATCTGTAATGAGGGTTTAGTTGAAATTTCCAGGCATATGAAGGACAAGAAAGTCATCAGCAGTAGTCAGTATGGATTCACCAAGGGGAAGTCATGCTTGACCAATGATAAATTTCTATGATGAAAGGACTGGTTTGAAAAGTGGTAGAACAGCCAGTGATCAGTGGTGTGAAGTCTAGTTGGAGGCCAGTAATTAGCAATGTACCCCAGGGGTCAATACTGGGTCCAGTCCTGTTTAATGTCTTTATTAGTGATCTGGATGATGGGGCAGAGTATACCCTCAGCAAGTTTGCAGATGACACAAACCTGGGATGAGTGGCTGATACACCACAGGGTCACGCTACCATCCAGAGGGACCTCGATTGGAGAAAGGGGGACACAGGAACCTCATGAAGTTCAACAAGGGGAAGTGGAAAGTCCTGCAGCTGGGAGGAACAACCCCAGGCACCAGGACATGCTCAGGGCTGCCCAGTTGGAAAGCAGCTTTGCAGAAAGGACCTGGAGGTCCTGGTGGACACGAAGTTGAAATGAGCCAGCAGCGTGCCCTTGTGACAAAGGCGGCTAATGGTATCCTGGGCTGTACTAGGCAAAGTACTACCAGCAGGTTGAGGGAGGTTATCCTTCCCCTCTCAACATTCACTCAACGATGGTGAAGCCACACCTGGTGTGCATTTTCCAGTTCTGGGCTCCCCAGTAGAAGACAGACATGGACATACTGGAGAGAGTCCAGCAAAGGGCCATGAAGATGATTACAGGACTGGAGCATCTCTTGTGTGAGGAAAGGCTGAGAGAGCTGGAACTGTAAAGCCTGGAGAAGAGAAGGCTCAATGTATACAAATATCTGAAGGGACTGTGCAAAGAAGTCCAAGCCAGGCTGTTCTCAGCAGTGCCCGGTGACAGGACCAAAGGCAATGGGCACAAACTGAAACACAGGAGGTGCCATCTGAACATCAGGAAATTCTTTTTTACTGTGAGGAGGACTGAGCATTGGCACAAGTTACCCAGTGAGGGTGTGGAGTCTCCCACCTGGGAGAGAGTCAAAAGCCATCTGGACATGGTCCTGGGCAACCTGCTCTAGGTGGCCCTGCTTGAGCAGGGGTTTGGACCAGGTGACCGCCAAAGGTCCCTTCTGGTCTCAGACATTCTGTGATTCTATGATATCATACAATCTTGTGTAATTGGCTTTTCATTGTTATGAGCTATTTTTCTTGTTCACTCAAATAGGAAGTTCTTATGACAATGTTTTTAATCCTGTGGAAATCTGAACAGCTTTTAGAGATTTTGGATCACAGCCTTGGATCTTAATTAAAAATGGAATTTTAAAGGTGTTTGGAGCCAATTTAGATATTTCTGGTGAGTTAATTGCGTAGATTTACAGATTTCAGCTAAGCAAAAATGTCTCCAGCAAGCAAGGATGAGAAAATTAAGGACAGAAACAGGGAGTCTTACTTGTGATACAAACCTTGTATTCATGCAGCTCCTTTCCCCAGTTCTCTGAGGGTCTTGGACAGTTGTTTTGCTTTGTGAAAACCTTATGTGTGAAATTATAACAATGCTTATGTAACACTCAACCAATTAAATTAATGAAAAACAGTGGAGAAAAATAAGATACAAGTGTAATTTGCATTTCCAGTCTCACAGCAAGGACTGCTTTTTAAGTCCAGCACATTCTTCGAAGGATATCCTCAGTGAAGGAACAGAATGGCCTTTCTGTTGAAATAACCATTTTTGTGTGGGTGAGATGTAAGAAACTAATGTTTTGAGAATGCTGACAGAGCCCAAGTGATTTGATTAAAAAGGCTCTAGTAGCATAATAAAAGGAATTACTTAGAAGCTAAGAAATGACAGAAGTTAAACTAGAACAGGAAAGACAATATATAACTATCGCTTTCTGCTTATGTTTTTCTTGTCAAGCTTCCTACTTCCTTTTTTGTCTGCCTTTTTCACATTCAATTTTGCTTTCTGCTCTGCAGCATCAGTGCATGGCACAACCTAGAAGAATTCATCTGCTGGTTCCTCGCCCCCAGCCATCAGCCTTTTAGCTTGTCATGTTCACGGCTTACAAGTCCATTTTTGCCATGATACCAATAGTGAATCTAGTTGTTTTGCTTGACTGTTGTTTTCCCTGACTTCTGTCTACCTGCCTGTCTTCAGAGTTTGAGCTCCCTGGGTCATGGACCATCCCTTCCTGAATGCCTGGAAAATGCTAGCACATTGTGGCTGCTACCATGTACACAAAATGATCTCTGGCAAGCAAAGATTAGGAGGAAGACTGAAATGAATAACTGTCTGGAAGATGTGAACTTTGTCAGTCAATCCTGTTAAACTGGAGGAACATTTTGTATTTTAAGGGCAGGAAGAAGCTCTCATTTTCACTTTCCTAATATAGCTCTCATAGCTGTATGCTCTTTTCTGGGGTGATTACTAGACATGGAATATGTATCTGAAATAATTTTCTCTTGTTGTTTCTTGCAGAATCACTGCCATATATAATGAAGTAGGCTTTGTAGTAAGAGAGACAGAGATGTATGCAGTAATAGATTCATGTATCTTGCTCTTGCAGAAGCTTTTTCAAAATATTGCACAACGGGCTCTTTTTTGTTCAAGTTTGTACCCTAGTGTGAATCAAAAAGATAAATTTTGTCAAAACTTGGAAAAATGTGTTAATTTCATCAAAATCAAGTTTGTTTATTACAAACACTTTTCTGAGTACTCAGTGAAACACTGAATTGCTTGAATTCACAGTGATGTATATGAGCTTGTGAGTTAAGGATGTGCAGTGGCAATTATCTAATGCTGCCATTGAAACAAAGAAATGTTTTGAACTTCTGTTGCTCTTGAGCTTCCTTTTCCCATAATGCATAGTTGTATTGCTCAAAGTCTAGGATACACCTGAAGTCATGCAATATCCTACAACAGGAACTGAAAAAGCCGTATGTTGGAGGTTTCTTTTCTGTGATATACTTCTGCATTCAGCCCACATTTTTATATAATCTTTGGCTACCTGTTAAAATTTTAATGACCGTTGTATGAAAGTGTCATTTTTGTACTATCTAATGTTTTTTCTATAAATCTTAGTTTAAAATTAAAATGTGAAATCATCAGATGCCTAATTATGGACAAGGTTATGAGAAGCGGCTACGTTTCTTACCACCACCAAACAGGGCACATAAAGTCAGCTGTTGCCATAATTGGAAAGAGTTCTTATCTCCAATTTAGATATGAATTCTATAAACCAAATTCTGCTTCTTGCTTTTTCTCTCATTCCTACAGAGAATTAATTTGTGCCAGTCCTTACAAATACTCTGCTGGGAGTAGCAAACATTTTCAATAATAAAGATATATTGCAGATACTGACACTGGAAAAAAACTTGGTATCACAGTGCTTCAAATTAGTGCATTAGAAATGTGTACTTACTAAACTCTATTTAGAATAAAGCCGAAATAAGTAAATAATTAACTTTCATTGAGCAGTAACCATGTTTTTATTAGTTTGATTTGTAGACTACTTGTTTTTAACCCCTTCTATCTGAATAATTTTATTAGATAGTTTGAAATAGTCTGATATATCTATTAGCTTTAATAACTGTTGCTCTTAATAAGTTTACCTCTTAATAACTTATCTTCTAACATTAATAATTTTTAGGGAGTTAGTATCCCTATTCAGAAGATTATAATTAATAAAAGGTAGCTGTTATCTTTTCAAAGACAAAATTGAGGTAGACTTTGTTGTAAGCATACAGACTGAAGGCTAAAAATGCAAATGTTTTCATTATGAAATACTGAAAACTGCAGTACAGCTAAAACAGTTGCACATGTATTTTCATTGCATTCTGTTTGTTGTAGAGACATGGATTTCACCGTATTTTGGAGACGATGCTATGTGCGCCAAAATCTGGGTCTGATAAATTGCTTTCCTGTTTGGTTAATTGTTGAAGCTTATATGAAAAGACTGAAAACAGTAAGGGAGATGCTGAATCATTTAAAATTAAATGGGCATAAGAAGTTCATGAAATCTTGGATTGATTTAGTTGTTTTTCTGGTTGTGTTACTACACCAAATGCTAGACATCAGATATTATACTTGGTGCAATAAGCTGTTGAAATACTGGAATTCCCTTCTCTAACTACCTATGTCTGGAGTTGCGTTATTACAGGGGAATCTGTAAAGTTGAAATATTTCTAGCCATTAGTGTTATGAATAAAAAAATGAACTATAAAGCCTAAAGAGCTCAAAACCCCAAGGAAATGTATTTGTAATTAACAAAAAAAAAAAAAGGATGACGAGTAGCTGGTTTGAATAATTAAGTAATTAAGTGCTTAAGGGCTACATCACTGGCCTTGTGTCTGCTAGGGTTATTGTTGGGCTGGTATGCTATAGCTAATGCAAACAATCCTGTCTTTCACATGGGTTCAAACTGCACAAGCTATGGTCTGGGAGTCGCTCTGAATTCTGAAGCAGGCTGACTTAGTGTACATAGTCGGGATTTTGACTGGTTATTTGGGGAGTGGGTCCAAACGTATTTGTTCTTTCACCCTCTTTGTGATCCCCCTTAGGCAAGAAAGTACCAGAAGAAGCAGCAATTGGCAGTCGGTGGGTGGGGGACAAGAAAGGAATGGAATTCCTGAAAGAAGCTTTTTCTTCTTTTTTTTTGAACAAATAAGCAGGATTGACTTTGCCTGCAGTATTTATTTGGCTGTCATTACTGCATGCCGATAACTTAGACTTTTTACTACATTCCAGTTTTACCAGACAACTATCAATGCAGTCAGAATCCTTTTTTTCTGATAATTTATCCAGTATTTTATTTTACATTTACACTTCACCTTAAATTGAGTTAACTTCTGCTTCTGAACCAATCATGTTGTTTTAGTCATGCCTTATTACCATTATCTCAGGCTTTGCCTGAATGCTCCCGAGTTGTTCTGTCATTCAGGATTTTAATGGAGGACAATACCTACTGCCTGGGTGGGGGCAGTATGGTTGCGGATGTAGGATATAGATTGTAACCAAGTGAGAGACTGGAAACCTCCACCCTTTTTCTTCCTGCCAAGTTCTAAGAAATAAAGACTAAAATTAGGAGAGAAATGTACTGAAGAGGTGCAGGCTTTTTTGTTTCTAGAGCATTGGTGAATGTGTGTCTGTGAATCCTTAATACCTTTTTGAGTAATCTTAAATATCAACCTCTAATACTGGCGTTTGTGAGTCATCTTACCGATTGAAATAGAGCAGTTACCATTGACTTCAGTGGGGTAGTTCATGTAAAGGAAGATTATAAGTGTTGTCATTCATATATGGTATGAGTGAGAAAAACAGCTCTGATGTTATTTTAAGATGAAGAGGTTTAGAAGGTAGGGTTTTCTCTGCAAAAACAGCCTCTGGTGTTGATTTGCCCACTTATTACTTCTTTCTCCTGCCTCTCTTCTATCTCCACGTCGTCTTACTGGAATGTATTTTTTAGGAACTCACTCACTGCCACTGTTTTTACTTTTGATTTTTTTTTTCCTTTACCAGTTTAAAAGATGTATTGAGTAAGTATTGTATAAGTAAGAAGTATTGTATAAGTATTGTTTATTTTCCTGGAAATTGTATTCCAGTGCCTTTCATGACACAGGTTGTAACCATAGTTCTGGTTGCAGATTTCACTTCTGACAGGTTTGAATGTGCGATGGTAACGTTGACAGCTTAATTCTAGGAGAGCCTGTAAATCCTGAGACTAATCAGAGATGTGCCCTTTACTTTTACAACTGCTGCTCTACTGAGATTATTTTTCTTTTGTGGTGTATTCCAATTTTCTGTTATAATTAAACAAAGGTGCTGATTCCTCCCTTCCACCAATGTTTTAGATTTTTTGCTGTAATGGTAGGTGATTCAGATTTTCTGATGAGCATTCTTAAGTTAAGAAAATTAAATTTGTTTGTAATCACTAATTGTCTCCAATTAGTTGCAGACGATTGAATAAACAACTTGATTTCAGAGTTTAACATATCTTTCTGATTACTCTCAAAATTTTGTTTACATGTCATAGTGAGTACAGCTATTTGCAACGTGTGGCTTTACAGAAGGAGAACAGAGTGCCTGTTGGAATTCTGGCTGTGAAGTGTTACGGTGCTGCTTGAATTTACCTTTCAATTATCATAGTCTGTGTGTCTTGACAGAACTTATACTTTTCATGAATTGTTGAATTATGTGATGACTTTGGACTTGCCTTTAACAGTTGAATATTTTGCAACTCTCTCTTTTAGCAAAACACAGTTTTAGTGTAATTTTTATTTTTTATGATTGTAAGGAACTTTCAACTTTACCTTATTATTTTAGAGTGATTGTATTCAGTACTATTGTCCACTTCACTATATTCATTGGTAGAATTATTTTTTTTTCCATAATACAGGAGGATCTAGCCAATGATATGTTAAACTGTATATATATATATTAATCTTTATACAAGCTACAGTTTATATAGTATATCTAAAATTATATTTATAGCTGTATATAAAGCTGAGAGCACAAAACTTAAGTGAGTGCAGAGTGGGGAAAAAATAATGAAAATATTGAAAGAGATGATATGTGGGCCATGTAGCTCAGCTGTTTTTCTTTTTGTTCATTTTTTTATTAATTCTGCACCAGGGGATGGAGGGAGACAGTGCAAGATTCTTTCTGGATCTCAGTAAGAAAGGCTGGCCAATGAACAGCATGATAGAATAGCCATTTTAATAAGAAAGAATAAAAAGAGGAATATAGATAGTGATTAAATCTTATATCCCTTCAGAGGTTGGGAACCCTGTGCTCATGTAGCATTAGATGAGGCTCCAGGTGGGTATTCCCATGGCATGCTGCCCAGGTGCTCCTTGTGGAGAGGTTCCTCCTCCCTCCCACGGTGCCTTTTATTTGGTGTAACAAACAGTCATTTCTCCTCTTCTGAGAGCCTGGAACGACATCTCTGTCCTAGCATCCACCAGTGCCACCTGGGGCATGCCAGCAGATTCCCTTGCAGCACTACTCATGCTGACATGGGATTTTCAAGCCTTAACTAAGTACAAAGCCCAATAGAGTGTGCATGGCCAGCTTAAGATCCCTAAATCTTCAAGTCCAGTGTCTTTGACAAGGCTCCCAATACAGCATTTCCTTTGGCATGGGCAAGAGGATAATCTGTTCTGCAGCGTTTATGAGGGGGATACATACAGAGAATCATATAATATTTTATGTTGGAAGGGACTTTGAAGACCATCTAGTTCCAACCTCTCTGCCATAGGGAGGGACACCTTCTATTAGACAAGGTTGCTCAAAGCCCCATCCAGCCTGGACTTAAACACCTCTAGGGGTCGAGCTTCCACAACTTCTTTGGGCAACTGGTTCCAGTGCCTTACCACCCACAAAGTGAAAAATTTCTCCCTGGTATCTAGTCTAAGTCTACCTTCTTCCAGTTTGAAGCTATTCCCCCTCGTCCTATCACTACATGCCCTTGTAAAAAGTCCTTCCCCGGCTCTCCTGTAGGCCCCCTTTAGGTACTGGAAGACCACCTGTGGCAGTTCTAAAGGAGCTGTAAACACGCTAACGGTCACTCGCTGAGGAGACCAGCTCCAGTGTAGGTAAGTCCGCACTGGACTTGAGAAAGGGCTCTAGAGGGTAAGGGGGCTCTAGAGAGCTGGCTGCTATTTAAGCGTCACCTCCTCCAAGCTCAGGATCAGTGCATCCCAAAGAGAAAGAAATCAGGCAAGGGGAGAAGGAGACCTGCTTGGCTGAGCAGGGACCTTCTGAAAAGGCTCAGGTGGAAGAAGGGAGTTTACAATAGGTGGAAGAAGGGGCTGACTGCTTGGGAGGAATACAAGAATGCTGTCAGGGTATGCAGGGAGGAAACAAGGAAAGCCAAGGCAGCCTTGGAATTGAACCTGGCGAGGGATGTCAAGGCCAACAGGAAGGGTTTCTTTAAGTATATAGGAGACAAAAGGAAAACTAGGGAAAATGTGGGCCCGTTGTTGAATGAGACAGGTGCTGTGGTGACGGATGATGCAGAGAAGGCGGAGTTGCTAAATGCCTTCTTTGCTTCTGTCTTCACTGTTCGGGCCAGTCCTTGTGAGACCCCGACTTTGCAGGTAACAGAGAAAGTCTGGGGGAAACAAGACTATCCCTTGGTTGACAAGGAGCACGTTAAAGATCAGTTAGATAAATTGGATATACATAAATCCATGGGGCCTGATGGGATGCACCCTCGGGTGCTGAGGGAGCTGGGGGAAGTCATTGCTGGGCCTCTCTCCATTATCTTTGAAAGGTCCTGGAGGACAGGTGAGGTGCCTGAGGACTGGAGGATAGCCAATGTCACTCCAGTCTTCAAAAAGGGCAGGAAGGATGACCCGGGAAACTACAGGCCGGTCAGCCTCACCTCCATCCCTGGGAAGATGATGGAGCAGCTTGTTCTGGGAGTCATCTCAAAGCACCTGGATGAAAAGAAGATTATCAGAAGTAGTCAACATGGATTCACCAAGGGGAAGTCATGTCTGACTAATCTGATAGCCTTCTATGACAAAGTAACTAGATGGGTGGATGAGGGGAGGGCAGTGGATGTTGTCTACCTTGACTTTGGCAAGGCTTTCGACACTGTCTCCCACATCATCCTCACAGGAAAGCTTAGGAAGTGTGGCTTAGATGAATGGACGGTGAGGTGGATTGAGAACTGGCTCACAGATAGAGCTCAGAGGGTTGTGGTTAGTGGCGCAGAGTCTAGTTGGAGGTTAGTAACAAGTGGTGTCCCTCAGGGGTCAGTACTGGGCCCAGTTTTGTTCAACATATTCATCAATGATCTGGATGAAGGGATAGAGTGTACCATCAGCAAGTTTGCTGATGACACAAAACTGGGAGGAGTGGCTGACACGCCAGAAGGCTGTGCTGCCTTACAGCGTGACCTCGCCAGGCTGGAGAGTTGGGCAGAAAGAAACCTTATGAAGTTCAACAAGGGTAAGTGTAGGGTACTGCACCTGGGGAGGAATAACCCCATGCACCAGTACAGGTTGGGGGCTGACCTCCTGGAGAGCAGCTCTGTGGAGAGGGACCTGGGAGTCCTGGTGGACAACAGGATGACCATGAGCCAGCAATGTGCCCTGGCGGCCAAGAAGGCGAATGGCATCCTGGGGTGCATCAAGAAGAGTGTGGCCAGCAGGTCGAGGGAGGTCATCCTCCCCCTCTACTCTGCCCTGGTGAGACCGCATCTGGAGTACTGTGTCCAGTTCTGGGCTCCCCAGTTCAAGAAAGACAGGGAACTGCTGGAGAGGGTCCAGCAAAGGGCAACAAAGATGATTAGGGGACTGGAGCACCTTTCTTATGAGGAAAGGCTGAGGGACTTGGGTCTCTTTAGTCTAGAGAAAAGAAGATTGAGGGGGGATCTTATTAATACATACAAATACTTAATGGGAGGATGCCAGGGGGATGGGAGTAGTCTTTTTTCAGTGGCACCCAGTGATAGGACGAGGGGTAATGGGCATAAACTTGAACATAGGAAGTTCCATCTTAACATGAGAAGGAACTTCTTTACTTTGAGGGTAGTGGAGCACTGGAACAGGCTGCCCAGAGAGGTGGTGGAGTCTCCCACTCTGGAGACATTCAAAACCCGCCTGGACGCTGTCCTGTGTAACGTGCTGTAGGTGACCCTGCTCTGGCAGGAGGGTTGGACTAGATGATCTCCAGAGGTCCCTTCCAACCCTAACAATTCTGTGAATTCTGTGAATGTGTGCTCGCAGCTGAGAAGGCCAACCATATCCTTGGCTGCATCAGAGGAAGCGTGGCCAGCAGGTCAAAGGAAGCGATTCTGCCCCTCTACTCAGCTCTCGTGAGACCCCACCTGGAGTACCGTGTCCAGCTCTGGAGTCCCCAACATAAGAAGGACATGGACCTGTTGGAGCAGGTCCAGAGGAGGGCCACAACAACCTGCTGGCCACACTTCTTCTGATGCATCCCAGGATACGTTTGGCTTTCTGAGCTGTGATTGCTCATTGCTGGCTCATGTTCTCATCAGTCAGCACCCCCAGGTCCTTCTCCTCAGGGCTGCTCTCCAGTCATTCTCCATCCAGCCTGTATTTGTGCATGGGATTGCCGTGACCCAGATGTAGGACCTTGCACTTGGCCTTGTTGAGCTTCATGAGGTTGGCATGGACCCACCTGTCCAGCCTGTCCAGGTCCGTCTGGATGGCATCCCTCCCCTCCAGCGTGTCTACCTCGCCACACAGCTTGGTATCATCGGCAAACTTGCTGAGGGTGCTCTCAATCCTACTGCCCATGTCACTGACAAAGATGTTGAACAGTACCGGTCCCAGTACTGACCCCTGAGGAACGCCACTCATCACTGGTTTCCACTTGGACATCGGGCCGTTAACCACAACCCTTTGAGTGTGACTGTCCAGCCAGTTACTTATCTACCGGTCCATTTGTCAAATCCACATCTTTCCAATTTTGAGACCAGGATATTGTGTGGGACAGTGTCAAATGCTTTGCACAAGTCCAGGTAGATGACATTAGTTGCTCTTCCCTTGTCCACTACCACTGTAATCCCCTTTGTAGAAGGTCACCAAATTTGTCAGGCATGACTTGCTCTTGGTGAAGCCGTGTTGACTGCTACCAATCACCTCCTCTTTTTCCATGTGCCTTAGCATAGTTTCCTGGAGGATCTGCGCCATGATCTTGCCAGGCACAAAGATGAGACTGACTGGCCTGTAGTTCCCCGGGTCTTCCTTTTTTCCCCTTTTGAAAATAGTGGTTATTTTTCCCCTTTTCCAGTTAGCAGAAACCTCACCAGACTGCCACGACTTCTCAACTATGATGGATAGCGGCTTAGCGACTTCTTCTGCCAGTTACATCTGCGGGTCCTGAGGGTCTCTCATCAGGTCCCATGGACTTGTGCACCTTCAGGTTGCTCAGGGGGTCTCATACTTGATCTTCACCTACAGTGGGCAGTTCTTCATTTTCCCTTTCCTTTCCTTTGGCTTCTGCATTATGGGTAGTGTGGCTGCAGTCTTTGCTAGTGAAGTCGTTGAGTACCTCGGCTTTGTCTCTATCCCAGGTCACCAGCTCTTCCGTTTCCTTCCAGAGAGGGACCTCATCTTCCCTCGTCTTTCTTTTCTCGCTGACATACTTAAAGAAGGATTTTTTGATTGTCTTGATGTCCCTGGCCAGATTTAATTCAATCTGGGCTTTAGCTTGCCTAAGCTGATCCCTGACTGCTTGAACAATTTCTCTGTATTCCTCCCAGGCCACCCGTCCCTGTTTCCACCCCCTATAGGCCTCCTTTTTCCTTTTGAACATGTCCAGGAGCTCCTTGTTCAGTGATAGTTTTCCAAGTGCAAGTCTTGGTGCAACTAGCCAAATTTAATGTGTTTTGAGATTTTAATTTTGCAGTGGATTAGACATTTGTTGATAAGAGGATGAAAAAGCCTCTGTTGGCCCTTCAGTGTTAGCGTTCCCTTGGTGCTACTCAGATACAGCTGTAAACAGATGCAGTAACTTGAGGCCTGTCTGCTAGGTATACGTATTGTTTCTAATTTTATACAGATTGGGGCAAAAATTCTCTGCAACTTTGGCAACTTAATACAAAACAAAGAGTACCAGGTCACTGGCTGGGTGGTGTGGCTCACCGAGTTTGTTTTATTTTAGTGTCTGATCCTTAGAGCTATCTGTAGGCATCTAGGCATCTTAAGGAGAGTTGTGCTACATCCACTACATGTGTATTCATCCAGGCAAGCAGTAACTGAAATATGTGTTTCCCATCTTGTCTTTTCTAGAGTGTTTTGTGAGAACTTGCGCTTCTGAAAGCTCTGGTGAATTTAAAGTCTTAGTGAAATGTGACTACTTCTGCTCTTCAGGCAGTACAGGGGTAACGTTTCAGTCCTTGCAAAATTAATTTATTAAATGTATTTCTCCAACATACTTATCAAATCCAAGCTACTACTATGGTGTTTTTTCTCTGTTAGGCAACTGTTTCAGTGTTGTAGCACTGATCTCTGTTTTTTCTCCTCTTTCTTTTCCTCGCATTTTTAGAAAACAACCAATTCATTATGGTGGAGATCAGATTACACAAAACCAGCAGCAGGTTAAAATAGCGCATAAAAGGTGGTGATTTAAAAGTTGACAGAGGCAAAAACTTTTGGGAGCTGGCATCTGAAACAGAGGTGCTACTGATTGAATTCTTCATACAGAACTCATTAAGTGTTTGAGGTTGGAAGTATTAGAATTTCTTATTAGTGATTTCTATTCTGGTATCTCCCATTAATGTTGTCTAGCGTATCCCATTGCTAAGAAGACTGCTCAGTCCTGGCAACCAGTAATGTGACTTTTGTGGAATTCGTTACCTTTCAGCAAAGTAACAAGATTGCATTAATAATACCTGGGCAAATTAGACATAAGCCCTTAAGAAAGTTTGCTTTAAAGCATTTTAATAATGCCATGAAGGCTGTGAGGGACAGTCATTTTTTTCTGTCTATCCTCTATACAAGTCACCAAATAAAAAGTCAAATTCAAGGTCTTAACAACTTGAAAGTACTAGGTGGAGTGAGCTCAGCATACTTGTCACCTGAAGTAATGTAACAGGTAATGTATGTGGTTGATAACTGATTCTTTGACACAGTGGAGTGCCCACAGCAAGGATAAGCTCTATTTGTGGACACAGGCTTTTCTCTGGTGCTTGTCCAAGGCCTTGAAGCAGAATCTCAAATGAGAGAACAACAAAGATGGTGGTGTCCATTCTTTGTTTCAACTGGAAGACATTTTGCTTTCTTTTGTAATGAGGAGTACAAGGAGCATGGCAGCCTTAAAAATAGTTAAAACTACATAACGTCTGAGGAGAAACAAGGAAATGGGGATTAAAAGAGGAAGAATCTAAAGCATGTAACTTAATTGACTTTTGGAAGGTGACAGTAATCGAGATGTTATAACAAGAGAGTTTTGGGTTTTTTTCCCAGCTTAGAATTTGTACTCGCTCATCTTTTCTCCTTCTGTCTAAACGAGCGTTTTAATGATTTCAGGCTTCCCAGGGTGTCTGGCTTCACAGCATGCTGCCATCACCTTGCCTTTGGCCCTAAAAGCTGAGGGAGCCCTCCAAAAATAAATGGGAAAAGCCAGAAGCTGTCTCCTCAGCTTAGCATTTTCTTTTAGTTCTGCTTAACAGCAGAATTTTGTTGGGTTTGGTCTCAAATGGTGTCTCTCCAGCCAGAGCTTCCTCTGACAGCCACTGTCTGCTGCCTTTTGCTTAGGAGCATCAGCTGGGACGCTGAGCACAGCTGTCTCCCTCAGAACTGCCTGCCAACACTTGCTGTAAGAGCTTTTTAATTACTTGTCCTGTGTAGTATTGGCTTTTCAAGCTAACCATAGCATCAAAAAGTGTCGAGAGCATGGTAATTCTGATAGAAGATATTCTGAAGAAGTAAATCTATGGGTTTTTTTCATACAGCTCTGTACTTAAAATAAAACCAAAGGAAACAGGCTAGTAGTCGGGACACCCATAAAACTCTGCAAATGCATAGGCAGATAATAAGTAGAGGTGGTTTTCATTCTCTCCAAGTATGGTTATGCCACTGAAATCACCAGACTGAGATAAACACGTTGTTTGTTTCTACAAGGCAAAGAGAAATGCTTTGTTGCATGAGAAAATTAGGGGATAGGAAAAATTACAGTGCTTTGTTACTTTAGGACTATGAAACAGGTATCCGATTAGTGTCACTTTAATACTGGATATTTAGGGTTTTATTTGTAGACACACCAGAGTTGTTTTACCCACACTTCAGTCTAGGTAGCCGATGTCAGATCTAGAAGCCACGTTAACATGGTGGTTCAGTTCTAAAGCTGACCTTGGCAGACCTGTCAGCTCAGCTCAGTCATAGCGCTGCTTCAGTGGAGCTGGCTGGCTTTTGGAGGAGATCTCGTTTATGTCCAGCCAGTTCAAAGTATGAATAAGGTGTGTTTGTATAGGTGTTCACATACATTCATTAATCTTGTTTGGTTTTTAAAGTTATTAACAGGGAGCTAGTTTAATCCTTTATGCACTGATTTAAAACTGCAGAGTGTATCAGTGCAAAAATGTAATCTTTTAGTTTATTTAATGTCATTACATGCTCATTTTTTTAGTGATAAAACTTCATCAGAATCATAAGGGAAAACTCTTACCTCTCAGAGGATGTAAATACACTGTAGATTGTCACTGGTTTCAGAAGACATCTTTCAAGAAGCAAGTAGGCTTCGTAACCTGCTTCTGCCTCACACAGAACTTTGTAGCTTTTCCAGATTGTAAATTAGTTCTATTATTTACTGATCATGAACCACGGATTAGGATTAGTGATTTTTGGACCTGTGTGCCAGAAGCAATTTTCCATTAAGTCACTGAAAAACATTTGTTTGAATAAATTGCTTAATGTCTCTTCCATTCTGTACTGAAGCTATAGCAAGATTTTGACAGCCATTTTTTCTCACTTGTTTCTGTTCTTTTAAAAAAAGAAAGAAAATAACTAAGACCTTTTTAGAGGGTATCTGAAGACTTGTGTAACCTCTTCTCACCCAAACTAAAAATGGAACCACAGAAGTGTGACCTTAATATATGGAAATTACTCGCTGAATGACTGTGACCAGAGGGTAGTGATCAGTGGCACAAAGTGTAGTTGGAGTCTAGTGACTAGCAGTGTACCCCAGGGGTCAATACTGGGTCCAGTCCTGTTTAACATCTTTATTAGTGATCTGGATGATGGCAGCCATCCACAGGGACCTTGACAGGCTGGAGAAATAAGCCAGCCAACTTGTCTCTGAAGCCAAGACCTACTGGTTTTGGGTAAGAACTTTCATCATCCTAATACAACTCTTAAAATACTTTTTCCTTTCAATTTTATAGGTACGAACAAAGAAATTATTGTTAAGGTTACAGTAATAACCAGCACAAACCAACGAAGATCGTTGCCTTTCCCAGGGAACAGTAAATTTGAATTAATGGGATTTTAAATGAAACCCATTGAGATATCCTGTACTCTAAAGCTGAACTCATGGCTGCATCTCACATTTGGGAAGAAGAGGAAGCGCTCCCTGTTTTTCGTGGAAATGTGAGATAAGATTATTGAGAGATAGTTTTTGCACATGTAATAGATTGTCCTAGCTTTTGTGAATTTCAAAGGTCTACAATTACAGATGTGACAGTGGGCTAAAAATTTGATATACTTTAAAAATGTTGTATGTACTGTTTTGGCTTTAGCAAATTCTTTCAAAGTTTTTAATACAAATATTTATATAGAAATGTTGTAAAGCAAATAAGCTACATTTTGGACCCTAATTTTTAGTTTCCCTGTTATTTCTGGCATCATAGAAAAAGTATATGAAGTTTTGCAAAGCAGTGAGACTTCCTAAATGGCTGCATATGAATGCTTGTGTGTAGCGGGGGGGGGGGAGGGGGCGAAGCACCCACAACTGCTCTGCAAGTCACTAACATAACTGGAAATGTAATTCATATATTTTCTATTGTAGATTCGTAGTATCTTGAGTTTATCAGAAAGTGTATGCAGTAAAATAAGAAAAGTGAGTTCACCAGTTATAACGCATTCCAGCCCCCTTACTCTGACTCCCTATATTGTTCTTGATTTCTGGGTCTGCTCTTCTATAGCCATCTGTTCACTCCCCAAAATAGCACTGCTTGTCTCTGTTTAGAATTCTCCTCATTATCCATAATACATTTTAACTTCCTTTTGAACGAATTGCCTTTCAATATTGATTTTTTTAATACATTACTGAATCTTCGTACATTAAACACTTTAACACCAACGTTGACATTCATAATTATGCCAGCATGTTTTGGGATATTGAACATTAGAAATAATTCTTGGTTTTCTGTGTTTTGTTTGCTTAGTTGTTTTGCACTGTTCTAAGTAGTACTTTGTTTGGAACTAGTCAGATATTAAATTATAAATACACTAGCAAGCTGAAAAGCAGTACCACACAGTCAGTCACACAGTAGGTAATTCCAGATTCATCCTACGTTCGCAGTGATTCAAGGCTATGTGTGTGTTGCTTGATTGACTGGCTGCTGATGGACTAAAATGCGTAAGAGCCTTATCTCTGTAAGGGCACTAATTTGCCTCTCCTGTCTCCAACTATTGATTTTCCCATACTTTCTATCTTGCTATCTTTGATGTCTTTAATTTTCTGTAATGACTGACTAGCTTTGACATCTCTAATTTTGTAAAACTCACTTGAGGTTGGTAATCGGGTTAAAAACATGTATTTGGAAAGAAACCTGAGGGAAGGGGAAAAGGCAGATGGGCACAGGGAGATGGATGGACAGCATTTATGTAATTTCCATAGGAAAAAGCAGGCATCTTTAACGGGATAATTTAAAAACTGTTCTGTTTAATATATATGTCTGGCAGTCAGAGATTTTCTGTCATAGCAATGCTGAAAGCTTTACGCACTTTTTAAATTTATAAATGTTGGCACTTTTAAAAGTTTAGTTACTTACCTGCTTCATACTCATGGAAAAATTCTTAGGAGGAGCAAAATGGCCTTTCTCATTGAACTGGTGATTTTGCAAATGTGGGCTTTAGTTGTTTAATAGTGATTATGTTGAAAGTTTTAACTAAGCCATTAAGATTTTATTTTTTTTTAAAGGTACTTAGGAACATTTTCTACCTAAGTTTAAAGGTGATTTCCTCTGTGGAGTGTCTAGATGTATTAAAAGAATTAAGTTTCTCTGCACACATCTTCATAGTTTAGTTTTTGGGGTTTTCTTAATTACTATTTTCTTTGTTTTCCTCAAACCTGTGTCACTCAGGACTACAGGAAAAAGCCCAGCATTTCATGGAAAGACAAAAAGCAGCACTGCCATTTAAATATAGGGGTTTTTTTCTTTCATTTTTTTCTCCCTCTCAGTGTAATGCCAGCTTATTTGGTTAGATGGGATTTCATAGACTTTCCATGCCAGAATAGGTAAGAGCTAATTTGGGGAAAAAATGTCAAGTTGTTCAGATTTCAGACCTTTCAAGACAAAATGAGAAAGGAGGATGAATTTAGCTGCTCATAAGCATAACTGCATTACAGAAATTCTGCAGAGAAGTCTGTTGACTCCCATGAATCCATCCAAAATGTTGGTATTAAGAACTAAGGAGCAGCATCTTGTATATAAGCATATGTCCTAAAAACTGTGTCAGCCAGAATAGCTGGCAGCCACTGATGCTGCTCACAGAGTCACAGAAAGGCTGGGGCTGGAAGGGACCTCTGGAAGGTCATCTTGCCAAGCTCCTCTGTTCCCTGACCCATCTCCCTCAGATGCCAGGACTACCTTATTCTGTGCTAGTCCATCTTTGTTGAGTGCCACCATGAGATGATCATGCGTGAGGTGGCCTGTAGAGCAGTGAGGCAGTGCCTCTGCAGGGATATTCTGGAATCTAGCAAAACTTGAAGCAAGCTTTGGTATTTGTATGCAAGTCTGAAATCTTAAAATCTTGTAGCTTTTTCTAGGGAGATATCAGAAGACTTAAAAAAGCTTTAATTAGGGTAATATTTAACTAGTAGAAACTGAGATGCAGCTTTCACATGGGGCAGATTAGTTTAAAGCCTCATCCTGCCCCTTTTTCTCCATTGTCTGGCACAATGTGCTGCTGGAAACAGGGCATTGCCTAGATAGGTGACCGGTGTCAGCCACCATGGAAATATTTTTATGCATCTGCAAACTTCAGAATTGATACAATTTTCTATGTGCTCTTGCACGGTTAAAGCAAATAAAGGTTTTACTGGTGAGGAAGGAGGGACAGCTCAGCTGAGATGTTTGTAGCCTGTCACCCTCTCAGCCCCCAGGGTCCCTTATCTTCTTTCTGATTCTAGGCACGCATGCATTCTCAGTGCAGTGCTGTCTTCACTTTGGTGCTTTGTCACACGTGATATGTGTATCGGGTGATGGCTCTGCTGGTCAGCTCTCTGTGCCTTACCGACTTTCCGAGCAGGGAAACCCTAACCGCCCTCACAGAAAACACAAAATACGTCAAAATATAGATCATAAAGCGATACAATGCACATTTTCAGTGTTGACATCGTTGTTTTTGTAGTGAAAAAGCCCTCATCATGGCAGCTGACTATGATGTGTTGATGCATTTAAAACTGTTCTGCGCTGTGAAGAGCAGAAATTGTATCTTTCTGCCTAGTGAAATGTTAGCAAATTAAATGGCAATGCCACAAAGTGCTATTTCTTCACAACAAAAAACATCTTTGAAAGCTAAGGAATGCCAAAAGGGTGTTTGCCATGCTGTGCAGGAAGAGATGCTCCTTTAAAACACTTCCCAGCCAGACTGTGCCTCTTCAGAGGAGTGTGTTTTATAGCCGGACCCCTCCAGTCTGCTCTGAGCAGTGGCCTTGCCCTGCCTGTGCTGGTAACTGTTTGCTCCTCTTGCCTCCAGGGCAGGACACTAAACTGAACAGGTAGACTGAAGATAAGACCTCCAAACTGGTGGTAACAGGAAATGAGAAGCCTCAAATTGTTAAATTCTTATATACTGGTTTCATTTCTCTCCATAGATGTCTTTGAAATGCTTAAAATGTGAGGGAGAAAAATGCAGTAGACTACATGAAATGGAAAAAAGGGGGGGGGGGGCTTGAATAATATACAAGGAGTGTTCAAGAGAAGAGTTACTTGCTTTATTATCAAGATCTCAAATTACTTTTCCAGTAGTTTTTGATCAGTAATTATTTTAACTAGATTTACTGACTAAATGCTTCAGAAAATAATGTTATAGCATCCCATTTGTGGCAAGATACCTTAAGGATGTTTTCTTATGTATTCTGATATGCTTTATGCTATTTATAGAATCTTAATTTCAAGAGAAGAGTTACTTGCTTTATTATCAAGATCTCAAATTACTTTTCCAGTAGTTTTTGATCAGTAATTATTTTAACTAGATTTACTGACTAAATGCTTCAGAAAATAATGTTATAGCATCCCATTTGTGGCAAGATACCTTAAGGATGTTTTCTTATGTATTCTGATATGCTTTATGCTATTTATAGAATCTTAATTTATCTGCCAATACCATTACATTCGTTGTATACTGAATTACCATTCACCTGTTTTTAGCATCTGGCAATACTTGCATATTTTCAATTTGTAGGTCTTTCTGCGTAGTTTGTGACACTGCAGCACTATAAAATTGCTGAAAAACAACAACCCTGAAAGGAAGGCAGTGCTTCTGCTGGCAGTTCTAAATGCAAGGCAGGTCTTACAAATTATTTTAATAGGACATCCATATGAGTTTTCAGCTTGCTGCTTCTCTCGCAAAATGTAACTAGAGGCTACTAATGTTAATGTCATCTAATGTTAATGGCCTTCTTTTCTCTGTTTTGGAAGCCAGGTTTTTGCATTAAAACCACAGGAAGTAGAATTTTAAAATATGAAACAGAAGCCTTTTTATAGAATCACAGAATAATTTAGGTTGGAAGGGGAGCTGTGAAGGGCAACTAGGCTCTACACAAAGCAAGTCTAATACCACCTTGTTCAGAGAGACCTCCAGAGTATTAAATACCACCAGAGATGAAAAGTCCACAGGCAACCTGTTCCAGTATTTTACTGAAACAAAGTGTGTGTGTATAAAATACTTAGTATATTTTATTTTTACATATAAAGATTTATTTTTTGATATATATGTAAAAATAAGGATTTGTAGAAATAGAATATGTTTATACTTACATATATAAGATTTATACACATATATACAGTTTAGATATATAAAATTAATATGTATGTAATAATAAAACTTTAAAGAAAAAAGCATAGAATACAAAGATCTTTCTTTGGAAAAGTCAATATTTTTATTTATAAATGTGAGGTGTAATCACTAGTTTAGGATTTCTGCAGTCAACAGTCCCAAAAAAATATTTTTTCCCTCATGATAAGAAGTATTAATTGTCACTTCATGAATGAGAGGAGAATGAGAGTAATTTGCAAAAGTTCGGCACAATTAATTAACAGTATCTGTTATGATTTCTTAATATACTTCTGTAAATACACAGAAGTCAATAGTGGAATTCAGGAAATCTGCACACCGAACATGCATATCGTGCATACCCATATGTTTTAACACCTTTTGTGTGGTTGGTTTGTGAGGTTTTTTTATGAGTACTCCCTTCAAGGAGAGGAATTCCAGAATGAACTAGTAAATTGTGGGATGCATTCAATTTCCCATCCACTCAACAGACCATTTAAAAGGGAATTTATTAATATTGAATATCTCATAATACACTGTAAAAAAAGAAAAGAAAAAGTTTGGCAGAGAAGTGTTTTCCTTCTTTCCCAGTAAAAATACCATTGATATCCGTTCCCTTTTTTTGTAGTATTCAAATGGCTGGTTTAAAGCACCACAGCTCAAAGGCTTCAGTAAGAACTAAAGTCATTCTATGATGACAGAAGAGATACCAAACTTTTCAGTGGCACGTACCACTTGCAGTTATTTTTCTTGGCCACTTGTGAACCATGAGGATCACTAATGGTGTAGTAAATAATAATAATAATGATCTTATCGTACTCATCCTCCTCCTCATTGTTGCTCAAACAGGGAGGACTCAGAGCAAATAAGGAAAACCAGTATACATGTATGACTTGAAGTTTCAGGAGGGACACAAGAATGTTTTATTCATGATAGGGCTGTAGAAGGGGCAAGAAGTGAGCCCAGGCTATGGATCATAGCCTGTTTAGCCTCCTGAACTGAAACAGTCACACCTGAGGCCTGTAGTGCCACGTGCAGTAGCATGCCAGCAGACAGAGACACCAAACCTGGTAAGTCAGGCAGGAGGGGTCTGTGATTACACAGAATCACAGAATGGTTAGGGTTGGAAGGGACCTCTGGAGATCATCTAGTCCAACCCCCCTGCCAGAGCAGGGTCACCTACAGCAGGTTGCACAGGACAGCGTCCAGGCGGGTTTTGAATGTCTCCAGAGTGGGAGACTCCACCACCTCTCTGGGCAGCCTGTTCCAGTGCTCCACTACCCTCAAAGTAAAGAAGTTCCTTCTCATGTTAAGATGGAACTTCCTATGTTCAAGTTTATGCCCATTACCCCTCGTCCTATCACTGGGCGCCACTGAAAAAAGACTACTCCCATCCCCCTGGCATCCTCCCATTAAGTATTTGTAAGTATTAATAAGATCCCCCCTCAATCTTCTTTTCTCTAGACTAAAGAGACCCAAGTCCCTCAGCCTTTCCTCATAAGAAAGGTGCTCCAGTCCCCTAATCATCTTTGTTGCCCTTTGCTGGACCCTCTCCAGCAGTTCCCTGTCCTTCTTGAACTGGGGAGCCCAGAACTGGACACAGTACTCCAGATGCGGTCTCACCAGGGCAGAGTAGAGGGGGAGGATGACCTCCCTCGACCTGCTGGCCACACTCTTCTTGATGCACCCCAGGATGCCATTCGCCTTCTTGGCCGCCAGGGCACATTGCTGGCTCATGGTCATCCTGTTGTCCACCAGGACTCCCAGGTCCCTCTCCACAGAGCTGCTCTCCAGGAGGTCAGCCCCCAACCTGTACTGGTGCATGGGGTTATTCCTCCCCAGGTGCAGTACCCTAAGCTTACCCTTGTTGAATTTCATCAGGTTTCTTTCTGCCCAACTCTCCAGCCTGGCGAGGTCACACTGTAAGACAGCACAGCCTTCTGGCGTGTCAGCCACTCCTCCCAGTTTTGTGTCATCAGCAAACTTGCTGATGGTACACTCTATCCCTTCATCCAGATCATTGATGAATACGTTGAACAAGACTGGGCCCAGTACTGACCCCTGAGGGACACCACTTGTTACTAACCTCCAACTAGACTCTGCACCACTACCCACAACCCTCTGAGCTCTATCTGTAAGCCAGTTCTCAATCCACCTCACTGTCCATTCATCTAAGCCACACTTCCTAAGCTTTCCTGTGAGGATGATGTGGGAGATTCCCTGATTGCCGGGGAATATTATCGCTGCAGGCTCCGTCGACGAGAACCTCCCAATAGTCTCCTGCTGCTCTGTCTCATTTCCAGGACTGTTGCATTGGCTGGGTGCGTAGGGCAGAAGCTGGTGAGGGGGAACCCTTGGCAGGATGCTACACGTTGCCATGTTACGAATGTGGCGACTGCTGGGTTTCTTTTGAGCTGCAAGAAATGTAAATGGAGAGGAGCACGTGTTCATATGGGGTGTCATTCTCCTACAGATGCCAGAATGTCTTGGTACAGTACTGACAGCTGATTGATTGATTTGATTCATTGTCTGCATAAGCAAACATATGAGAGATGACAGTCTGTGGAGGCTTTAAAGGCTTCTCCTGTTTTGTTGCTTGCTGTAGGCTTAGAGTTAAATATTGCTAAAGATTTGGAATCAGCCAAGAGAGGGACCTAATGGTTACAAGTAAGCAGTCAGATATCAGCATGATAAGGTTATCTCCAGAGGGTATAAGTTTTTCTGTTTGGGGGGAAAAAAGGTGTTGTATTTATGAGGACCGGTTTTCTGTTCAGTAACTGTACTTTTTAGCTGGGCCTCTTCTAACTACTGAAGTTAACAGCATATTGTGCAGAAACTATTCACTCTGAGTGGTAAGACCTGTGTTTGTAATTGATGCCCAGGCATGGTATGTAGAGAGGCTCTTGCTTTTATTTATTGCTATAACACCCAACGGCAGCTAAGTTGCTTATTTGCCCTGTTGGAGGGTCGGAAGCAAAGAAGCATAGAGGGGTCCCACCTGCGGGGAGGCGTGGACAGGGCAGGTGACCCAAAACTGACCAACAGGGTATTCCATCCCATCTGCCTCATGCTCAGTATAAAAGCTGAGGGATCAAAGGGTCGGCTCTTTCTTCAGTGGCCAGCGTCCGAGGAGGACTATGTCTGTTCATCTGCCTTTGAATCCAGATCCGAAATCCAGTTGCTGTCCATCACTGAGTCCAATCTGGGCCTTCCCATTATTTCCTTTTTATTTCATTATTAATATTTTATTAAAGTAGTTTAGTTAGTTCTAAACTCATAAGTGTCTCTCTTTTGAAGAGAGGTAGGGGAGAGCATCTGTCGTTCTGCCTGAGTGGCCAATCCGGCTCAAACCACGACAAGTAAGATGACGACATTTGTACCTTACAAATGTGTTTAGGAATAGAAATGACTGTGAGTCCCTGAAAGGAGACAAAGTAAGTAAAGTTAAATGAACAACACAATTATGACAAAAATCATGTTTAAGTAGCTAAAACAAACAGGAGAAATAATCTAGGCTACCTATCACATTAGTGATTCTAATTTCATTGTAACTAATAAGGAATGCAATTTTGAGCCTGGCTGAAATACAGTAGCTCAAAAAGTGTACATGACAGTATAAAGTTAGAAGTGAACATGCTTAAAAGCATGGAGGAACATTCATAGGAAGAAATATTGGACTAGAGCTCTCTGGGTTCATGTCAAATGAGGGTTGTACAGGGCTAGCAACCACTCCTATTTACTGTCTTGCATTGGGCTGAAGAACTACAATTAAAGTAAGCAAATTTTAAACTAATAAAATATATTTTTTTTTATGCAATTCATGATTTGTCTGTTAAAAGTTGTTGTTTTAAAATATCTGACTGTAAGAGCCTAGCAAGATCCCAGAAAGGGAATGGACAGTAAACTGAAATAACCCATGTGTTTTCACCCTGTAATCAGGACCTCAAATCAAGGGCTGGCCATCAAGACTCCCTAAAGAGTCTTGAATATTGCAACTTAGTAAGTAAGTATAAACAATTATAAAGTTTATATATAAAAATATAAATATTTATTTAAAAAAAAATATTTTATATATATAAAAAAATTATAAATTTTATTCCTGTTACACTTTTAAAATATATTTTTAGTCTCCCTTTTTTTTTAATATGTCAGGTTTGGTGGAGTATATGTTTCAAGTGCTATATGAAGTATGACTTCTAGTGCTCTGGAATCATTTGATTGTAATTTTAATAACTAGTTGAATGAGTGATGGGTGGTAAATGTATAAACACTTAGCTTTTTAACAGATTTTCAGGTTTCTCACAGCCTACTGAGATAAATGGCTCAGTTCCAACTATTTAAAGCTTTTTCAGGATCCTCCCAGTTGGAAGAAATGACAAGAGATACTGGTTCACGTTTTCAAAGTTTATTCATAACCTTTAGGAACAGACATGTGGAAACAAATAATGGGATGAAGGAGTCAATGCCAGTTCTAGGTGCCAGTTCAGTGAAAAATGGTCAGCTCCAGAGCTGTATAGAATAGGCACAGTTTATACACATAATGTTAGAATAAATGAAACACTGGGAAAAAGTTTAAAATATTTTATTTTCTTTGAGTTAGAGATGGGGGTAAGGAATAAATATTTTTTTTTTCTTTTAGATTTCTTTGTTTCATAAAATACAGGCTTTTTGGTGAGATACCCTCTCCTCCTGTGGCACCTGAGTGGAACTTGCCCCACTGAGATCTTCACCACTGCCACCAGAAGAGACAGAAGTGAACTATCTGTAAACAGTAGTGAAAATCCTCTTTTTTTTTTTTTTTGATCCTGCACTTTTCCTCTACAGATTTGATGTTAGCAGTTGTTCAGGGATGGATGTAGCTGGATCTCTTACGTGCTCCTGAATGGCAGATCAGTGTTCTGGAAAGACCTGTGGTACGTTTCCAGACCATCATGAGGAAACACAGCTTCCCACCACTTGTGATAGTTGCAGACACCTGGGAAGCCAGCAGAAATATGAAATAGCGTGACTAGATCAGCTTTGTGTGAATGTGGCTATATTTCTTCCAAGAGCTTGAGAGTACTTTAGGTGCCTTTACCCTGCTGCAAATCTGAGCTAATAAACCCTGCCATGGCTGCACTGGAACCATGTAAAGCTAGCTTAGGTGTATCTGTCTTCGTATTTCCTAGCCTAAGCTTATATAGTGGCATTAGAGTGTACAAAGTCAGTGAAGGTTCATCAGGATTTAATATATGTGCCTCAGTGCTAGTCCTGCTGTATCCAAGCTGGCGCTGCTGGTGCTAATGTGGTGTCTCTGCCTGATGTTATGGGTTTAGCAGGGCTCATCAGTTCAAACTGAGCTCTTGCCAAACAGATTAAATAAGTCCATGTGCAGTGCTGCAGCTGGGCAAGTAAGACCTACAAGAAACAGTGTGCGATAGCCTGGGTTGAACCCAGTAAACCCAAATGGGCTGTGTCATTTGCTGTGTTACACTGCATGCTCAGTAATAAATGTCTGCGGAGGATTTTTCCTCTGTTACCCGAGGTATTCTTTTACTTTTGGTAATGGAAAGTTGGTTGTAATAAGAAAACTATGGTGGCAGTTGCTTTTTAAACAAGCTATAGGATTTATCTTAATGTACTTTGTTTTTCTTGACCACTTCTGCTATTGTTTTTATTTCTCTTTTTTTTTCTAGAATTGAAGATTTCGTCTTAAATTGTTTCTATTTCAAAACAGTGTATTTTGTACTACCACTTGTTTTAAGGAGGCTTAGGAGTGCTAGTACAAAAAAAGATATCTAAAGAAATACTTATGTTTGGACAAAGAGGAATCGTCCTATTTTTAAGGTTTAGTGCAGGCACTCTAGCTAATCCTGTTTTTCCTGCTTTCATAAAGAATTTTGCCATAAACTATCAAGAATTCAGTAAGTTAAAATTTGTAAACATATGGATATAATTTACTTCATAAAAACTAGATTTGGGGAAAAGTAGTTAACGTAAAATAGTTAAATACTGTTTAGATGGTAATGTGTTTATGCTAAATATATGTGTATTTTTATTAAATTTTATTTGTGACTCATATCCTCATTTTAAGGTGTCAAACTATACTGATTTGTTTAAAGATTTAATGTTCTAATGATTAAAAAGAATAGTTTAAAAATTCCTTTGCATGAACGGACATCCTTATACTAAATAAACTAGATAGCTACAACTGTATTTTAATCTCAATGTCTTTTCATCATCTCTGCTACCAGAAAAAAAAACAATGCCTTTTATAGCTCAGTAAGGTGTTTGCAGGGTCTCAGTTCAGAGCTTTGCATATAGAGTTATGCTAAATAAATTGTTATGGTGTAATTGCTTATGGAAGACTCTTCTGTCCCAGGTGGTTTGTGAGGCATGCAAACCAAAAAGGGGCAGGTACACCAGACTGAGTCCATGTGTTAATTTTGCCTAGAAAATAAAGGAGGGAATGTCTTTTTCTTCATGTCTTTGCCTATAGTGGTGGTGTTTGTCCACAGTATGTGTTTATGTGCTGACTGGCATTATTTTGCTATGATTACACACCTTCAGGCTGTGAAATCTTACAGCCGCGTATGAGTTAACACTTCATTTAGGCTGCAGTTGCACTTGGGATTTCTGCAGTTATTAGCTCCTAAACACATTTAGTATCGTCGGCTCTGTTTCCTCCTCATTTCTGTTAATCTCAGCTTGTGTCGGTCCCCTGGTCCAGTACTGTGGATGAGCTTTATTTGTTTTCACTTGAACTCAGAAGATGAACCCAAAATAGTAAGACATCTGGCTTTGTGGTCTGATCCTGGATCTCCTCCAGCTCCATGCTTTGTCTTTGTGTTTCTCTTGCCCCCTTCTGTTATCTAAAATTCATACCGTCCTTCCTTGGAAATCCCGTAGTGCGTGGTTGTAGGTCTCGATTCGGGGAAGGCATCTTCTCTAACTGTAGATATATGATGACTAGGGGAATCCTCAGGTTTGGAGCTGTGGCCTTCTGCTATGATAGAGTTTTAGGTATTTCGGGTGCTAGATGGTGACCTGAGTAATACGAAAGAAAGTAGCTTTTTTTCCTCTGTCCTTTTTTACTATGTGTTTTTGAGGTGGTTTCTTTTAACAGAGTTTGTCAAACTTATGTTGAACTGTGCAGAAAATACCTCAAGTTCCTTGACGATGACAGTTTACCTGGTTTCTGGTGTCTGGGGCTGTATTGAGACACGAGCAGAGAGAAGACAGGACGCGGGGGCCCTGGGGATGTGGGTTGCTCCTGGAAGATTATCTGAGTATCAGCAGGTCTGTATGCATTTAGCTGTGCAGCAACGCAGAGAGAGGTGTTGCTGCGTGCCATAACGTGAAGTGTGGTTTCTTAAATCCTGTCATTAACTGGTCACGCAAACTTGGGCTCACAGGTCCATAATAAGACGTTTGTGTTTTGGGGACAGAGGAATTTGAGAGGTCACTGGAGGAGTTTACGTAAGATATTATGTTATGGATAATTATGTTATAGATAGAAAGTGTCATTAGGAAAGTGGAGTACAGGTTTTCTTGTGATGCTTGTGTTTCTTAATTAAGCTGGCAGATAAGATGTGAAATGTGTTAGCCTCTAGCATAGGCATACTTTACCATATTTAAAAGTGCATTTAGCTGAGATTGAGTGTAGACTTGATTAGTGCACGTTACAACCAAGAATCCATGTAGGCTGTTAAACTGGGCCTGTATAAGATTTGAATTGTTTCAAATGTTGTTAGCAAAGAAACGAAATACGTTCTTTTCCTGAACTCAATAAAATACAAGAAAACTAGGATTAGGGGTAAGAATATTGGGTTGTTTGTGTTGTTTTTTTTTTAGGGTGACAGAAAAAACTCTGACATCTGCTTAGGAAATAAGCAAAGCCAGAATTCAAGACATCCTTGTGTATTCTGCCCTTTAAAGGAATGGTTCTTGGTATCTGCTGTAAGTACAGTTGTCCTAACCTGTGATACAAATAATACTTTCAGAGAAGTCTAGAAGGAGATATTAATCTTCAAAAGTACTTAGCTTTTTTTTTTTTGTTTTAACTCTTCTCTTCCCCTCTCTTAGATGCGCTTACCTTCTATCCTTCTCCTTCCCATCCTAGAATTTTTTAGTTTTACAGTAAAAGGAGGTGGAACGAAAACTTCTTATTGGAAATATTTGTTGAAAAAAAAAAACCCAACCAAAAAACAAAATTAGTTATTTCCAGTGAAAGTAACAGGAGTCCAAATGAAATATTGCATCAAAAATGTAGTATTTGTAGCTTTAAGGAATTAATTTTTTTATCAGATACAAACAATTAGAAGTGTTGACAATGCTACATCTCCAAAGATTTGAATGTCTTTAGTGGCTTGATGTTTTTCTTCTAAAGTTCAGCTGATCATTGCACTGATCACACTGACAGTGTGATTGAATTGAAACTCGAGCTTGTTAGAATATTAGATTGAAACCTAGTACAGAATTTGTAGCCTAAGGCCGTGCAAATATTGTAAAATTTAAATGATAAATCATTTGAAAGAGGCATAACCCTCTAGCCTAATGGATACACAGAAAAAAATGGCTCATTTAATTGCTGTTAGAAACTGTGAAAAACCTTGGGGGGTTTAGAAGTTCATAGCCTTCAGAGAAGCTCTAACATAAATTTTACAGCATTAGCAACTGTGGCAGAGAAGGCCTCCTGTTTTTTTTAAGAACAATTCCTGTGTCATTTAATCTATTCTTAAATCTGTGAGAACCAGCCTGTGCACTTTCCTTGCCCTCACTGTTCTTACAGAAAGATTATTTCTGGGGTTTCACCCCTCTAGCTCTTGGAAAATTCGCTCTCTCTTTCTTATGGTTTTCTCACAGTTATTTTTCTTGTGCAGCACTATTCTTCATCTCTTCTCCCTCTGATGTTTGTTTTGCTGGTGTATTTATATAAGCACCCAAGCAGCAACCATCTAATGCTTTCTTTTTGCTAAGCTAATCAAGGGAGCTCTTTTTACCTCATCTGAGATGTCTTTCTTTTCTTTATCGTTGCAATAGCCCCCCCTTTGCATCTGGCTTACAGGTGGCATTACTGCTTCCCTGTGTTTTCTGGAAAAAGTCATAGATTCATGTCTAACTTGTATTTCTGGTTTATGATCATCCCGTTTTTCACGAGGCCACCTGAACATTTATCTTCTCCTGTTTTTACAGTTGATTAGCTTCTTTTTTATAGTAGTTCTTCTTTGCCAATCTTTGAGAACACCATTCTGGCATTTTGTAGCACTTTATCTGAAGGGAACCAGAGAGAAGACTTGCTCTGCTCTGAGACCCAGTAAAACAGTTTGAACAGTTGCTATGGGACGTTCTTAAAAGTGGATGTCAAATTTTCTTGTCTTGAAAAAATATACTTAGAATTTCCCTGTATTTTAGTATATGACAAAAACTGTGTGAAAAACAAAGCAGATGACAGAAACATTCATCAGGTGTGTGGGAGAGATGTATACAGATAGTCAAACTAATCACCACAGTCGTGTCTTTAAAATCTATGAAGTTGCGGTTGCTGGATTGTCTGCTGTGTCAGCCTTTACCTGGTCAGAGAAAATGGTATCAAATACATTGTACTGGTGGTTACTGATGTGGCAGAGAAAGCACAAAAACTTTTTTGCGGGATGGGTGAGAAAGAGGCGATTTGTGGGATTTTGGTGAATTGAGATAACCCGAATAAAATAAATGTATTATTGCTCTTGTCGACTGAGAACTTGTATTTGGGAGTGAATTGAAACTGAATTGAAACTACAGCTAATCTTGATGCTATAACTAGCTCTGAATGCCCAGTGAAAACAAATTTTATTAAGTTGAAGTTACTGGTTTGCTCTTTTTCTTCAAACAGGTCAATCTCAACAGTGTGCTTTCTTTGATCTGCAGGCTTCAGCTGATAGCTTGCAGAAACAGCCTTTGTCTTCCTTTGTTTTCCTATCATATTTTCACATTACTTCTTACAATAAAAATTCCCACCAGTGCGTACATTCTGTAACTTGTTCCAAACTGTTGCACCTCGGCCTCTGTATTTCAGGTGACAAACTTTTCAAAGATAAAAGGGAAAGTGAGCTCAAATAGTGATGTGATCAGGACCTTCTCAGCTACTTTCACTTTTCTGGAACTGTTGCTGTTCATGATATGTTCTTTGGCAGTAGAAATTAAGCAGTTATGTAAATGGAAAGGATACAACACAGGCTTAAAAAGGCCCTGCTTATTTTTGGAATGCAATTGTCTGTTCTCATGGGGTGAAAAAATAATTTGCATGTGGACTTATGTGAGAAGTGTTAACCATGTCTGATACTCCATATCCTGTACATCTTAATTTCACCAGCACAGTGTTTTGAGCTTGTTAGTATTATTTTTCAGTAATTGAATTAGTTTTATACTTAAGAAAAAAAAGTACAATCCATATAAAAGGGGAACTCCTTTCTTCATGTGGCTGTTTTAGCTCTTTTGATGCTCCACTTAATTAAAATGCTTCGTTACCTTTTTTTTTTTTTTCCCCCTATAGCTCTCAGGTCAGAATATGTGAACCTGTGGAGGGGGTGGTATGTTTTCTGTCACCTGACTGTGCTCACATCTAAGCAAATCTTTGAGTGCTGTTTATTTATGTGCTGTAAATACCACCATGCTTTAATTGAATTGTTAAATTGAATTGTTAAATTGAAACACTGTGATGTGTTTCACCTCATGCTGCACAGCCTACCTATTAGTAACTGTGTTAAGGTGCTGCAACTACTTTTGTTGTCAAAATAGTTGTGGGTTAAAACTGAAAGTGTTGCCATTTTATGATTTCATTCTCCTATGTCCATTTTTAGCAGAATGAAGTTTAAAATAGAAATGAAAATGGAAGGAAACTTGACATTTGGTGTGCATTGATACGTTGCAATTTTGAAAATGGTTTTTAGATTATCTGCCATGGAAAAACAAAGTTTATGTGATCAAAAGGTAGGCAATGTCATCCTTCAGTCTTTCCATTGGTCCTTCAGATTCCTCCCTTTTAAAGCTGTTTAACCCACATATGAAAAAATAGCGATAACAGGATAATAGAAAAGTAGCCACAGTATAGCAAAAAGAGAATTGTTAAGGATATTGTTGTCTATAAATTAAGTTAAAATTAGCAGCCTGGCAAAGAGGAGAGTTAGATTATTACCCTCAATGAAGAGAAGACAGATTGGTATTGACTGGTGCTTTCACATGCATGGCTTTATATTAGCTTTAGTTCTCTTCCTTGTGTGGGTATCAAAGGGAATCTGGACTTACTATGCTGACAGCGAATGGCATTTAGCCTGGAGAAGAGAAGACTCCGGGAAGACCTTATAGCAGCCTTGCAGTATCTGAAGGGCGCCTACAGGAAAGCTGGAGAGCAACTTTTTACAAGGGCATATAGTGATAGGACAAGGGGGAATGGCTTCAAACTGGAAGAGGATAGATTTAGAATAGATATTAGGAAGAAATTTTTCACTCTGAAGGTGGTGAGGCACTGGAACAGGTTGCCCAGAGAAGTTGTGGATGCCCCATCCCTGTAAGTGTTCAAGGCCAGGCTGGATGGGGCTTTGAGTAACCTGGTCTAGTGGGAGGTGTCCTTGTCCATGGCAGGGGGGTTGGGACTAGATGATCTTTAAGGTCGCTTCCAACCTAAACCATTCTATGATTCGATGAATAAAGATCACAAGTTCTTAGGAAACCAGCCTGCGTTATTTCTGCTAGTCACAGATGACATACTTTCTTAGCAGTTATAAACATTTGCAATTTGCGTACCAACTAGTAGTTCTTTTTATTCTGTAAATACGTCAGAGATTAGTGTGCAGATATGTAAATAGTATAAGTGCTCTTATAATTAATTTGCTGTCTTCTGTAATAGATCTGGTGATGGTGCTACAAGTTTTCTGTAATATGCCATCTGTTTTATGTACGTTTTCTGGTTGACATGCAGTCCCTTGAAAAATATAGCAGTAACAGAGAACAGAGGCAGAATAGTTACCTCTGATGTTACTGTTCCCAAGACAGGCAAAATACCTTAAAACGATTTTAATAGTAAAATAATCAATTTTTACATGCTGGCACTATCCCATTCCTTTATCTTCTATAAAGTATGCATATAGGACTGCTATTCTGTGTCTGCAGAACAGGCTTTTGAAGGGAGATGTTTTGCAATCTGAGGAAAACATTCTGTTACTTTCTTATATCCTAAAACCTAAGATTTCTTATTAGTATTTGTTATGTCTTGAAGTAAACAATATGCACAATTACAATAGGTGAAAGTGGGTGCTTGCTGCAGTGTGTATAAAGTTGGAGTATAAAAATACTTGAATCCTGCTACATTTGGATGCAGTGCATGGAACAGAATCACTGGAATCTGAAATGAGAATAATGCTTTACTGCAAGCAAAACCAGAGTAGAATACAATGCTGTGCCAGACCAGTACTTTCCAGAACATCCCAAGTGTATTAAGTATTTTTCGTATTTATCAGCTACTGAATGAATCTGGTATAAAAACCTGAACCTATAAAGGATCCTATAAAAAGAGGAGTAAGGAAGAGAGATCTGCTATGGAAAGCATGTCAGAAATACTACAGACAGATGAAGAAGTTCTGAGAAAAAAACCTGATCTTGGGAGACGTTATCACTGAAAGACAAAAATGTAAGAAATTGTTATCTTATACGTCAGTGCATACTGTTCAGTGTTGTAGAAGTCTGTATTTTTGAACTAATAAGCCCATGTGTTTTCGAACTAATACTGCATCACAGTTATCAATAGACTGTCTTACTGAGTGTCCTGGTTTGAGGTAAAAGAGGACCAATTTTCTTCAGTAACTTTACTTTTTAGCTAGGCCTCTTCTAACTACTGAAATCAACAGCATATTGTGCAGACACTGTTCACTCTCAGAGTGATAAGACCAATGTTTATAGCTGATGCCCAGGCATGGTATGCAGAGAGGCTCCTGCTTATACTTATTGATGTAACACCCAAGGGCAGCCAACTTGGTTACATGCCCTGTTAGAGGGTCGGAAGCAGAAAAGCGTAGAGTGGTCTCACCTGTGGGGAGGAGCGGACAGGACAGGTGACCCAAAACTGACCAACGGGGTATTCCATCCCATCTGCCTCATGCTCAGTATAAAAGTTGAGGGATCAAAGAATCAGCCCTCTTCCTTCAATGGCCAGTGTCTGAGGAGGACTCTGTCTGCCTTTGGTCCTGCTCCTGAATCCAGATCCGAAATCCAGTTGCTGTCCGTCACTGAGTCCGGCCTGGGACTGCCCCAGTACCAGCCGGTGACAGAATTGTCATCCTGGGAGCTTGATATGGTTTTGTATATATTTCATTCTTTCCTTTTTATTTTACTATTAATATTCCATTAAAGTAGTTTAGTTCCTTCTAAACTCTTAAGTATCTCTTGTTCTCTCTCCTGCCTCTCTCTTTGAAGGCAGGTACTGGGGGGAGTATCTGTCATTCAGTGGCTGGTTTGGCCCAAACCACAGCAGTGAGTGTAGCATTTTTGTTGTCAGGGTGATTTTTATCAACAGGTAACCACAACTAGTCTAAAAGCAATTCTGAATTCTGAGAACCAAGAGGGAAATCTGGCAGGTAGTAGTAGTTTACAGTTTTCTGAAATTGTATATTTTGGTATTAGGGAGGTAATTATTACTCATTTTACTTTACCAAACTATAGACAGCCCTTCATTTTGGGGGGATAATGATTGCATTTTTTTCTAAAACATATGATACGAAAATGACCGTTAACTCCTGTAGAATTGGAAGCGCTTTGATGTGTAGAGGGCTTTTGTTTAGTGGGAATATGCTGTGTGGGATAAGAGATTAAGTGACTGTTTTAAAGGGCTGTATTTTTTTCAAATTGTAGGACCTTTACATTTTATTTTTTTTAAAAAAGGGGTAAAGTTCACAACAGATGATATCCTGCCTCTACTTGAAGAAAATACTAGTTTACCTTCAGAGTTGAAGAACTTCTGCTTCTCATTTTGGAAATCAACAGGCTAATCAATTTTCCTTCGGTATGCTCTCATTTAGAACTCTGTTAAAGAAAGCAAAGGAAAAAAGATTCATATGGACAGATTTAAAAGTTCACAAATGCCACGTGGGAAGACTTCAGAACTGTTGTAAACTGGATGTTTGCACATTAGACTGAATGCCGATTTTAACCTTTTCATAAGGAATTTTGTATGCTTTGTAATTGACAAGTGAGAACTACATTCCCTCACTGGCTTCCCATCTACATTACTTCCTAGGCATAAGACTAGATAGGAGTTAGAAGTAGAACGTCAGTAATAGGAATTAGGATGTGGGATGAATGTTGGGAGAAAAACCTCTATATTTTTGATACATGTAACAGCTCACTTGGAAGTCAAACTGTTGTCATGGATGTTTAGGGATTTCTCCTTAGCGTGCTGTTTCTCAGACTCTGTTTCCGTGGTAGGAGTGGGTTCAGTCTATGGCAGTGATATTTGTGCCAGTATTTAATTTCTTAAAAAAATATTTGTAGTACCTTATAGACTGTCATTGTATATACAATACTGCATGGAGCAAATGTGTTTTAGGGAGCTTTTTTTTGGTTGTGATTCTCCTTGTCTATAAGGAAGTATATGTGGGGGGTGTAATACAGATCGGGGGCTCAGCCACTTAGTGTATATATAAAGGGGAGCAGCTGACAATTCTGTATCTCATCATAAACCATGCACTCAACACTGCTTAAAATACATGCTTTTATAAATTTGGGGGGGGGGATTAAAAAAAATTAAAATTAAATTTTGAAACAAGACAATAAAATCCTGCCTGGGGAATGTGTTGATACAGGTGTCCTAAACAAACGCCTCCCTTGGTTGTGCTTTAAAGACAAGAAGTTAGGCCTGGCCTTTGTATATGTAGTACAATTGGTGGCTGTGATGCAAAGTTTTCTTCTGCCTTTTCTTCTCTCCAACCATAAAGCACCATTGATCATCAAATACAGTTTCACCCTATGTCCTGTTTAAAATAAATAGCTTGCATTTCAGTGGGAGTATACCATTTTTTAAAATACATGCAGCATTGGTTTAGGGCTTCCTAAGCCATGAGGAATGTACTACCTACTCTGCTTGATTGCTTCCACCCTGTGTTTACAGCTGAACATTTGTTTTCTTTCCTGTGCTAGAGTTTGCAAGGATTGAGGGAGAGTGGCTGTGCTTATACGTAGGTCAGTAAGGCGCACCAAAGTCTTCCTGTAAGAGGTGTTATTCCAGCTGTCCCGGTTGCGGCAGGGATGGGGTTAATCTCCCCAGGGATGCGGCAGGGGGCGGCATTCCATCCCACGTGACCCATCCCGGGCTATAAGAGGCGCGAGCCGGGGGGGGGGGAGCAGTGCCACTCGGGAGTGGGCTGC
>NW_009647989.1:732153-798220 GCF_000708025.1 Charadrius vociferus
AACACCAGCCCATTCCACTGATTTTTTTCCTCTCACTAGAAGCTCTCCTGTTGCTATCAATGCTAGTAAATTAATTGGCAATTATAGTCAAATGTTAGTTTTCAGAAATTTGATTTTGGTGAATATTAAGTGAACTGCTGGAATTCTTGGTTGTTAAAACTGGGTTTGAAATTTTTCACGTTTCTCTGAGGCATCTACATTTTCTGGATCTGGCTAGAACGGTAACTTAAGAGGCTCGCTTGCAAATTCGCAGCTTCCCAGTGTTCTGACTCTCCTACAATCAAATGAAAGTCGAGAGACAATGCTGATACCTTTTTCGAAGTTTGTAGATATTTCAATATTGTTGAGTTAGTCTTTTTAGCAAAAGCTTGTGTTGCCCAGCTCTGCTAACTAGAGGGAAGGCTTGCAGTTTTCAACTGCATTCTTAAGAAGGGTATTATAATATTGGTGTTATGTTGAGACAAGTAAGACAAAGACAGTCTCTGGCAAATCTAAGCTTTCATTTTAAACATTTGTTTCAAACATATTTTGTTTTATAAACTTCATGGGTTACATACAGATAAACAATGGTTAGTTTTACTGAGATAACTTTGTTATTTTTCATTTTCCCTTTAAAAAAGTTTTAGAACAGTTGCAAGTAGTGAAAAAACCATTATCAACCATCATTTTTATTCATGATGTATAGTGTTGGCATAGGAGATATGTGAGTACATCACTAGTGTAGGATTTATGAAAAGACAGTAGGTAAAATGTTCTGTTTGCTGTTTTGTTGCCAACCTTGACAAAAGGCAAATATAAACTGTCAAATATCAACTTAGCTGGAATTTTTTTTTTTCCTCCCTTAAAATCTAGAGTGTGGGTTGTTTACGAGTCTGCTGATCTTGGAATCTTGGATCTCCTTTTAACTCAGGACTTAGAGACCTTGTAAATTCAAGGGTCTTGGGTTCAGTGCAATAGATGGACATGGAAATGAAAAAGTTCCGAAGGCCCAGGGTGTTCAAGGGGAGTTTCCCCTGGCAAGGTAAAGGTAGCTCTTCTGAACTCAGGACAGGTAACTTTCAGTGTAGCGTAGAGACAATGATTAAATTGTCATGGGAAGAACAAACCGGGAGTTCTGGACTTTGTTAGCACAGGTAGCTGCTGTTTAAACCGAAGATCCGTGGCAATTACCTCAAAGAGAAGTGTCTCCTTGTGATATACTGCCTGGCTTTCGGGGATCGTGTGTGTTGAGCAACTGTTAGGTAGCGTTTTCAAAGACGGCAGGTAAAAGAAGCTTAGGATATCAACTGGTTATTACAGTGTTGAGGTGCAAAGTGGGTAAACTTCTTAATGTTATCAACACTTGACTAATACTGCTGTTAGTGTTGTATACTGTTAGCTTTGTGTGAGGGCTGGGGCAGTACCTGTTCCGTCAGCTGCTCCAGCCCCTTCTTCGGGGACCCCTACTTCCAGCACTTGTCTTTCCCAGCAGACTAATAGGCTTCACGTTTGCAAGGTGCATTGGCAACAAGGGGTACTAGTAGAAATGTTTTGCAGTTTTGCAGATAGGTCTGTCACAGGATGTATTATAATCTGTGACAATGACATTTTGGGAATGATTGGTATTGTTTTGATGCTGGTGATACACAGAAATACTTATAGATGTAAATTAAAAAGAATGTCTTGCATTTAGAGAGAAAGAAGTAGGACCACTTGCTTTTGCAGATGATTTTAAACACATCCCCATTCACCAAATGTGAGGCTGTGTTGTGTGTCAGAAGATGAGCAGTAATGTGTTTCTTCATAAGCTCTCATATCAGTCAGATTACCTTGCTAGTTACGGCAAACTGATCCTTACACTGATTTTGCCATGTCACAACCTTTGTATCCTTCAGGAAGTTTACTGTAGTCAGAAATAACTGTAATTCCTTTGAAGGGATGCTGATTTTTTTTTTTTTTTTTTAAAAGCATTTGTGCCGCTACTTTTTTTTTTTTTTCCACCTCTCAAATTGACTGTGGCATTGTTTAAGAGAAATGAACCAGCTTGTGGAAATGGGGTGCGTGTGCTGAGAGAATTAGCCAAGAGAACGGATGCGGAGTTTCAGGTTTAAATCTTGTTGTTTGTTTTGGGGATTTTTTTAATGTAGCGAAGAAAATGAAAGCACACTAATACTCTTAAAATTCTGTGAAATTTACTGTGTGTAATTTCAATTAGAAAAGTAACCAGCTGCTTTACGTGCACTTTATAAGTTAATTTGAAGTTGTTTGAATAAATTTATGCTCTTAATTGTTTGTTTTGGCTATTGCTCATATTAAATATCTTTGCTAACCTATGGCCAACTGAACTTGAATACATAGCAACTCTCACTGTTTCTGATTAGGTAAAGAATACTGACTGGTGCATGGTTAATGACTGTACTGTTAAGTATATGGGTATTTGTGTATATTTGCACATCCAGTGTTTGCGTTTGAGACTTCCTGTTGCCATAGGTAGAGAAGTAGTGAGGTCAACAGTTGAAAGTGATTGTTTCCATGTAGTCGGTGATACAGTGTTTATCGCTTTCTGTTGAGTTGGCTTATCTTGAAATTAGGTGAAATGTCACTGAAAATCAGACTTTATATACGAACGTTCAAATTACACCCAACACCAGAAAGCGTTTCTAGTACTCAAAAGAACTGTGTTCTTTTCTTAAATTTCAACCCTTGTTTCTCTGGTTTTGTTTTGTTTTGTTTTAATTTTATTTCTATTTTTTTTAGTGAGTGACAGTTGCTTCAGGAACCTTGCCGAGGATCGTAGTGGGATAAACCTTAAAGATCTGGTCCAAGACCCTTCTTTGTGAGTATCTGGCTCTTATTGCTAAGCAAAGAAAAGCTGCTTCATGATACCCTTGTGAGTAGTTTTGTAATTATTTAAAGTAGTAGTATGATGAAGTATACTTAGTGCTTTAGTGGTAATATGCTTGCCAAGTTGTTAGTCTTTAATACAGACTAATATTATTAAAACCATGTTGTTTTTTACCTACTTCTATTCATGAACTAACATCCAGTGAGCACATATGGTGAAGGGTACAAGAGCAGTCATCTGAGGTAACAGATTGTGCGTGCTGGTATTTCCCTGGAGGAGTTGTATGCACAATGCTGCCCCTCTTTGTTTAAGAAGGAACTGCATATAAATTAGGAGATTGCTAGATAATTATGTTATCGTTGGTTATCTTAACATGTAGAATCTTTTTCCTTTGTATCTGATTTCGTACAGCTGATATTTGTTTCTTTATTACCTGTTTAAATTCAAGTGTATGAGCAGATGATCTAATTTTTACCTCATGGCATGACTAGTGGTCTTCATCTCAGTGTTGTGTTTTCCTCTAAAATTAAATTCAACCTCATGAGCTCTGAAGCAGACTTGGAATTGTATCAAACCTTTTTGTGTGGGTTTGGGTTTGTTGGTTGGGTTTTTTTCAGTTAACTACAGTATTAGCTGAAAATGTTCTTGCTAGTGTGCACAAGTGTACCACTTGCTGTGAGGGAAAGTGAAGAGGGGAAAAATTCACATCTTTTTAACACGAATGATAGTGCATTCCACAGTGGGTCCTAACATGATGAGCCTTTACACTGACAGAGTACATTTTTCAGTATTGGTTGAGAAGTAGTGGAAAATAAGGTATATTTGACATATTATTTCAGTTACAGGGGAATTTTAGTAATTAATTAGATCTAGAATTTATTTTCTTATGTTGCTACAGGAAATTAACATATATGCATATATAAATGCATTCTTGGGAAATTCTGACATAAGGAATGTAATATTTGGTAACTTATACTTCTGAAATGAGAAGGGTACAGGGAACAAGTATAGTTGTTGCTTGAGATTCACAGAATAAATGCAATAGATAGTAATTATTCAAAATTTACATAAGTGTTGAAGTCAAGGCTGTTTCAAAGGTCTTAATTTTCAACCAAACTTTGCCATTTGAGTGGGTTTTTTTGTTTTGGGGGGTTTGGGGTGTTTTGGGTTGGTTTTTGGTTTTGTTTTTTTTTTAGAATTGTATGTGGCTTTTTTTGAGCTGCAGGCATTCTTATGTGCTACATGTAGTTTTGGTTTTGCACCTCTGGAGTTTACTTTCTGAAAGGATGAATTGCGTTTGTTGTAGAATCATCATTTTTCTTGCTGTTTACCAAAAGTGATGAAATCTGCTAGTGTCCTTCCCTTACTGTAACTTACATGAAGAAGATTGTAATAAATTATTGCAAAATAAATGAAATGGATTTCTGCTGCTTTTAGCATAAGAAGCATAAGTGACTGCAATGTAGCCATTTCTATCACTTTGAAAGATTGAGTAAAGTCTCAAAGCATCTGTTAGGTCTCAAGGACTGTTCATGACACTTCTATTGTATGACAGATTACAGTGCAAGAAAAGTCTGCTTCTTCCTGCGTAGTGATAGGAATCTATAGACTTTGTTTTGTCTTTCCAAATTGATATTCTTGCAGTTTTATGACTGCGTGCCTATTAAGAGTTCTTGCAAAATACATAATAATGTGAGTGTCTCTCCAAAATGAAAAAACGATCTGAGGCTATCATTGTTCAGCCCAACGTTTTGTAGGTGACTCTAAGGTCCTATGGCATCTGAATTCTTTAGTATGTAAAGGGAAATGCAAAGGACAGCATGGGGCCAAAGCATGAGTGCCAGCCAAAGAGGTGTTTCAATCTTTTTTCAAATAAGAATAAACTTGAATTAAAATCTTTAGAATATTTGGCTCAGGTTTTCACCTATAATGATACCTGAAATAGCAAAGTAACATTTGGTTCATCCTCTTACCAGTTTAATATTTACAGTTTAGGATTTCTTTGGTGCTTGTTCGCTCTGACTGTAGACGAACTGCCTCTTTTCTTTGTGATCTAATATCAGATACCAACATCAGATTTACATAAAAAAGGCCTGTGCTTTCTCTGCGAATGGCTCTGTCACTCTAAAGGTTTGCAGTGCATTTGTAATGTATGACACTAATAAAATAGCTTAACAAAAAGAGTTCAAGAGTTTTTAGGTTCATTAGCATATAAATAGATAATCAGTGTATACTTTTAACAGGAGTTCACATTACTGGCAGATGGTGGGTTAGCAGCAGAGGTAGAAATTCAGTATAATACACCAAGAGGATAGTATAAAAAAAAAAATTAAAAGGTTTCAGGTTAGGATGGTTTTATACATCATGTAAAATGCATTTTAAAAGATGTCCGTTTCTTGTGAGACTTAGCTACTTTATACTCTATATTCTAAGCTATGTTGGCATCTCCCTTGTCGTTTGCCACTCTTAGCTCCGTCACAGACAACTTCTCTTGTGTTACTGCCAAAGGTTTTTTCTGAAGGGCTGAAAATGTGTCTTTATGTTGAAATGAAACTCTATAAAAGACAGCATTGTAGGGTTTTTTTATTAGTGTCTGATTTATATCAAGTGTGCCTAATTGTCAGGGTAGTCTTTTTTTTTTTTCCTCAACTGATTTCCCAACCAGAGCAGTCTGGACTCTGTAAACTGGATCTGCTTTCAATTCTCCCATCATTAGTAATAAAAGCTCTGCTGCTCAAATCAGGAGTTTGATCATCTCTTTCTATTTGTATGTGCTTTACTTTGTCAATGAAAATAGAAATGCTACTTAAGAAAAAAAACCAAGCATATCAAATAAACATAAAGTGAGGAGTTACTGACTGACTGTGGGAGAAGGAAGCATGCAAGAGCTTTTCAATTAAATCTCATTTTGTACTTAATTACAGAAAAGTTGAATTTGAACGAAAAGTTGATTAGAAGACAGTTAACTGCTGTTGCAACTGATAATAGAATCATGAATGGTTTGGGTTAGAAGGGACTCTTAAAAGTCATCTAGTCCTACCCTCCAGCAATGAGCAGGGACATCTTCAACTATATCAGGTTGCTCAGAGCCCCATAATGTCTCTGCTGTATACAATGTCCAGTTTTGGACACAAAACTTACTAATGTAGAGGTGTGTAGGAGAATGGTAAGAGGAGGAGGCAGTTAGAAAGTGCAATGCATGACAGGTGTTACTTAATTTAGAAAACATCAGCAGAAGAGAGGAAGTATGAGTTGCCTACAGTATATAAAAGATTATTACAGGGATTGTTCTTTTTGGCTGATGAGGAAGAATTAGTTCAGTTTATAGCAGATGAGGTTGTTCAGGTAGTTGGAAAAAATTCTAAATGTCAGTGTGATAAGAGACTGGAACCTATATCTAAGAATGTTGGGGAGAGTTCTGCAGATTACAGTGTGCATATTATTTTTGATCTTGTGTAAGTGTAGGGAGCTGGAAGGGCAAACTTTCCCCCCCCACACTTTTATTTTCTTTTATGCCGAAGGTATGTATTCTGGCAGTTTGGTATCAGCATAGTTAATATGACCAGAAACCAGATGGAACTTATTTTGATTGCTGTATAGGTAACTTCATGTGGCTATGAATATTCAAATGCTGTGATTGGGTTTAGATGATGCACCCGCTCCAGCCCTGCCTACCATTCCAGTAATACATTAAAAATATTTAAAATTGTGCATTTTATAGGGGAGATTTATCTGTAGGTGTCTTTCCATAAATGGTCCTAAACAGCAGAGCTGCAGACAGCAGGTGTAATTGGAGGAACTAGGCTGGTGGTTCTTAGATGGTGGTGCAAATATTCTTCAGACTATGTTCAGCTGAGGTAAAAGGCAATGGAAAAGTTTAAAATGCTAGTGAAGTCCTTCCTTTGTGAGAAAATCTTTGAGGCTCTGTAGCAACGCAAAATTTCTTAAGCTGGTGCTCAAGGAAAGACAGAAGATTGATCAGTTCATTTGACTCTTTGCTCGGGAGCAGACTGTATGCTACCCTCTTTCTTCCCCTCCTTCTCTACCCTCAATATCCAGTCTGTGCTTAGGAGAGAAATGGGTTGGATGGAATTCAATATGACTTTCACCTCAAACTCCTCCTAGGTTCTTTACAACTGAATTTTTATTCAAATACACCTCTGAAGCGTGAACCATCAGATCATTAGAGGGTTAGGTATACCAACACCTACTACAAGCAGAAGTTCTATGTGTAGCCATTCTCAAGTTTTAGCTCTTTACCATCACTTTATAAGATGTTCCTTTCAGCTCTAGCCTGTATATAGACAGAAAGTTTACAAAATACTTGTCTAGACAGAAAGGAGGATGCATTTAATCTTTCTGTGCAGTTCAGTAGCTCTCAGCTGCATATAGTCACTGACATGTATTTCCTTTGGAAACGCCTTCAGAGCTTCTTGAAGATGAACAAGATCCAAGAGATTCTGAATAACTTCTTCCTAGGCAAAATCACATCACATCTAAACTGTGTTGTATATCTTCTTCAGATAAGCTGACTTCAATTAAGAAAGGGTAGGTAAATCTAAAAGGTAAGAAACGGTAACTTTTGACAGGAGATCAGAACCCTTTTTTTTTTTTTTTTTCTTTTTCAAAACTTGGGAGAAGAAAATGTTATTTACCCTGCATGTAATTGTATTAGAAAGACAACCAAAATGTTAATAGTCCACAAATTTAACAGGTCTGTGTTAGAAACTTCCGGATTAAATTTGGATTCAATTTGTCCATGACAGGAGATAGAAGTCATCTTTGTCACTGGCTTGTTGTATTTTACAACCTTAGAACGAGGAGCTAGATACTTCTTCTGGGAAGTAGTTGTGAGAGCTTTAGAATTTGTCACTTAATGCTAAGGACTGAAGATGATGAAGGAATTCTTGAGGAGCTCGGATTTTTTTTTTTTTATCTTACTGAGGACACAAGCTAAACTGTAGGATGCAGACCTGATAAATATAATATTAACTCTGTGGATGTAAAATTTCACAGTATCTATCTTCACTTGAAGGAACCTGTCTAGCAGTTGTTGAGGATAACTGGAAGTATTGTAATTCATTCTTCCTGGGTTTTGCTTGTCATTTGAAAATCGGTAGCATACTCTGTCTTGCTGAAGGTTACAAATCCCATGTTATGATGATACGAGTTCTCTCCCCTTTGTGCAGCCTTTCTAATTTTCTAGTGCATGTTATAATATGTGAATGTCATGCCTGTTTCTTTTATTTGACGCCAGTCTCAGTAATCCAGCATAGAGAGGAAACTTCTCTAGTCTTGTCCGCTTGTTTTGCAGCGGCATTCTAGTGGGAGTTCATGCTCAGTTGTTTGTCCATGATTTGACTGTTAGTACACATTTACCCTAATAGGCCTGGCTTACAGAAATACTTCTCTTGCCTCTCTCTCCTCTTAGTGAGGTCATCTGTAAGCGTCAATTGATCTTTGTCAGGACAACTGGAGGACTCAGTACGGTAGCCCAGAGTACTTTGTTAGGCTGATGAGCAATACTGAGGTGTAACAGAAATGCAGCCTAATTTAAGTATGGCATCTAATGAAAAAGTTGTACTTAGCAGACTTCCAAAGATCTGACACCTACTTAAAGTAATCGTTGATGATGAGTCTAATCTAATAAGCACTTCTTAAAGTTGATACAAGTAGAATTGTCCCAATACTACCCTGATGGTTTCTGAGCAGTCTGGGGGAAATGAGCGAGACAAGCTTTTATCTGCTTCAACTGCAAGCAGAGTTTGCACTTGCCTGAAAAAATTGAATCTACCCTCCCTTTGAGCTAAATTAAAACATGCTTACCTTAAGTGGCCAAGGTTTCTTCTCAGGTTTGGCTTCTCCATAGTGCAACCAGACTCACAGAATCACAGAATGGTTAGGGTTGGAAGGGACCTCTGGGATCATCTAGTCCAACCCCCATGCCAGAGCAGGGTCACCTACTCCTTCAAACGTATCACAGAGCTTGGTCTGTAGTTCACGCGCCAAATAATGTTTACCTCCAGTCATACGAACAAGTCCCTAAGTGTTTTCTACAGACATTTTATAAGGGCCTCTGTTTAGGCACAGTGATTATCTGAGGGAAATCTACGTTTCAGCTTCATTGAAGACCTTCTCCATTACTTGCGCTTCAAGAAAAGAATTTTCTCAACATGCAAGATTCCTTGGCAGTGTATAGCAAAAATTGCTAATATTGCATGTGTTTTTCTTCGGCTGTTTAGGCTTAATGACTCATAAACCTGTAGGAACAACTTCATCTATCTGAAGCAAAACCTTAGCAGCAGTCTGTAGCAAAGAACATAAGAAAAATGTCTTTCTTAAGCACTTAGTAACATTCAGCTCTAATAACATTTAACGTCTTGGCCCAAAGCAGTCTCCTGTAACCTCTTCAAAGGTCCATGCCAGCTTTATCTACCAATAGTGGTTACATTCAGAACAAACTTATCTTCTCTTATCATATGGTTTCCAAATTCTTAGAAGGAATTTTCTTCCTTTTGCTCTTGCAATGTCCTGTGGTAGCCTGCAATTAAGAAATTTATGAGCTAATCAAGTAACTGAGAAAATTGTTCTGGAACGTAGAGGCTGTGCAGCCCCAGCGCTGTGTCTGGGCCAGAAAGTGTTGCTGAGGGGAAAGGGTTGTTCGCTCGCGTGGCAGCTGAAGCTCGGGTACTCCATCTGGCTTTTCAGTTCTAGTACTAGTTTCAACATTAGTTCTTGTACTTCTCTGCGGTGCAGGGATGCACTGCTTGAAGTCCATTAGCCAGGAACCTCTATCTAAACGTGTTCAGGGAACTTCTATACTTACAGGATCTGTAACGGGGGATCCTCCTTGTTACTAGGAAGTTTTAAATTTAATGATTTGAAATGCAGTCTTTTATGGAGCTGTCTAAAGAAATATTTGTTTTCTCTGGCTTGTTCTGGAATTAAGTTATAAATGGATACATGATGTTTGTTGGAACAATAAACATCATTGTTGGTTATGGAGATCTACTAGATCCTTCATTTTCAGGGTTAAATTTTATGGTTTTTTTATTAGGTGTACTTAAACCTTCATTTATAAATGAAAATGCTCAAAAATATTTTTAAAAGGTTCTAAAGAAAAGCTGTGTCCTTTTTGCTCTGTCTTACTATATTTACAATCTGATGTCTGAAAAGAAATACATAGGACACAAGTTGAGAAATGTTGATCAAGTTTCAACCTAGACAGTTTCACAGAACTGATTAAAAGTTGTTTCTTTGCATGTTTTAAACCTTGATTTTAAAAGTATCCACTCTGCTTGTGACTTAAAATTCATGCCTTTTTTTTTTTCTAGTTGCAATTTTTAAATCCTTCTGTCTTAATAACTTACATTCTCCAATAGTACAAAAAAGAACCTTAATACAAAGAAGTAATTCACTGCTTTTCATCAGCAGGCAGATGTTTAGCCAGTTCCTGGAAAGCCAGGCCTCAGCACACAGAAGGGTCGCTTGGGAAGACAAATGCTACAACCATTAATGTTATCCCCCTTCCTCCTCTTCTCCTTGAGCTTTTCTTGCTGAGCACAACATTATGGTATGGAATGTCCTTTTGGTCAGTTTAGGTCAGTGGGGCTGGCTGTGTCCCCTCCCAACTCTTTGCCCACTCCCAGCCTACTTGCTGGGGTGGCAGAGGAGGAAAAGAAAAGGCCTTGCTGCTGTGCAAACACATAGTTAGAGCATCGTTAAGCCATAGTTAGAACATCCCTGTGTTATCAACACTGTTTTAGTCTCAAATCCAAACCACAGCAACATACCAGCTTCTATGAAGAAAGCCATCTCCATCCCAACCAGTCCCACTACACATACAAGTAATATTACAATGGTGGTTTTTTCCTTTGCATTTGGAAGGAATATAGACAAGACTCGTGTGTGTCTGGAGATACTCAGGCTCAGCACAAAATGACTTTTTACAGCAGCAGTAGGAAAATTGAGTATATACCAAGTACTGTCACAATTTCAGAGTTAAATATCCAAAGACTTTTTTTTCTGTAATCATTTGCACTAATAACTGATAAGAATAGATTGGAGTAGAATGTAAAGTGTTCATTTGTTTGAATGTAATTTTACAGCCCATCATTTGCTTTTCAATTTAATGGCATAGCAGCCCAGCTTCCTGGTCAGCATTGCATTCTTTAAAATCAGTCCAAGAGCTTTTTAAAAGCTTCATGTATAATGCTAGGGATTTCCTTCAGGGATTGTGCTGTCCATCTCTCTGGTTTTGCTTTTTGTCTTCTCATCCATCCCAAATCATAGAATGGTTTGGGTTGGAAGGGACCTTAAGGACCATCTAGTTGCAACCCCCCCTGCCATGGGCAGGGACACCTCCCACTAGACCAGGTTGCTCAAAGCCCCATCCAGCCTGGCCTTGAACACTTCCTGGGCACAGCTTCAAGTTGCACTTTCTAGTCTAGCCTTAGTGACCTTATCTTGCCTTTCTTGATCTTCTTATTTCAAGCTTCTTTTGGAGGGGTCTTTTTCTGTTGGATTTGCCATTTTCATCAGCTTTCCACTCTCAGAGGGTCTGTGACTCAGAACTCAAACAGCCTCTTCTAAGCCCATTTTGCACCTCCAGGCTTCATCCAAATCTCATGTAACCTGACTCTCACCTGACCTCGTTCTTCCTGACTCTAGTCTTTGATTATCTTTGTATCCATATCTTTTCTGGGTATTTAAAGGGGATATCTTCTCATAGTGTCTAGATATTGGAAAGAAAAATGCTGTGTGTGTCTACAGGAGAGAGGTGGTCCGGTGCTGATCTCTAGGTTAACCTGCATCAGTGGATGGTTTGCTGAGAAGATCCTCTTAATACTCAGCAGTGTATTGTGTGTTTCTGTATTCTCAGAAAAGAAAATAAGATAGGAGAACTTACTAAAAAAAAATGAAGAACAAAACAGAAGACCTATTTATATGACTGTATAAACCTGGGATGTGCTTACATCTTGACTATTGACTTCTAAAAGGGGTATGGTATGGATCATAAGATTAAGCAGAGATTTGGATCAGCAAAGTCAGAGGCAATTATTCACTGTTTTTCATGGATCAGAAATTGTGACTAGAAAAATTCGAACATCAGGTTTAAAATGAGTAAAAGTACATACTTATTCAAGTGTAGCAGAACTGAGTATTTCATAATTGATGTAACATCATGTTGAAGCCTGGATTATAAATGATAGATCTGAAAAAAGGAATTAAGCTGATGAACCTACTACGGTTGTTAAAGCTGATGATGTGCATGCAGTGTCTAGGTCAGCAAAGTTCCTGAACTGAAGATGACAAGAAGCAAGTTAAGTGTGTACCAGGGGGACAAATCATGCTCTATGTCATATGCTTATTTTTCTAAGCATTTGTTTCTTAACACCAGAAATGTCGTACTGAGTTGTGTGCACCTTTAGACTGAGCTGGTATGGCAATCTTTCTATGCTTCTTTCAGGAATAGTAGTTTCATAAACAGTGGAGTACATAGGAACTTGAAACATTTTTCCATGGGGTCTGCAAACACTTGTCCTTGAAAGTAAGAGTGGGCTTCCCTGACATGGCTGAATTTAAATTTGGAACTCCTAGTAATGGAGGAACAAAAGCCTCTCAACACAGGGGTTGTAACAATTTATTACACGGAAGAAAATGTCTCTCCTCTAATCTCACTATTAAAAATTACTAAATGTTCTTCTTAAATGCGCTTTCTTCTGAAAATCAATTGTGAGCTGACCCCCAGACATGAGTCTTTTTGTAGGAGAGGATACATTTTGTCAAAGCTATAAATACTTGAAAGAGTGCCTTATTTAGAGAAGGCTTGTATGAAATTTATGTACTTATTTGCAGTATAGATTGAATTAGCAGGGGAAACGGATAATCGGCTACTGAAAGATTATAATAGAACACCTAGCTTTGGGTGGAAAGGAAGCCTATGCCACACACCTTAGGAATGATTCTGACATTGAGATACAGAAAATTGCTACTTGGAGATGTTTTTATGCTTTTATACCATACTACTCACTGTATTTAAATTCTAGATTGCTTTCTGAATTAGAAAGACTTGTCCTGCTGTCACTTGTTCTCGGCGACCCTTTAAAATCACTTTCTCTTTAGCACTCTAGAGCAGAAATCTATACAGATGGTGACTTAAGAAGGAAGAAGTATAGTTATCCCATGATGATTCTTTCGTTCTTTTCATGTACACTTTTCTCACATTCTTTCAGTATAACTTGAATCTTACCATGGATTCATTTATGCTTTTCCCTTTTATCTGTGCTAACATATAAACAGCTAGCATATAAAGAACATAACAAGGACACGAGTATGTTTTCTATGGATGGTGACAGTCTTGAAGTTCAAAACTGACAGATCAAGGGTTCACAAATTACCTCAAGTGATTTCCTGCAGGTAGTTGTTTCAAAGAAACACAGTTATACTACAACACTAAATGCTTCTCTTTACACACTTACTAATTCTGTTTTAAGCTTTTTGCTTTTTCTTTAGCTACAGCATCTCTCTTTTTTCCGATTTCTAATTCCAGTATTCTAATAGAAGTTTGGATTGTAATAAAATTCTATTTTCTGTTGCTTATTTGATTTCAGATATGAGAATGTATCTCATCTATTAAGTGCTATTTTTGTTTGGAAATACAGTGTTTCCATGAAAATTGTTATTGGTGTCGTTTTCAGGTAGGTGATTGTTTTAGAAAATATAGGACGCTCTGGAGTGTCATTTGACTGACATGATTGAATTACCTATTTAAAAATACACATTAGAGATAATTTTCTCCCTTGAACTCTATTCATTCAGTTTGTTTCTCTCATTGTCACAAGCATTCTGCACAATTAATGTGCTCTGTAGGCTCAGTACAGTATGTGGAAATGTTCAATAGCAAATGTTCAACTACAGAGTAGATGATGGAGGGACTATTAAATGTGGGAATGCAAAACGGCAATGTCTCTTCTCCATTTTAACAAAGCTTATTTCATTTGTTCCTGTAATTTTTTTTTATTTGAATAGGTTGTTACTTATTAGATGATGTTTTTTTAGTCTATTGTGTTCCATTTTTCCAAAAGGTGCTCTAAAAGATATAAACGTGCTTCTAAAGTAAGGATATCTTTAGTAAAGCCTTTCCTTTTCTCTGATAACATTAAAAAAACACTTTTCTAACAGAGACTGGAAAGCTGTTCACTATACAGATTGATAATAATCCAGGAAATACATGAATATGTAGTTTTGTTTTTGGTTTCATACACAGATAAAGAGAACACAGGGCAATGTCATTGAGAGATTTTTACCACTGTGGTTCTGGGATGGCTGTATGATTCAGGCCCGAGAAGCATTATGTGGTACCATAAGCAGCTGTTGTGTCTGTTTTGTGCCTGGAGCTCTAGCTCTACCCATATTGTCGGCATTTCCTTTGGGAAACTCTGTACTACGCCTACCCTACTGCATTTGTGATGTTCTGAAAGTTATAGAACAAGATTTGAATAAATTTTAATTCAGCCTATCATAACAGTTCCATACAGATAAGAACCTCATTTTCATCTAAACCTACATGAATTTCAGGGGAAAATTAGAGGCTTCAGGAGTGTTATCCTATTGTATTTCACATTTCTGTTGCAGACTGCAAGCCATTAAGAGAAGTTCAATAATGTATTTGAGTTTTCAATAATCTTGAAACATTAAAACTCTTAAGATCAAACAGTTTTCACAGAATAAGCAACAAAACCCCAAAAATGCTAGTCCTGAGTGACAACCATTCAGCCCTCCCCATCCACAAATGGATCGTCTTGGCTTTGTGTGTATAAGCAATTGCAGGCTTTGCTTTCCACTAACCTACAGTAAATACCCCTGCCTGAAACCCATCTAAAATGGTTCTCAGAATCTTTACCTTCAAAACTGACATTATAAGTACAGCTACAATAAAGTATTGCAAGTTTATAAGAAAGTATTCAGACAGTATTTTTTGGGTACCATTGGGACCATGCAGCTGCTCACTTGCTCCTCCTTCCCCCTACAGAAGGGTAGGGAGAAAAGGTAGAAAAAAGAGGGGGAAGGGGAAAAAACCCAAACCTCGTGAGTTGAGATAAAGACAACTTAATTGAATAATAAGGAAAATAACAATAATAGAAGAATATTCAAGACACGAGTCACACTCACTATCCAGTAAATTGGTTGCCCAGCCTGACCAGAGCAGTGATCGTGGATTTCCCCCTCTGACCAACCTCTGTTTATATACTAAGCATGACATCTATGGTATGGAATATTCTGTTGTCCAGCTTGTTCTGTCTGTGTTGCCTCTCAGCTTCTAAGGGAAGCTGAAAAAAGTTCTTGAATAGTATAAACATCACCTGGCAACAACTAAAACAATATACATTATGGACATTCCTTCCATACCAAATCTGAAACACAGCAACCACTAGAAAGAAAATAACTCTATGCCAGGTGAAACCAGGACACTGGCTTAAGAATGAATGCTGCCTGCCACAAGCCTTAGGCAGATGGCTTCTCAAGGGCCGTTCTACACGTGAAGGTATGAAGCAACATGCTTGACAGACTGAATCACATTTTTAACAGCACGGTCTGTATTATTCAAAAGCTAACAACATTAAACTTATATCCTCAAGGAATAAATTTATGACCAAAGGCTAAGTAAGAATTAAAGGTTATGTTTGTGTTCAAGTACATGGAATATCTAAGTATCTATGTGTACTTCATTATTTGCTAATGCTTATATAGGCATTAGTAATAGATGAACTAGTAAAGATTTAGAGATTTCAGAACAATTTTAGATTTTATATTCTTATATTTTGTATTTATACGGATAATTCAGTTTTATATTGTGAAAGAATTTTGTGAAGTGTGTTTTTAAGAAATGAAAACTGAGAAAACTTCTCCCCTTTTCACTAGTGTCTCGGACGCAGTGAGAAGTGTGCCTGCTTCTGCTTGCAGGGTTGAGCAGAACATTTCAGAGATACTTATGTGAAACAAAAGTACCCCCAAGTTTTTCCTAAACCAAGTAGTAAAAGACATTATCAGCTCAATGTTTTGCTCTGAAATCCCAGTAGTAGCAATGACTTCAATTTTAGGCAGTTGGGTTTTTTTTTTTCTTTGTCTTCCTTCAGGAGTTCCTCTTGTCTTGCCTTCTCCTGCACATACTTCAGACTCCAGCAGGCGCTGTAGCCCTTGCACTCTAAAGCCCTTTAATCTCTTTAGCCAATCTATTGTTTGTGCTAAACAAAGGGGTTTGGTTACGTTTTTTGTGGAGCTTGTGAATGCTTACCATGCTCAAGACCTCTAATAGAAGATAAAATAGTCTTTGAATTGAAACCTTAGTTTTTGTTATCTTTGACACTGGTTTTTATTATCTTTGATTTGGTACTGTTATTTTTATTGTGTAAATGAGGGAACAAACGTTACGCAAACAGTGCAATGACTGCAGCATGTATAGATATGCACAAGCTTTTTTTAAAATACCAATAGTAGTCATGTGGTTATAGCAGCCCAAAGCTTAGTGTATAGACTGAATGAATATCCAGCTTCTCAGGAAGGTTTGTCATAGCTTTTGATTTCAATCTCACCATGGCTGCACTGTTACCAGTATTCAAGCTTTTCATTAGCTCACCAGCTTGGCTATTTCTGCATAGTTTAATACACTGATATATTGTGAAGGGATAGAAGTAATCTGTGGAAAAGCTAGCAGTACTTAAAACCGCAATGATTTATCTTAAAAATTGTTTCAGTAGCATCTTAGCTGAAGATTGCAATCACTTTCGTTTCCCAACAAAGAACCAATTTGTGCTTCCATTTTTAACAAGGTCTTAATACTCTTTGACTTCAGATGATTTAGAACTGTTTCTGACCAAAACTTCGTTTTCTGTGGAAAGACAGGCTAATGAGAGCTGCCCACCCATATTGATTGAGAGTTCCTTAATTTGAGGGATCTCTATTTGTCACGTCTTTTCTTTCTGTCTGTCTCTTCCTCAATGCTCCTCTTCATTTGACGTAGTGGTGAATATATAGAGAGCCTTCTCAGACTATGAATTTTTGGTGCTACTTTGGCATACAAACTGGTGGTTTCTTTGTACTATTTCTGTTCTTCTGCACAAGGCAGGACACTAGCTGAATAGTTTTAACAGAGCTTAGTTTCCCAGGTTATTACTTACCCTGATAGCAATCTTTTGTGTAGATCTGTCCTCTGTAAGGCTATTCAGCTGGTTTACAGAAGCCCTGTGTTGGAGAAGCAAGAAGAGATTGCTGAAACTTCGGTAATCATTAATCAAAAATCATTCAGGCACACATTAAAGTTTGGAAACAATGTCTTTGGATAATAACTGTGACTGTTAAGTATATCCTATATCCACAAAGAAGTAGGTATCCATAGTTTATCCATAGTTTCTGCAAGTACAGTTTCACAAAGCAGTATGTGTTTCTTAAGACACCGGAGTATGGATGTCTTAAGTAATGGGAAAGATCAGACCACTGACAGCTTTATGACGAGGAGGTTTGTATACATTTGACTGCTTCCAGAAATGATGTCCTTTCCTTCAGCGAAGTGGGACTCCATGCTGGTACATGTCCTTTCTATGTCAGCAAAAGCTGCTCTTGAGGAAAGAAAGACTTTATCAGAAAATCTTTTGACATTGTGATTCTGGAACAGGAGTGAATGATCAAATAATTCATTCACATATCTGCACTATTCAGATTTTACTGCTGCTTCATTTTAAAGCACATGGAAGAAAATACTAGCAGAAGTGATTGATCATTAGCCTGGTGGTGTTACTTGTGTTCAGCTCAGCAGCAGGTCGCCCTCTTCTCCTTCTTTTGAGGGTGCTCTTGTAACAGTCTGGTGGGAGAAAATAAGCCACAATGTCACAGTCACTGGAGGAAAGGGTCGTACTGTATGTTCCTCATCCTTGAGAAAAGGAAGGTGAAGTTTGAAGGATTTTGTGTGGGGCAGGGGAGAGAGATTGGTCCTGGGGGAAATTGCTAAAAGTGAGTCACGCTGACCAGAATCTAATAAGAGCCTTTCTGTACACTCAGTTTCACAGCTATAGTTCATGTTTCCAAGTAGTAGGAAATGAAACTTTCTGTGACTGGTGCTGTTGATTAGTTTGTAAAAGGAAACGTATGTCATGGAATAAAACAAAATTTTGTTTTACAACTGCTATTGATATAAAAGTCTAATAGTGGGGTTTGTGTGTGTTAAATGCTGCTTGTGATTAAGGGAGAAATACTGAGTAGATAACTCCAGTGTTAAATTTAGTATACCAGTGTGATCAAGTGGGACTAAAAGTACTGAGCAAACACAAGCAAGCCATAAGTCCGTGAGGAAGAGGAAAGCAGATGAATTAAGCAATAAATATTTTGTACTTGGCCAGTAAAAAAGACATGAAGTTGAACATGAAGTTAAACTGGCAAACCGAAACCCACAATATTTGATTTCATGTAAAAGTGTTCATAAAACAACTCACTGAGGAACTTTGATAAGATTTTATGATGCACAACTATTTTCATTTTAATTGAATGACATGTTTTGGTGAAAAAGCTTCACTGGAAAAGTATCAAGTAGCTCTTAACCAAGTTCTATATGAAAGATCTCAAACTGGTATAAATGAGTCATGTTTACTGCTAACAGCTATTCATTGAAATCATTCTCATGGAACAGTTAGCACACTGTTTCTAATTACACTGTTGTAACATGCAGCATATTTTATACATTTTATATTTAAATGACATAGTTCCTATAAATCACATATTGCCTTGTTAGTAGCTTTTTGACAAATAAGGACGAGCAAATACTCTGTATTCTGAGCTGGCTGGTTGTAATGTAGAAGTCTGTAGCACAGTGCTGAGTACAAGCCAACATGCTTTCCCTCTCAGCATGGTTTATTAGTTGTGGCTCCGTGCCACTCCAACTGTGGTACAGAGTTGGCTGTGATCTGATGTGGGATGCTGGTATAGCTCTCTGAAAATAACAGATAGACAGACTCAAGGATTATTTTTTTTCTTCCTTAATCTCCTATGTTTAATAGTTCGGTTGTTAATAAAAGCTCTGAGAATTCTACCAGAAAAGGTAATAAACATTTTAGAAAACAAGTAGCAAGCTTGCATTACAATGCATCATTCAAGTATCTGTCACTAGCAATTGTTCAGAGTTAGGATTATTATTTTAATTTATTTTAATGAGAAGACCGCTAGTGGTTTATACTTGCTTTAAAGTAATTTAGCGCAGAACTGTGTCATAGACTGAATCGCTGTGTAAAACAGACCTCTTCAATAATATGCAAGCTCCCTAAAGTATTTCTCTGTTACAGCTACTTACTCAGCTACTTTTAGAAGGGGGAAAGATTGGGGAAAAAAAAATTGAGTGGACTAAAAAACCTTTATTCTGGATTTGTGCTCATATATATATATATGTGTGTGTCAGTGCAGTTCTGGGGGTGAAATTGAGCTGAGGCAAGAGTAGAAGGGCCAAGGAAGCTACAATACTGTATGAATTATCCCACTGTAGAAGCTGAAGGTGGCAAGTAGCAGATAATTTTTTCTGGGATGGAAATTTTGTAGGTACTCCCTGACTGCAATAAGTACTATGGAGAGAATCTCAAAGTTCACAATTGGAAGTGGTTTTGGAGCAGGGCAATTGCAGCTAAGACCACAGATGTGGGGAAAATGTGATGCTTTGCTTCTATATCTCGCTTCACCTCTTTCTTCCAGCAAAGAATGCCTCTCAGTTGCACGATGTTTGCCTGTTAATGGACCTCTTGGCAGTTCCCTATGGGCCAGGTACAGGCCACAAATAATTGAAGAGCCTGTCTGTGTGTTTTAGCTTTGATGTGTACAATATCTTTGTCCTACTTTGTTTTTTGTGACCTATTCAGTCTTTGGCCATTCTGTTAAGATTGTCAGCAAAATCACTGGTTAGTCCTTAACTTAATTATGTGTGTGCGTATGTGGACAAAAGTTTTAAAACCAACGATTTTTTAAAGCAAAAATAAATATGTTCCAACCAACCATATATCACTGCCTTATTTGACTGAATAATCATCATGTTACGTTGCCAACACTTTCTATGTATTATTTGGTTTCTTCATCTTTTTATTTTCATGCACAGTTCATTTTACAAATCAAAATTTAATGTATCTGCTATCAATGTAAACTCAACTTGGAATTTAAAAATCCAGCTGCAGAATTTATGTCTTAATGACATACATGGCAGAATTGGAGCCACTGTGCTCCAGTATACAGAGTTGGCCACAGTGGAGTAAAGATCAGCTGTATGTGAGTTAATCAATAGATGTGACAGAAAGATAACCTTGGAATGAATACTTTTAGGTATCAGGTACTCAACGTTGATTTTCTTTCATTTGTAAAAGGCTTCTGACACATTTTATTTATTCATTGCAAATCTTTTTGAATTCAGTACAAGCAGGTTTGGGACAAATTATTATATAAGGCAGCCTTAAACATTGAAATAAATTGTGAGAGGAAACCTCTACTGAATATTTACTTTTCCTTAATTAAGATGAAAAAGGATATTCTGTTCGTCATACTAATCTAAGTTTCAGAGCGTGAGAAGTCTATTTATTTTTTTTAAAGCCATTTACTATAATTATTGCCTGATTTATGAAGACAATTAAATGTGTGCTGGTAATCGTGTTTCTCAGCTTTGAAGAGCACTACTGAATTTGGAGGAATCGCAGAATCACAGAATGGTTAGGGGTGGAAGGGACCTCTGGAGATCATCTAGTCCACCCCCCCTGCCAGAGCAGGGTCACCTACAGCAGGTTGCACAGGACAGCGTCCAGGCGGGTTTTGAATGTCTCCAGAGTGGGAGACTCCACAACCTCTCTGGGCAGCCTGTGCCAGTGCTCTGCCACCCTCAAAGTAAAGAAGTTCCTTCTCATGTTAAGATGGAACTTCCTATGTTCAATTTTATGCCCATTACCCCTCGTCCTATCACTGGGCACCACTGAAAAAAGACTGCTCCCACCCCCCTGGCATCCTCCCATTAAGTATTTGTAAGTATTAATAAGATCCCCCCTCAATCTTCTTTTCTCTAGACTAAAGAGACCCAAGTCCCTCAGCCTTTCTCCATAGGAGAGATGTTCTATGAGAGGAGCATACCTTCTTAGCAGCTTGAGGTATGGAGGCACTGCAGCTATGAAACTTAGCTTGACACTTATCTAGGGTAGCATTACGCATCAACGAGCATTTAAAGTCAGGTGATATGGCTGGAGGAAATAGGAGCTAAAGCGTTGACTGCTGTTGTGGAGGGATAGCACCACTATTTGTCCTGGCATGTATTAGGTGAAAATATAGCTGACAATACAGTTTATGTTAAAATAACCTAGTAAAATCTGCCTCTGGTATTCTGCTGGGGGTGGTGAGGGAGGGATATCCTACAACATACAAAATCTGGAGTTTTCTCTTCGTTTGTAAATGGTCTTTGATCCGCTTGCTTTCCAGATCTACCTTTTAGGTTTTACATGGAACAGGTGGTCTTGTTAGTTTAATTTTGTTTGATTTGGTGGGTATGTACTGAGCTGCCTTCTCAGGATAGGCCTTGCATTTTTTTGTTGCTTGACCTGATGTCAAGCTGAACCTGTAAGCTTCTTGATCACAAATGCAAATCCAAAATAAAACAAAACCTTGTAAAGCAATTAAATTGTTGCATTGTCAGCATAATATGATTTTGCAATTTTACCAGACATTAAGGTCCTAAAATGCATTCTACTGACATTATCGATAGTGGTTTCTCTGTGAGTTCTTTAAATGTTCTCTCTTAATGTAATGCTGCAGTTCAGCTCAGTTCCTAAATTTAGGTACTACTGAAACTCATTTCAGTACAGATTTGGATTATTTCTGGGCTCTTCTAAGTAGCTTTTTGTAGTTATTACTGTTACTCTCTAAAGGGTGAGAGTGTTTAGTGCTAGTGCTGGAATGAAAAGGCAGGTTGCATAATCACAACCACTTGTTTGGAGCAAAATCATGTTCTCTCTCCTCTGTCATTCCTTTTTATCTCTGCTATGTCATCTTATTGTGGGGAAAAAACTGAGGGGACTTGGGGCTGTGATTCTTAACATAAACTTGGAACAAGTACTAAGTTCTGTATATCAATGTGTGCCCGACTTCATTGATTACAGACAGATAAATGTCTGTTCCAAGTGTACAAGCAGAATATATAGAATTTATGCTGTCGTCTGTAGCAAAACTTTTGCATACCAATTTGGATGTAATGTCTTCCTTAAAAAAAAAAATTTCTGTAGAAGTCCAAATATTTCAATATTTAAAAAAAAAAGCTCATAGAACAAAAGAGCATGTGTAAAGATCAACAGCAGCAAATGCAGTGTCTTGCATCTGGGATGGAATAATTCTGTGTAGAAATAGAGGACAGGTCTAGGAAGCAGCTCTGCAGAAAAGGAGCTGGGAGTGTCCTCTTGGACAACTTGAACGTGAGTCAGTGGTGTGCCCTAGTAGTAAGGTAGCCAACAGCATTCTCAATGTTTAGCAAGAGTGTAGCCAGCAGGTCCAGGTAACTGGGTTTGTTCAGCCTGGAGAAGAAAAAGCTCAGGGGAATCCTTGTCACTGTCTGCAACTGCATGATCAGAGCCAGGAGATGGAACCGGGCTCTTCTCAGAGATGCTCGGTAATGGGATGGGAGGCAATAGGCACAAGTTGGAACATGAGAATGTCTGACTAAATATGAGGAATTTTGTATTATTTTTTTACCATGAAGGTGGTCAAACACTAGAACAGTTTTCCAGAGGGGTTATGGAATTTCCGTCCTTCTCAAATGGGCAAGTCGCTGAGCAGCCTGACTTAACTGGACCTGCTTTGAGGAAGGGGATAGATTTAGATGATCTCCAGAGGTCCTTTCCAACCTACGTTATTCTGTGTTTCCATGATGGGAGTTCTGTGGAAAGAGATGGTGATCTGTAAGGGGAGCGGGGAAGGGAGGGGTCATGAAAAATTTGAAACTGGACAATAAGGGATGATGTCAATGCTTGCAAATGAGAGGAGAGCATGGCCATGCATTTGTAACTCTAGAATCTTTTGATTTTCATAGTTCAGAATTATTTTTTAAGTTAAAATAGTACTGTTTCTTCAGAGCCTGATGCTAAACAACAATCTCTAAAACCATTATTATTATCTAAGTGTATGAATTCTGGCTTCAAGGGAAATTTTTTCCCTTTTTTTTTTGAGCTATGCATTTTTCCTCTGGGGAAAAAAAAACCCAACTTCATGCATACAGTAATCTAGTGTTCCTTAAATGCATATAAATTATAGTAATAGGACAACAGTAAACAAATATGGATTGGTACTCTTTTAGAGTTTTTTGAGGGCCATGTGTTTTCAGATTCTTGTTCAAGGCTTTAAGGTATGCTATGAATTAAAAAATGTGCATTAATGAATTTACATGTAATGAAGGCGCTCTTGTGCCTTTGGGCACTTTTTTTTTTAATGGACCTAAAAATGGCCAGAATTAAGAATTAAGTTTGAACCCAAGCATAAAGTATTATTGGACTTATGGGTGCTGATATCTTTAAACTGTTAAACACAAAGAATATTGTAACTTTTTTTCTTCATGATTTATTTCTTCTTATTTTTATACTTTGTTTCAAGAAGAGTTAATACTGTTCGGGTCATAAATAAAAGATGTGTGTGAAATATATGGTGGTAACTACAATCTGCAGGACCTATAAGTTACTGGTATGTTGTAAGTTGAATTTGACGTAACTTGTGTTTGTTTATTTTTTTGCAAGTCAGATGGGAACTTTTGCATTTATTTCAGTAGAGCCAAAATTTTTACTTTAGTTGACTTCACTGTTCCAGCAATTTTATTTTTTTTGTTAGAATTTTAAATTATTACACCACATAAATAGACTGTAAGCATGAAACATAATATATAAAAGTCAATTTATAAATTAATATATTCAGTATTTTATTTTATTTGGTTTAGTGAGTAATCATCTTTAAATATCAGTATTCCAATATAGGTCAACTTTATGTAAACAATTAGTAATGAAATGTCATCTGATCTGTAGCCACAGTGAGGTTTCCTTTATTTCATTTCTTTGTGAATAGTACATATGCATTAGAATTTGGCCTGAGACTTTCCGTAGGTTTCTATGAAGCAGAAACTTTTTCCATGCACAGACAGCAAGAAAAACGATGAACAAGCAGAAAGTGTAAAGAGTATTAGAGGACGTGTAGGACCAAGTAAATCCAGGAATGCTTCAGGGTCCTGTGAAAAAAGAGCATGCCATTTTGCCTTTTATTCCAATTGCTAATCATCCATTGAGCTATTTTTCTCTGATGCTCTGTTCTGCTGCCCAGTTTCTATTCTTTGTGTTTTCTATGCTGCCTTTCTTTGAACTTTCACAAGTCATTGGGGGGGAAAAAAAAAGTGATTTGGGAAGAAAATGACAGTTTCGCTGTACACAAACTTTTTTTTTTTTTGTGTGTGTGGGGGGAATCAATGTCTGTCAGGGTCATGCATATGCTGTACTGTCCTCAATCCCTTTTTGCAGGTAGAGTAGTCAAAACCATCTTTGATTTTCTTTCTGCATCATGGCTCTGGGTGTACTGTGTGAAGCATTAGCAATGTTAGTGTTGGTCTTACTAGTCATTAGTCTATTGATAGTCGGGTATTTAGCCTTATGATCAATATAAGGTGATTCTAGGGGTACAGTGGAAGCAAAATCTATGGTGCTTAATCTTTTCCAATGTGAGTGAATCTATGATTGCAATTAACATTGGCTATTTCAGATGCCAGAAACATCTAAGGTATCCGTGGTATTTGCCAGTAGAATTGCAGGCTGAGCATTTTTCAAGACTATTCTCCAGATCTATGAAATTGATTGTTAGCGAGAAAAGGGAGACCAACACGGGCATGCTGGAAAATGGGAAGTCTCCACTGCTTTCAAAACTTTCTTGCCACCTGTGTGGGGTTGTCTTTTCTGAGTACGCTGTTACATGGCAGAGACTTCTAGACTAAATTTCTGCTTTGGAAGAGATACTCTCCTGTTAACTTTCGCTATTTTTGTCTAGGCAAATTGACCAGGGCTCACTGACACGGAATATATGTGGCAGCACTTAACAAAGTTATTTTACAGAAATGTAAACACTAGTATTCACCTTACCTATTTTCACTCCTACTCACCTGTGCTGAAGCAGGAACTGAGGAAGAGATCAAATCTCTTCCTAATCTGTGTTCTTCAGCTTCAAGATGACCGGAGGCATGTTGAAGTTATCAGGGATGTAATGGTCACTGTCACCCAAAGGAATATGATAGTACGTGTTGTGTACATGTGCTCAGTAACCTTGTGCAGTCATATCTTTAAAAAAAAAAAAAAATTAAAAATCTTCAGTTACGGTGAGGTGGGTTATTCTTTCTAAATATCACACTTGTAGGGGTAGCAGTAATAAAGAAGTTGAGAAGGACTTTGGCAAAATGGAACTGGGTGGGATTTTTTTATTTTTACTTTTAAGAGAACATCATACAAAATAGATGGCAGGAGAACATAGCTGATAATGACTTACAAGGTGACTTAAAGCTGCAAGTTAATAGTTACATTTTGCCAATGGATTATGTTTGTGAAAGCTATTCAGAAATTCAAAGTAGTACGTTTTTTTAGGACCCGCATGAAACAGAATGCCCAAATCCACATTTAGTCAAAGACCTCTTAAGTTGTCTAAGACCTGTATGTCCCCTGCCTACCATGTTTCTGAATATTGAAAGAGTCGTGTTGTAATGAGTTGTGACATGAATAGCAGAGACAATAAATCAGTAGTTTTTAAATTCATCTAGAAACATTTTGTTGACATTTAAATGATCAGATGCAAAGAAAAAAGGGAATGGCAACTACAGAAAACAAAAATAAGAGTGCTGAAAAACCCTTATAGCCAATAATATACAAAAAACCCAAAGAAATATTTTTCAATAACTTGAGTTTGAACCTTACAGAAGTCTTTTACAAGCATCTGTAAAGTATGGATGATGGCCTAGAAAATAACTGTAAGTTATCTGGAATGGAGATAATTACGTGAGACATGCAACAAAATCTCACTTTCAGCATTGTCAGTAATGTTATTTGTCTATAGAAAGTTCCTCCTAGGTATGAAGAGGGATGGATCAAATATGGAGTTTATTCAAAAGACTCCATTCTGTGGCTGAACAGATTTTTATTTTTTTTTCCTTTAACATTCCCGAACACATAGCATACACTAAAAAAAAATCCCAGTTGAGTCAGGTCACTATTTTAAATGCAATTTAGTTCTTGCATTTAGGCCACACATGGCAATATATGTATACATATGCAAACACACTAATGTATTAAGGAGAAAGAAAAACAGCAGCAAATACTGCCTCTGAATTTAACTGTCTAGAGAAATATAGACATAACAAGACTGCCATTAATCATATACTGGAATTGCATTCATACTCTATATCTCTCTGGAACGTAGTGAAGAAAAATGAGATATTAGAGCTCTGAGAGGGTGAAGTATGGCGTGAACTAGTGTGGTAGCCCTTCTGCCTGCTGCTTGTCTCCAAGACTCCTCCATCATTCTTGTAATTTCAGAGTTGTAGGATATATTTTTTTTTAAACAAGTTATTTAAAAGTTCCAATAGTCCTCCATAAGCCCTGTGATATAAATTGTAAAGAACCAATTTGATCTAGAATCTGGATTGATCAGACCATTTCCATATATTCTTCACATTTTATTCTTCCCAAGTTTGAGTCATCCTGCTCTCACTTTTAGTCCTTATTGGTGTTTTTTGGAATGAAGAGATTTTCTGGATGACTTTTTGCCTGATTGTAGAAAGTACTCTGATTGTTCTTTGCAACCTGTGGTCTGCAATTCATTCCAGCTTGTTCTATAGCATCAGGATCCCTGTGTTTCCATTATTCTATATCTCAGCCAAACTTCCTCTCTTTTTAAAATAAACATTTAATATTTATTAGCTAATTTATTAGAGCACAAGCATGCACATGTGGTTTTTTTGTGTCTAAGCACGCTTCACAAACGTGTCAAACATAGGCACATGCTTGAGCATCTAATAAATGGAAGGGAAAATATACACTAAAGTTACTGGGAAGAAAATTACGGTATTGTAGTGGGGTGTGAGAAGCATAAACATGGTAAAAAACGTGAAGGGTTCATGGTGGAGGGCCATTTTTTTTTTTAAATTCATTTGTTGTTGGATACTAAAACTCTGTGGGGGAGGTGGCCAGTATTAATTTATAAGAAAATAAGCCTTACTGTTTCTACTAGTTGTGGGTGAACTTATTCTCCTAGGAGGAATCATATTTTTCTTAACATTTGATTCATATGATCGCTGTTTTACATTTGGGTAGAAGCAAATAGAGCTCAACTGAAGTGACAGGAATGTCAGCAAAAATAGCTTTATCTTCCTGTATAGGTTTCTACAAGCTGTTATGGTAATTTACCAGTGGAATCTTTTATTTCCAGGCAGATCATTGCAATCCTTATCATATTGCCTAAATCTTTTAATTTGCAGTGCCTTCCAAGATAGGCAAAAGGTCACTCTCAGGCACCCAAAAAATTTGGTTTCAGTTGAGATAGGTGGGGATTTTGTGACAGGCAATTGCTAGCAATATATATGCAAATGCGCTGTATCTCCCCTAGGTATGTGCTTGCTGGAAAAAATGTAAATACATACTTTGCCCTACCACAGTATTTCCTATAGGACAAAGTACGATCAACATTTATTACTGTCTTGTCCCTTACTATAAATACTTCTCTTATTACAGTGTTTTAAAGTCCTCGGTCTACCAACTAAATTTCAACATGGATATTAAATATATATTTCTTTGTCTAAATGGTGAGAATTTGACTGTTTTCATAATAATGATTTTTGTCTGCTTCTGCATATTTTTTCCTCTCAGGAAATTTAAAATCTTGCTCATGTTGTTTAATGAGCTGGCTGGTCAAGCATCTGATGCCCCAGTGGGAACTTTCAAAGTCACTGAACACATTTTTACTTAAATCTAGCTGACATTTCTGTCTGTTTGATTTAATGTATGATTTCCATAGTTAAATTACCAATCAGATGGAGCACAGTACAGTCATTGCTCTGTACTGTAAACACGCATGCATCCCGCACAGAAGTGGGCTTTTTGCTGTTGCAAACATGGCAAGACTGTTTTCAGGTTCTGCTGGTGTTTTGGAGGACTTCAGAAGTCAGTTATAATTAGAAGTAAAATTTTTTAATCCGTAATGAACATTTTGAGTGCAGAATTAGTCTTCGATATTTTATTCTCAGCCCATTTCAGATGCAGCACTTCTCTCTTTTGTTATAATCTGGTGGAACTAGGCTATTGCAAACCATGAAGTATTTGGTATAGTGTTCTGCATGCTACGTTGTCTGACACAGTTAAATGCTACAGTCCTAAGAAATTTTTTTAAGTTATAAATATCCATATTCTTTATATTTCATTTCATTCTATTCAAAGATCTTAAAATGTTTGCTGTCTGCATGCTTCGTGCACTTGCTGTGAAGTATACAAGTATTAATGGTAGGACTTTTGAAGAATTATTTCTTCAATGTTTAGTGAAAATCAAAACTTAAATAGAATCATAGAATGTTTGGAGTTGAAAGGGACCTTGAAGACCATCTAATTCCAACCCCGCTCCCATGGGCAGAGACGCCTTCCACTAGACCAGGTTGCTCAAAGCCCCATCCAGCCTGGCCTTGAACGCTTCCAGGGATGGGGCAACCACAAGTTCTGTTCCAGTGTTCCTGTAGTTTTTGCTCGGCATGGAAGTTCAGCATTCCTCCTACTGTTGTCTAGAAGGCACCTCTCTTCATGCTTAGTGTAAAAAAAACGACCAATCAAACAAAAAAAACCAAAACCCCAACACCCCCCAAAAAAAAACCCAACCAAACAAAAAAACCCCACAACCAAAGTCCATGTATTTTAAGTCTCCTCTTCATAGAATCATAGAATGATTTAGGTTGGAGGGGACCTTAAAGATCATCAGGACATCCTGGTCTCTGTATTGGAGAGACACGGAATTGATGGATAGACCACTCAGTGGATAAGGAACTGGCTGGGTGGTTGCACTTGAAGAGTTGAGGTTAACAGCTCCATATCTAAATGGAAACCAAAGATGAGTGGCATTCCTCAGGGGTCAGTACTGGGACTGGTGCTTTTCAACATCTTTGTCAGCAACATGGACAGTGGGATTGAGTGCACCCTGAGCAAGTTTGCCGATGACACCAAGCTGTGTGCCCTGGTCGACACACTGGAAGGAAGGGATGCCATCCAGAGAGACCTGGACAGGCTTAACAGGTGGGTCCATGCCAACCTCATGAGGTTCAACAAGGCCAAGTGCAAAGTCCTACATCTGGGTTGGAGCAATCTCAAGCACAAATACAGGCTCGGTGGAGAATGGCTTGAGAGCAGCCCTGAGGGGAAGGACCTGGGGGTGTTGGTGGACGAGAAGCTCAATGTGAGCTGGCAATGTGCCCTCGCAGCCCAGAAGGCCAACCATATCCTGGGCTGCATCAGAAGAAACATAGCCAGCAGGCCAAGGGAGGTGATTCTGCCCCTCCACTCCACTCTGGTGAGACCCTACCTGGAGTACTCCATCCAGCTTTGGAGTCCTTAGCACAAGAAGGACGTGGACCTGTTGGAGCGGGTCCAGAGGAGGTCCACAAAGATGATCCGAGGGCTGGAGCACGTCTCCTGTGAGGACAGGCTGAGAGAGTTGGGGTTGTTCAGCCTGGAGAAGAGAAGGCTGCAGGTAGACCTTATTGCAGCCTTCTGGTATCTGAAGGGTGCCTACAAGAAAGCTGGAGAGGGACTTTTTACAAGGGTGTGTAGTGATAGGACAAAGGGTAATGGCTTCAAACTGGGAGAGGGTAGGTTTAGATTAGCTATTAGGAAGAAATTCTTTACTGTGAGGGTGGTGAGGCACTGGAACAAATTGCCCAGAGAAGTTGTGGATGCCCCATCCCTGGAAGTGTTCAAGGCCAGGTTGCAAGGCGCTTTGAGTAAACTGGTCTAGTGGAAGGTGTCCCTGCCCATCCGTTTTGTTCCTCTTAGGGGCCAGCATCTGCAAGCCTGAAATTTCTTGGGTATGTTGTGTTCCCTGCTCCCCTTCTGTGTCTTGATTAGGCAGTAGATAAACTGATAAACATTTTCAAGAGGAGGCAGTCTATAGTTCTGTCTTTTGGCTGGCAGCAATAATACTCCAAACTCTCATATATAGGTGTGCCCCATGCACAGAGTTAAATCAAAGATACCCCCTGGAAAACTACACTAATCCCTGAGCTGATGTGAGTTTTGATAACTATATAGAAGTCTATTTAAGTTCATATACTTTATGTCATAGCAGTTGCAATTTTCCCCTCAAAAAATAAATTATTCTGCTAAAAGGGAAGAGCCGCTCCCGGTCATGTGATTGTCAAATTATGTACATATGACTTCATCCCTAGTCTCTAACAGGTGTTGGGGTCAAAGATCCTTGTTGCCTTCTTTCCCAATAACAGATTGTTGATGTGACCGTATTTTCCTAATGAGGGTGTCTGAAAAATTGGCCTTTTCTAATTTATTCTTGCTTTTTCTGTAGTAAAGTTGTTTTTTTTTTTTAAAAAAAAAAAAGCTTTGAAGGGTGAGAGAAATCACTTTTTTTTTTCTCCTTGAAAATAATGTTTTTATGTAGGGGTTTTTTTCTGTTTTGAAAAAAAAGAAAGAAAAAGCCAGAAAGCAGGAAAAAATGTGTTTTTATACTTTTGTTACTAACAGTGATAAAGTAGGGAATAAAAATTTTAAAACATTGAGTTAATTTTATCCCCCCCCTTTTTTTTTTTTCTCGTTTTTTGTGTGCAGTGAATCTTTGGAACGTGGTGAGGTGGAGGGAAAACCCTGTAATTTTGACATCTTAATCCCAGAGCTGTTGTTCACAAGAGACATGAACTGACAGAAGGGATGTCTGCAATCGTTTTATTTCTCTGAGGTTTTTGAGCACAGCATGTTGGGGTTAGCCTAAGATTGCGGTGGGGGGGGAGTGGGGAAAGGGAGGGTGGTGTAAGTTTTTAAAGGTCTAATTATTGGGTCCATTAAAGAAAACCCAAACCCATGGGCTGGATCTTCATCATGTGATTCTACACCTTAGAGTAAGTACAACTGTCTTCCCGAAGCACTTTGCAAGCTGTTTTTGCCCAATTCATTGCTGGCGTGTAGCCAGCGACAGGAGCTGCAGCTCAGCTTGCTCTAGCTGCCAGTGCTCTGTTGTGTAGGAAGTGAGCCCAAAAATAGCATGCCTTCTTACTACCTCCCTTTAGGGTTCCTTAACAATTTCTCAAAGGTCAGTGGAAGCTAGTATCAATTAAAGTAGCTTTCTGTCTGCTTTTAATGTATGCTCTTATAGGTAGTGGAGAACAAAGTTAATTTGAAATACAGTTCTGCTACCTCTTTACCTGGAATCCTCTGTGAAGTTTGGGCGGTGTGTGAGGATCCAAGGCAAGATGGTTTGCTGATGTCTCACGGGTCAGCATTAAGGTAGCCCAGTTGGGTAGGCTAAGAATCTTGCCTTGGTCAGTTTGCTCTGGCAGGATTAGTATCATAACATGTATTCATTCAGTAGCCTGTGATAAAAGGACCGTGTCCTTAGAATTAGAAATAGCCAGTCTGGCTCCTAGTCACTTGATCTGCTCACAGGCACAGACTCTCTTGAATATTCTGCTTGGTTTATAAATCAGTCAAAAGGTAGAATATCCTGATGGTAGATAACAAATTTATGAGATGGATCTGGAAAAAAAAAAAATGAGCAGAGGTTTTTGAGCTTTGCTTTCATTTAAAGATGACGCAGTTTCACTGGGAGGTTCAGTGACAACTTGATATCATCTAGACAGAGTGATCTATCTGAAAAAAGATTAATGTTAATTAAAGTGGCATTGGAGAACTTCAGCAGATGACAGCAGCCAAGCTGGCTACAAGCTATTTTTAGAAAATTGACTTCATTGCATTTAGTATGACTCATTTATTAAGTTAACAGATGAATCAATAGCTCTGCTTCTTATGGCAGTTACTGAATGTGGAACCATATATAAAGACTGCATTCGTATCTTTGGTCAGAATTCAAATGATAAAAGCTGGCCAGTATTGATTCCATCCAAGTGCACAAGTGTCTTGCACATGATGTAGCTATGCAATAATAATCCAGTGAGTCCATCGGCACATGCGTATGTACAGGGTCATAGGGAAAACTATTCAGAAGGCCAACTTGCAACTATATGGAGAATAACATGGTGATAATTTTAAACTTATATCCAGAATAAATGTTTTTAAAATGAAAAATTCGGTTTCTGTTTTAAATACTGAAACATAGAACAAAGAGGTCATAAAAGGATAACATTAAAATAATGGATAGTTTATTGTTAAGAGAGTCAAGTATTGTTAAGAAGACAAGTTTTGTCTTCTTGAGTTCTCTTCCCATTTGGGCTATGGTTCATTGTCACTTGCCTCCATTTGAACACAGTTCCTCCTGGTTTTTAACTTTCGTTATCTTGGATGAAGTTCAAGTTTTCCCTCTTCAGTGATATTCTGCTTGATTTGTGGAATAGTAAAGCTTCCATCTGTTCCAATACAACTGCATTGGCCTTACTTCAGTTTATTTCCTATATTTTGCTAATTTCTTAGGTTGCTATAGAAACCTTGCTTTCAGCATTCTCCTGAATCTTCCTGCGAATCTTCTCCTGTGAACTTCCTGCAAACCCGGTCTATGCACTATACATCAACTATATGTCAACCTGAGGTGCACTTTTTTCCTAAAATAGTTTCCCTAAAAAAGGACACAAAGTTTCCCTTCTTTCACAAACTCCTGTGCAAATAGTTACATGAGATTTATTATTTCCTAATTATTTTTATGGAATTTCTGTCCTATCTTTTCCGATTCATTCCTCAAAGACCATTGCCAGTTTAACCCAATATAAGGTGTGGTTCTTTGTTTTTATTGAGTCAGCTCTAATTTTTTAGGAATATTTTCACGTGTATTCTGCAAAAGGATTAGAGAACTGGGGTGTCTGTATTACATGCAGGGTATGATACAGACCTGATGAGACTGATGTTTATCAAAATTTGAATATAAATTGTGGGACCTTTCAGAGGTAATCTTCTACATGTATACATGTGAAAAATTAAAGTTAACTAGTATTTAAAATAATTTCACTAGTAAATAATACAGCTTCCTATAGTGTGAAAATACTGCAGTTTGAAAGCGAAATACTTTGTGCAGTAGGTCTCTATAGATGAAGTTTGTGACTGTCTTTTCAGCTTACTGGAAGTAGCTGTCTGTATATTTAGCTTTGCTCTTGGTTGGTTGTGTATTTGTTCTGAGAGAAAAAGCCATTTATCTTGTATGATGCTGGATGTTGTGTTGTTCAACTGGAGAAAAAAATAGTAAAATCTATAATAAAACTAAAATGCGTGAGAGATGAAGAGTGAATCTGCAAAAAAAAGAGTCCTGGTGAACTGAATTCTGGCCTTTCTAACATGTACTTTGCTGCTTTATATTCTAGCATACAAAGCCCACGATAGTTCATGTGTACTCATGCTAGCAGCTCCTTTGCTTTTCTGATCACGCTGTAATTGCCTCTTGAAACACTGATGAAAAAAGTTAATGTAAAATGTTCTAATAAAACCAACCTGCAGAGAGAGCTTGCTCCCAAGAAAATGAAAAAACTTATGCCATGTGCAAGTCCTCTGTCACAGACTGTGTATCGTCCTGTAGCTGAAATCTCTTGTGTGTAATTGTCTGGTCTCTCTTCTTTCAGGTGTCAGTGATTTGAGTCAGGGATTTGCAAAATAACAATCAAACTTCCAGACAGGTCACAATTCATAGTGACACTTAAATGTAATTCACAGAAATGCTCGAAATACAAAGTTTTCCTTAAGTTGGACATAACGATTAATGCATTGATTTTTCAGTTTGCCTTGATTTTACTGTTCTTTCATCACAATGTTTTTGGTTTTGTTTTTCTCAGTAATGTTTGTGTGTGTGACATTGTGTAGTCCCTTACACTGTGGACTTACCTGACTGTGGGAGATGTGTAATAGAGATTTGGTAACACCAAAATAAGTGCTTTTGGATTTCTTTTCAGAGTGTTTACCATGAAGTTGGAATGAACTGGGATTTATGATTTTTGAGTGAAGAGTATGCAGTGTGTTTCACAACTGGTTCTGCCTCTTAAGTTTGTTTGGCGAGTGAATTGTCTGGCATAATAATTTGTGCATGAAATTGAAAGTAATCAAGACATTTTGTCAGGGGGAAAAAAAAGCAGACTGTTCTAAAATTTTATCTGTGTGTTACTATGCACTACTCACAGGCTTCCAAATATAGGCAGCTTAAATCCTTTTTTTCCTCATAGATACATTATTATATAGTAAAAACAAAAATTCTGCTCCTCTCATCATACTGAGGACCAGTGGGAGAGTTCAGACTGTGTTAACTGGATCCTCCCAGCATATGAGATGCCTTTAAACTTCTGTAAAACTCACAACCAAACTTTATACACAAAGTTAAATATCTTTATTATGTCCTCTGTAGTACTGGATTTAACTGGCAATCTATTGTTGTGGATCTCTCTTCCAGGAGTTTTAAGATGGAGTGAAATCTAATGTTCTGAAATGAAGAAAGTACAGACTTACTTAAAAGCTTTGTTTCAGCTCCAAGGCATGTATAGAATTGTATATTTATGTGTCTCTGGTTCTCTTTCAGTTTCAAATTTGCTATTTATTTATGTAGTCTCTAGTATTTCAATATTGTAGAATTCAATGTTGTAGTATTCAATATCCAATATTGTACTATTTCAAGCTAAAGATGTCAGCGTAGAATTGAAAATGTAAGACAGATATGGTGAGCTGGAGCTATAGGTGAAAGGTTGCTTATTTAAACAGTAGCATCACTTTTAATGTCTCTTTCTCTTTCAAAAATGTGGGACTGGTAACTGACACTTTCAATGACGTTGCATATGTGATTTTGTAAAGGAAAATGTCCAATTCAGGAATGCCTAACTACTTTAAAATGCGCTACCGTTTGGACTGCAACTTGGGAGATTTAGAGCATGTTAAACTCTTGACGCAAAACTTTGCAAAAGTATTTGCAGAGAATGATGCTACTTAATGGTTTAAGCAAGCCAGATGGGTTTACCGAGTCAATTATTTTGACTTATGCATATTTTTTTTCTGATGTATTCCAAGAAAGTGCTTAATAGTTGTGCTGAGGGTGGCCCGTAAAGAAATCTTCCAGGTGGAATTCCTTGCTGTTGGAGTGCTGACAGCAGAGGCTCTGTCCTACCTTCTGCTAGAGGATAGAAAGTCAGTGAACTTATTTTTTGGGTTCTCCAGAGTACAGACAGGAATGGATCTGAATGAACTAAATAAAAACTATTTTCTTACAGACCTCATTCCAGTAGCAATAGGACTGACTGGTCATGTGCAACAATAACACGCTGATCTGAGCCATCTGGTATGATGAAGCAAACCTTCGTCATGATGTTAAAACCAATTTCTTATAGGTATCCCTGGAAACACCATTTGAACAAAGATCAGATACAGTGAAGAATTAAAGCTCATGTTTACACTTGCACTGGCAAAAAAAAAAGTCTCAGTTCTCTCCAACTTTCAACTCCCTTGATGATTAGCAGCAATGGAAATTGCAGAGGAAATAGGAGAGAGCAATTGCTACGTTCTAATTGTTCATGAAGAATTTGAATGCTGTAATGTCTGGAGCCCATCTCTACCTCAGAAGTCATACTTGATGTTACTTGGAGCAGCGATGGACTTCAGGCTTGACTTTTCCTATGCAGACTTCATCTTCTGTCTAAAGCCTTCAAACCATTCATTTCTGAGTGACTTAGTTGTGGAGATGTGGAAAGGCAGGACTTATGGGGAAAATCTTAATGTATTTTCTGTGTTACTCTCTTCTTCCCTTTTTAGGTTGAATAAACAGTATGTATACTAATTTCAGGATTGAATACAAGAAAATACGTCTGTATAGAAATGCTGACAATTGGAAGGAAAATATCCAATAATAGGGAGATAATACAAATACACATTTGATAGCTGTCTACTGCTTTACAATAAATAGTTTCTTACATGATTTCCATTTCTGTAGGACCCAGAAAATGACTAGTGTTGCTGTGCAGAGCCAGCAGGGAGGTCATTAGTGCGGTTGTATTTTTAGGTCTGAATTGTCACTGTCAATGATACTGCTTCATGAAATAAAAGAAGCCATATCTGCATGTCTCTGGGGAAAATGTAATATTTACCACCATTTATAGTACATGCTATTCATGCATCTTCAGTATGTGAACTATTCTTTACTGTAAACTTTTGCAGGATATAGACAAATAAGTTCAGTAAGTTCAATGTGGAACAAAACCCCCTATTTTTTCTGTATCAGTGCCAACTATTGCACATCACCCACTTTTCATTATTACCAGTCATGAACTTGAGACTTTTCAAACGTGGAAGCCATAGAGTCTGTGTGGTTTGTGAAGTGTATACGTGCATGTCTAATTAATAAATTTCAATTTCTAGAATTGCATTTGGCTGCATTTAAGACTGTATAGCAGCTTAGTGAAATACTGAGCACAAAGCACATCAGGCTTCAAATATTTAAACTCATCTGTATGACTTTCACAACAAACAAGAAATCATAGAATATGATAACTGATGGCAATTAATGTAAATAATAACATCCTGGTGATGGTAATTCTGCTTAGTTGACCTAATTCTTATCTTTCAGACTAGTGAAGGACAGCACATTTCTAATGTTTATGTTAACCGCATGAGGATTGTCCTTTGGATAAAGAAAGGAAAGGGGTGGTTTTGCTGTTGTTTTGAGGCTTGGTGGATTTTACCTATAAATTGATAGGAGGGATATTTGTGTTTTGGAGCAAGTCATGACACCATTAACATGCTGTGCTTTGTGTTAGTGATTTTGTGACTATTTTTCTTCTGATTTCAGAGCATATTTTTCTTCTCCTGATTTCAGGTTGGGTGGGACTATATCTGCATACAAGATAGTGCCAGACGAAATAGAAGAAATCAAGGTACAGTATTACTGCCTTTCAACACAGAATGGCTTTGCTTGGAGAATTACAGAACTGTTACAATAAAAAGCGATGTTATTTCTTGCGTTGAAGTGCACGGAGTATATAGGCTTTCTTTACTATCCTGTCTGATAAATTTTGAATATAGAAAACGAGAATGATTATTGGCGTTGATTATATGAATTGATTACTTATATGGAGATACATCTTAAACTAAAAATTAAATATAAAATTGAAACCTTGTCCTTTCCAGGCATTTTAAGTCCCTCTTTTAATCAATAAAATATTATTTTCTGTAGGCATTCATCTTGGTAGTTTTTGATGGTTTGTACGTTTAAAGAAATACCTGTTGAAATCTTAAAATTACGAAGTAATAAAAAACTGTTAATACTATTTCCTTCTTATTTCTTAGTTGATGAATGTATGTAAGCTGCTGGAACATTTTATTGTCCACTCAATTCTAATCTATCATGGGGGAGTGGGGAGTGCCCAAATTAAAATTATTAGATCCATATTTAGGCATCTAAAATAGAATTTTTGTTATTTTTACAAGTACCATTTATCTTCAGCTTAAGTTGACTTCAGTTGGGTTTGATGCCAAAACTTGTGTAATTCAACGTATTTCTGTTTTGTTACCTGAAGACAGATGCAGGACTACTGTGAACATTGAGTTACATTTTCATACCAAAAATAAATACAAATGTAGTGTCCTTTTGTATGGAGATCAAAAGCACATCCATTTTTTTAAGACAGTACTACCTGTCTTAAGAGGATAGTATGAAGTCATTTGTACTCAAAGTCATTAAAAGCTCTTTGTTTTTTGGGGAATGACAACAATAAATACTGAAGTTTACCTCCAATGCAATGTGCATTGTGAAAAAACTCACTTTAGCCAAGTCCACTCGTGGGAAGTACTTCAGTAATGTGTGTCAACTTTGTTCTTCAGTGGAGTAAAAGATGAGTATTAGGTGGGAATTTGACCTACATCTGGTAACATGGTCCGTGTAGCTGGTTATTTGTTAGATTGGTAGTCAATCGGTCTGACATATTGCTTGCTCATTATGATTACTTAACCCCTTGTGCTGTTTCATATACTCATTTTCAGCTGTGCAAAGGGAGTCAAGAGTAGTTTAAAATCTAGTAAAGGGAATTGGTTGCATAATCATCTGATCTAGACATGACTTCGCGGTGTGTAAAGTTGTGAGGATTTATTCTTCTTCAATTAATGTCAAACCCACTGTAAGCAAATACAGTGGCTGCCTGTATCTGCATCATTTAAAGCTATCACTCTGCTGTGATCAAAGTTTATTTCTCTCCTCTGAGATTCATGGACTCCTCTGTCCTGAATTATCAAGAGGAGCATGATTTATTAAGATAGATCCAATGTTTAGACTTTAGTATTAGAAAGAAAGAAGGTTTTCAAAACTTATTAGTGTTATGTTATATTTTTGTGATGTTCAGAGAACTGCACCAAAACTATAAAACCAAAAATGATTAAAACCCTAAACCATAATCTTTCTCCTACAATATAAGAAATCCAAACCCATTGACATTTTGCTAATGTTGAAGATGGAGAAAAAGAAGCTGATATTTTTGGTTTTATTGTGCAAACTGAGTTCAGTGAACAAATTAAAATGGAATGCTGGGAAATACGAAATAATTTTATTTTTAAGAACTTGCTGTATTAGCCAAGATCAGTAGTCACAGGAATATGTTTTTCTCCCGGCCTGCTAAGGAGACCTGTTCTGATTTTTCAGCTTTCTTACTCATTTGGGGTTTAAATGCTTGAGATCCTAGCAAACAGCAAAGGATGGGTTACTCATTGATCTCAGTTTTGCCAGCGTGTAAGTGTGGAGGTAGGATTGTATTGTTCTAAGTCAGAGCTATTTAAAGTGTTTACAAAAAATCACCTTTACTTGTTTCTGGTAGCTGTCTTGTCTTGTTCAGGTAATGGGGTTTTTTAGAATGTGACTGAAGTCAGCCGACCTCTCACACCTTAAATGATTGAACTTCTCAAGCTGTAATACAGTAAGTGTTAGTCATATGAAATAAGGCATTACTGGAAGATGCTAAGACACTAGCAGTGAGTATAATGGACAAATCTATATTGAATATGGAAACGTATTCTTTTGTTTATAAGTATTTTGACTAGCAGTTGGCAAACGGGGAGACTGAGTATTCTTGCAGTAAATATACAGGGAGTTTTAACTTCTGAAAGGTTCTCTAAGCAGATTTGAGTAGAAAAAGGAGAGAGGAAGAAATGAAAGAGAAAGCAAATGAGAGTATTGGGATGTTACTTCTAGAGAGGACAGAATCTTCTTCCATACGCAACAGTACAGAGTTATTTTGCCTCACAACTATCCCTCCCCTATTTAAACATGAAATATTTAAGGGGTTTAGTTTAATGAAATATGCAAGAAGAATAGCTTTGGTTTTGATACATGATTTAACTTGACAGGTTTCTGAATTATATTCACAGGAGTTGGAATATTCATGTTCTCCGATAGTCTTTACAAAATAAACTGCTTGCTTAAATGGCATAGGAGGGTACTTTATCAGACAGAGAACAATAATTACTATGAGAAATAAATAAGGAGTCTCTTTGACAGCATTTCCATATATTCTAGAAAAGGTGGTAGATTAACCTCTTTTACAGCTCAAAATAATTTGAGGAGAACAGATGTATCGATTTTGTTGATTCACATAATTACATCTTAGGCAGAACAGCATTGTAAGCAGAGAGTGTATCTCTGAGTTTATGGAAGAGGAAAAACTCTTAAGTTGTAATACACCTGCCAGTTGAAAAGTATCTTTAGAAGATTAATGAAACGCATGTTTCTAAATGTATTAGTAATTTCAAAAATAACCTTTATAATATATATATGAGAATTTGTTTGTCCGTATTGCAATGCTCAGCAGATTTTAACAGGTGTTTCTAATGTGTTTAGAATATATTTATCCTTGCATGTAAGTGATTTGACTATGTGTATATATGTATTGTGAGATCATACATGGTTTATGTATCTAGAATATTGCCTGTACATATGTGACACTTTCTTTGAATTAGTGTATGTGGTCAGTGTTGGATATAATCAAAGCAGTGTATCCTGCTGACCAAAACTAAGTAGTGTCTGGCATGCTTATAAGCATATGAATTAGGAGTATTTATGGCAGAAGAGATAGTATGTACCCTAACTACCCTCATGCACTTTACCAAGGTTAGGCAGAATTCTGTGGAAACAATCACCGCTACAGTTCCTCAGCATCTGCATCAGTCTGAAATGGAGTTTGATGTAAATTACCTTCCCTAGACTTTTGTCATAAGTGCTTAGATTCCCAAAGCGAGAGCGCTCAAAAGGCAACTATATCAATATCTCATCACAGGTTTCTCCCCTGAAAACTTTTCTAGAAGGTAGAAATGTCTTCTGTCATAGGATCTTAAGGACCAATGCTTCAGTAAGAAAAGCTTTCAGAGGAGGAAAACCTGAGTGAATGCCTAAATGGATGTACTGCCATCTGCATTCCTGTCATTTCGCTACACCGGTTAAAGCACTGGCACTTCATTTTTAGTACCTGCTGGTTTTAAAATACTGCAGGAACTGATGAAGACAATAAATACAGGAATTACAGCATATTTCTGAGGAAGTGTCACTGTTTTGACTTTCTGTAGACTTCTGTTCTCGTCGGAATTATTCATCCTGTAAGCAAGTAGCTTTTCAAATTTGCAAAAATGCATTGGCAGATTTCAGCATTGTTCCACGTCCACTGCAGTAGTGTGTTGTTCCAAAAAGAGAGGTCCTCTAAGCCAAAAAATTTCATGTACATAGGGACTGGTGAGCATATCAAGCAACACTGGTTTTGAACGTCTCCTGATTGGAAATGAAAGCAATTGCATTTGAGAGGAAAAGAATAGCAGCAAACTTAACATTTCTTTATTTCTAGTTAATGACATTCATGACAAAATACAATTTCGTTCACAGTGTGGAGTTTGCCTCAGGAGTAAAGAGCAATTTATAACTCTTACCAATGCGGGAAAATTTGTGTGATGTGCCTGTAGATAGTTTTATATGTCAACAGTAGCATCTTATGGTTTATAATACCATGAGAGATACTTTTTTTGATTGTAGCATTCTGTCATTACAAAGGAAATGCGTGATGTTGTGAAAGTTTGTTAGTCTAGAGGAAGACTTGGTGAATGAGAAGACCACTCTAACAGATTTCTAAAAAAATACTTGGTTTGCTAGGATTTGCAAGTCAACAGAAGAAAATAATTTAATTGTGGTGTTTTTTTTTTTTAAGTGCTTCCCCATATGCTTTTCATGTAGGCACATGCATTCATCTCATCGTCTCCAGACCAGAAATTAATCTGGCAGCAGGTGTTCAATTCATAAAACTAATATGCACGAGAAAGACATTGCCATTGTATTTCATTCCTGTAATACTTGTGGTACGAGACAGATATTCCAGTGTAGAGAGCAAGGTTAAATGGTTACCTCCTCTGGTAGATAATTTTAAGAAATCTTGTTAGAAATTTTTCTTGGTACTGGTTGTAAATTTCTAAATTTAGATGTAAAGCAGTTCTGGAAGAAGATGGGAGTTTTCTTTCGTTCCATTATCCACCCTTTCACACAGAGACATACTTCATGCTCCTCAAAGAACACCCATAATTCTTCTATAGATGCTCTTTAAATGAAAGCACATACGCATAAACTACTAAAGGCTGCATTTAAGACTACAGGCCTTTTCCCCTGAATAATGACAGGATAGCTCTCTTTTTTTCTTTCGAAGTATGTGTTCACTTAATAGTTTAATGTATGAAAATCCTTTTCATGAATAGCTGAAACACATTCCTGTCAGATTGTCTTTGATCAGTGAGGCAACAGACTCCAGTGATAAAGATCCAAGAGTAGAAAATTATAAAAAATGTGTGAGAGAGGGAAGTAGCCAGAAGGGAAATGGGGAGCACTGTGTCTTTTTAGAGGTCAGTTGCTCGATGTGACTTAGGAATTCATGAGATTTTAACTTTTCCACACAACTGTATTTAGGAACATCTTATGAACAAAGTAGCCGATTTCAGTTGTTTCAGGGCAAAGCTGGACTCTCTGCCAAAAAAAAAAAAAGCATCAGTCTATTCTGAGACTTTCTCGGAGATCATCTGGTTTGTAGACCTTGTGGTGTCCTGTAGCTACATAATATATGCAAAATCTGTTCTTTATGTCGATAGGAGTAAGTGATGAAACTCATGCAGCCTCTGTGAGCAGTCAAGAGACGCTGCCCTTGATCCTTCAGACCATTTTCATGTTTATCAGTGTGTGGAAAAAATAAGTAGCCATTTGTCAGCAAGTGCCAGTTTACAGTCCTGTATCAAGAAAAAAACATGAATGGAAGAAAGGTAGTCATTAGTACTGTGGTGGATAGTCCATGAGAACAGAATTGTGTTTCAAAATATCCAGACTTCACAAAGCTGGCTTCATGTCTCAGTAGTGGGTCATAGAGCATTTAAAATTTCCTGCATCTTCTCCAGAAGCAACAACGCATTACATAAAGGAGGAGATGTCCTGTCATCCCAGTTTTGCATAGGAAGTCTGGGATCTGGTTTATTTCGTCATTGTATTGATGTTCATCTGCTAAGTGTGTCAGCATTTGCCAAGGCTGTCCACAAAAAGTTTCCCCAAGGTTTGTGATGGGAGGCATCACAAGTTAGTGATAATGCTGAGGTCATCGCTCGTGTATCTGTTTGGATCCAGCACAAACAAAAAATAGATTTCCCTCCAGTTACCTTTCAGAATAAGAGGTTTTTGAAGAAGTTCAAGCTGTTTAAAGAATGAGCTCCCACCAATCCTATCACTGGGAAATGTAAAGCACCAAGAAGCCTTACTACTTACCTTGCAGGAGGGACAATTCTGGTTCTCAGGTTTTCTGTTAATGTTTTCCTTCTACCTCTCAGATTGGAATTATGAACTCATGGCACAAGAGCTCTTACTGAGTAGCCTGACAGAAAAGGATATTATCAATCAAATGTCTAATGAGTGTTAACAAGTAGTATCTCCATAGACTCCAGAGCTTACAGATACAAGTTGAAAAAGAGTTAAAGGCAATGTGTGATGGTCACATGCGTTCTTCCATGATGACATTACTAGTCATTCTGGACTGTGTGTTGCCTAAAACTGAGGGCTTGTCTTTTAGCTCTCTTAATATGCCCTCGGAATCTGACCCTCCAGTAGACAGTTTCATTGTGGTCTTGCAGCCAGGAAAAGAAGGTCAAGTGTCTCAATCAGTAACAAAAAACAGACATTATTCTGAGATTTCAATTTAGTGTATGAAATCCCTGATAAACTTCTAGGTTTGGATCTCCTACTTGGTTCTCAGGTTTCCATAAAGGAGACTTTCTTATTACTATGAAATGAGCTAGGACAGTTGAGAAGAGGGACGTGTTACGTTAGAACAACTTTACAGGGAAATATGATGAGACATAATTGAGGTTTACTTGATATACACACGGATTTCTTCCCAAGTTAATTTCTAAATCCTGCATTAGCAGAGTCAATCACTGATTAGTTTTCTTTTTCAAGCTACATATGAATCACAAAAAATGTGAATTACATTATTTAGATGACAGAAAGAACTTTGAGTTTTTACGTGCTGTATTAATCCTTAAATGATCTTACAGACTTTTGTTGTTTCCATGCTGGAGAGTGTGAAAGGTTTGTGTGTGAGATGATGCAACAAAATTGTGAAAAATATCATATGAAACAAAAAATTACTTTAGTTGTCTGGACATATGTATGCACTCATGCTATAAGCACATATATAGTCACTTAGGCTAGAGATTTGCATCCGTTGCAGTATCGATAATGTGCTCTTGGCTCTTTCTCATCCCATGGCATGTGGTTGTGCTCCGTTCTTTTAGTTCTTGTCAACAACTGTGATGTCATCTGTTGCGTTATGTCAGTTTTTCTTCTCATTAGTCCTTTGTTGTTTTAAGTTAGTTTAATTTCTTCTAAAACTGATTTTTCCTCTTTTTCTGGAAAGCGCAGCCTGTGTTACACTGAGTTCTGGCTTAAAATCTGTTTTTTTGGTGCCAAGCCTGGCTTTGCAAGCCTGAACCACTGTCTAGGCACACTCACACCAGTGAAAGATGAGTGTTTCATAAGAATGCCTTTTCTATTCTGGATTATTTTTTTTTCCCCGCACCTATAAAGCCAGTAGTTGTGGATATCAGTTTTGACTTTTGGATTGTTTCTGCTCTGATAGGTTTGAGATTCATTTTGCTTGAAGTACATGAGTGTTGTCCATGCTATAGCTATTGCTATCTCAAGTTTTTGTGTAGAAACTCCTTAGGGAGTACTCACTGAAGGGGCTTTTCATCTGTTTCTCTCATTTTCTGTGGATGATGGATACTTACTGCAATCACAGACCTCTCAACCAAAAAACATCTGTACAAAAAGAATGTAAAATGAGAGATGGCCAAAGTGTCTGTATTGCTGTTCCCTGATTATTGGACAACAGGATTCACCCCTGCCCTTGCAGATGTTCCCTGGCATTTGATGGTATTTCTTTTAGGCCCAGGCAGTTGCTGCCATTAGCAGTATTACAGACATACTCCATACTCTCTGCCTTGCTGCTTCTGTACTGTTTTGAGAGAAGTGCATGATGTAAACCAAGCAACCAGGACAGGGGAAGCTGGGCATCGGTTCTTTTTGACATCTGGCACTGAAAAGGCTGAGTGACTTTTTTTGATTTGGAAGAGATACTGGCAGGTATCTGGGGGTGGCCCAAATTTCTTTGCCTCTGTTAGTGATTGAACTCTGATCACTGTTAGGTCTGCTGAGTGTATCGCAAGCACTCCTCTGCTTTCCTGGCAAGTACATCAAATGCCTAGATGCTCTGGATGAAAAAGCATACTCACTAAATTTCTGCATGAAAACAGGAATTGTCACTTCTTGTTTCCCTGCTGTCTTCCATCTTATGTTTCGTAGGCTGTGTGGCCTCGAAGACTGCATGGCTCCAGATATGACAGGGGAGACCACCTCACAAAGCTACCTTCCTCTTACAAGCTGTCTTGAGTATAGAAGATGCTGAAGCATTGTTAGTAATTCCTGTTCTAATGTGAGAAGGATTTGAACTAATGCATTTTATATTTTATTGTGAAATTTGGTCTTACAAGCAGCCAAAAGAAGTTTAGCCTGTGTTTTGCAGATCATGGAATACTGCAGCATGGCGAAGGGAAGGGCAGGAAGATAGTGCATCCATTTAAGTTGAAATGCCATGCCAATGACATAAAATCATTTTAGTAATATGATTGCTTACTTTCCAAAGCAACAAAAATAGTTCTGTAATTCTCCTGCAGAGAGATAAGTATCTGTAGGATGAAAAAAGAAAAACAGCTGAAAGTTAATTTACAGGACAAACCAGTATATTGTTGATCTTTCAGGCCTTTCTGGTTACCCAGCATTTAAGCATTGTCGGTGCTGTTGCCCTTAGGAGGGGAGATTAATGTGTATCAGATTTTTCATTACCACAGTCCTGTTTATCTGTTAAATCTTTCTTCACTAAATACATTAGAAACAAACAACAAGAAATTTCAAATCTCATGTTGTTTTCCAGCATAAAAGATATCCCTGCTTCCCTCTGTGGCCATAGTAACCAATTTTCTCTGACTTCCTCCTGGCTTTCTTTCATTTTCCCTTTTTTCTAAATACATATCTTTGTACCAGTCATCACCTGGAAGCTAGTTAGGTCTTGGGGCATTTTCTTATTTGCTCTAACACAGTTCTTGTGCTTTTCATCTGACCTGGTATACTGGGCAATGTTTTCAGTGGCCTCCGTTCTCACTGGAAAAGTCAGTTCTTAAATGAGATCTCACTTAGCCTGAATGAGAGGAGAAAACATAGCTCAGCTTCATTAAGCAGCAAATAGCTTTTGGCAAGTATATAAGTAAATCGAGTTTATATAAAAGCCCTAATTGTTTTCCATGTGACCTGTTACATTAAGTTTTGTTTGGTTATATTTACCCTATAAGAATGTATTGTGGTGACTCTCTTTTGAGGTCTATGAAGGAAATTTAATGTTGTCTTATCATAACTGATAATGTCATAATTTGTTAGGGACTTAATGGAGTTTGAGGGGGATCTACAGTATGGTCTTTCCTTGTGGTGAATAGATTTCAGAAAGTTCTTTCTTTTTATGGTTGTCAGAATAGATGAATACTAATACTGTATATATAGGAAAAAAGAAGATCAGTTGTTGTTTTTTTTTTAAAAAAAAAAAAAACACCTTTCAGGTTCTAGAGCTATTTACAGGTAGTGTCATAGTGAATTATGAAATTTATTATTTGTAGAGAATTGAAGTACAACTGAAAGGAGGTTGTAGTGAGGTGCAGGTCAGTCTCTTCTCCCAAGTAGCAGACAATAGGACAAGAGGGAACGGCCTCAAGTTGTGCCAAGGGATGTTTAGATTGGATATTGGGAAAAAATTCTTCTTGGAAAGGGTTGTCAAGCATTGGAACAGGCCGCTCAGGGAAGTGGTGGAGTCACCATCCCTGCAGGTATTTAAAAGATGTGTAGATGTGATGCTTAGGGACATGGTTTAGTGGTGGACATGGCAGTCTTAGGTTAACAGTTGGACTCAATGATCTTAAAGGTCTCCTTCAATCTAGACGATTCTATGATTCTAACTGCAAATAAGGGCGTTGAAATACTGAGTTATTGGGTGACAAACAGTCTGATGAAATTCAGTGAAGGTAAATGTTAACTAATGTGTATGGGAGGTGTGGAAAAATCCTAAATTTGCATATAAAATAGGGGGCTCTAGTTTGACTATTGCAATCCAATAGTGTGTGAGAATGTGCTAAGGTGGTTACTATTAGTTCAGTGTTCAGGAGCAAGACTGTGAGGAATTGTTAGGAAAGGAACCAAAACCAGAACGCAAAACCCTTTCTGTTACATGTGAGCCTCTGGTGTCCCACCATGTACACTGGTGTGTGAAGGGCTGATTCTCTAAACACAAAAATGACACAGTAGGGCTGAAAAAGATTTAGAGTCAGATTATAAAAATTATCTAATTTATAGAAACACTTCCATAGGAGAAACAGATAAAGAGACTGAGACAGAAACATCCACAAGTGACACATTTGGTTGCATTTTAGCAACATTCTTCCATATTTCTACTGCACTTTTAAAATTAGCTCTCAGGACTTAATTTATGCAAATTGTATGACTGCCTCAGAGCAGGCACTGAAGCTTTGACTATGTCTTCTATTGGTTGATAATCTACTGATTGTAAGGAGGAAAAAAAAAAAAGAAAAGAAAAAAAAAAAAGAAAGGAAGGGGTTCCTAATATAACAGAAAGCATTCACTTAAAACTGCTGAAGCTGAAACCTTACCTGGTTATAACACAGCAGTCATCTCTTCATCAGAAACCAGTTCAATAGATTGTATTTTACTGGAAAAGATTTGTAAGTGGCAGAGTGCAGATAATTCTGCTAAAATAGTGTAGTTTATTTTGCTTCTGTAGTATGTTTTCTATCTAGATGCTTTTTATGTTGTGTTTTACTGGCTTGATTGCAAAAACACAGTAGGAAGACACCAAAACTACATATGCCTTCCTGTGATATGCAGGCTTGTAAACTGTATTAATAGAGCGATGCTTAGCACTTACACCTAATTAAATTTCTCTGATAATTAAAATTTTATATGATGCCTTAATCCTGTTAGTTACCCTATCATATGTAAGGTCTATTGTCTAAAACAGAATAGGAAACATGAAACGTTTGTAACAGAAAACCAACCAACAGCTTCCTTCAAGGAAATGCCATAAGGGAATGTTGTAAAACAATATTAATAGACATGTTGAGCCATGTGGCTAAAGGCATTTTGTTTGCTCAGATGCTTTTTTTTTATCAGATGCACAAAATTCATCTAGATGAGATTTCATGCTGATGAGCTGTATCTGAGCACAGCTGTAAAATGGAAAGTTTTAAGTGGCTTCTATGTTTTATTGAGTATGTTGTGTAAGTGGCTCGTCTGATCTCTAACAGCGTATAAAGCTGGACTGTTAGCTTAACTGGTGTCCTAAAGGCTTCCACAAATGGATGGATGTCTTCTAGCTAAACAAAATCAGAGCAAAGCATGTGGAGACAAAGTTAAAAATGCCTTCCTTAGCCCTAGCCACCGCATCCCTCGTGCCAAGAACTGAACAATTATCTTGAGCCATGTCTATGTTACCAAGTCATGCAAACCAATAAAATGCATCTAACTATAAAGTAAAGCATTTGGTGCTGGAGAGCCAGCATCCACATTGTATGTTCTTTGATATGTTTTATTTCGAACTACTTTTAGTATGATTCTGTGAACTATGTGCCTCTTAACAGCTGGAGTGGATTACATGTGCTCTTGAAGTCCATCTTCCAAATAAGTTTTATCTGAAAGGATTCTAGTTGATATGCTTAAAGACTGACTACTTTGCGATATAAACCAAAGTCTGGTAAGCAGAGAGCTATCAAAAGTGCACTGCTCTTTTGAACTAACAGGCTATGGTAGATGTGTCCCCAGCCTCCAGCCCGTGTATTCTCATACCACAATATATCAAGGTTACAAATAATGTGAAATTTTTAATATAGTACCGTCATTACCAATGAAACACCATTTTCTGAGCTAAGCCATGCTGGCAGATTATTAAAAAAAAAAAAAAAAGATGTCTAGGCCAGTGGTCTCCAAACTTGTCGATCGTGCACCCCATCAGCAAAAAATTTTTGAGCATGCACCCACCAATATATGTATATTCTCATATTTTCTCCCTGCATCCCTGTGGATCATAGAATCACTTAGCTTGGAAAAGACCTTTAAGAGCATTGAGTCCAACTGTTAACCTAAGACTGCCATGTCCACCACTAAACCATGTCCCTAAGCATCACATCTACACATCTTTTAAATACCTGCAGGGATGGTGACTCCACCACTTCCCTGGGCGGCCTGTTCCAATGCTTGACAACCCTTTCCAAGAAGAATTTTTTCCCAATATCCAATCTAAACATCCCTTGGCACAACTTGAGGCCGTTTCCTCTTGTCCTATGGCTTGTTACTTGGGAGAAGAGACAACCCCCCCCCCTTGCTACATCCTTTCAGGTAGTTGTAGAGAGCGATACCGTCTCCCCTCAGCCTCCTTTCCTCCAGGCTAAACAACTCCAGTTCCCTCAGCTGCTACTCGTAAGACTTGTTCTCTAGACCCTTCACCAGATTTGTTGATCGTCTTTGGATGTGCTCCAGCACCTCAACATCTTTCTTGTAGTGAGGGCCCCAAAACTGAACACAGTATTTGAGGTGCAGCCTCACCAGTGCCGAGTACAGTGGTACAATCACTTCCCTAGTCGTGCTTACTGCACTGTTTCTGATATAAGACAGGATGTTATTGGCCGCCTTTGCTGCCTGGGCATACTGCTGGCTCATGTTCAGCCGGCTGCTGACCAACACCCCCAGGTCCTTTTCTGCCAGGCAGCTTTCCAGCCACTCTTCACCAGGCCTGTAGCGCTGCATGGGGTTGTTGTGACCCAAGTGCAGGACCTGGCACTTGGCCTTGTTGAACCTCATACCTTTGGCCTTGGCTCGTCAATCCAGCCTGTCCAGATCTCTCTGCAGATCAAGACTCCTACCTAACTTTGTGTCATCTGCAAACGTACTGAGGGTGCATTCGATTCCCTCATCCAGATCATTGATAAAGATATTAAAGAGAACAGGCCCCAATACTGAGCCCTGGGGAATGTCACTTGTAACTGGCCACCAACTGGATTTAACTTCATTCACGACCACACTTTGGGCCCAACCATCCAGCCAGGTATTTACCCAGTGAAGAGTACGCCCATCCACATCATAAGCAGCCAGTTTCTGCAGGAGAATGCTGTTGAAGGCTTTACTGAAGTCCAGGTAAACAGCACCCACAGCCTTTCCCCCATCCACAGATTGGGTCACCTTGTCATAGGAGGACATCAGGTCAGTCATCATCTTGCATACCCAGTTTGGAGACCACTGGTCTAGACTATTGAAATGATTTACTGGTTCAGGTAGTATCACAACAGTAAGTAATGAAAAACAGGTGACCCTGCTCTGGCAGGGGGGTTGGACTAGATGATCTCCAGAGGTCCCTTCCAACCCTAACCATTCTGTGATTCTGTAACAGGCCTGATTAGCTGATTCCTAGATTGCTCAGTACTAATCACTCCATAGATAATAGAATTCTTAAAAAGCATTTTGAATTTTCCCACACTTTTGGTTTATGTAAGTTTGGTTTCGACTCAAGTTGTTGTTTTACTTCTGTGCCTGTCATAGTTTACTGAAAATCATCTAGCATTCAAAATTTTGTCTGAGGTGTTTATAAAATTGCAAAATATCACAGAAATGTTACTTGAACACATTAGTATCTTAATGAAAATCCTCTTGACTATAGGTTGTTAAAAGAATCCAGAAAAAAATTGCAGGGAGAAGTCTATTCCACATTGGAAAATACTATATAACAACAGTTTTAGGTATGGAAGCTCAGCAGATATGTTAGCAGGCTGAAAGGAATTCTGCCCCTGAATTCTGCTTCTGTAACATACGCATGCAGGAGGAAAAAAGCTTTCCCAAGAACGTCCTCCATTTTTTTTCTGAGATAAAAAGTCTTATTCTGTTAAATAGCATTGATAACCACCATATTTTATCTGGTTGTTTTTGTGTGCCATAGTTTATGGAACTATTTTGCTTCATGGCTTTTACATAAGGGAGATAAGAAGTGATGCCACAGGGTGAGGAGAAGACAAACGTGAGTGCAGGGTGCAGGTGCTGCCAGAATGAAGTAGGTCCATCTTGAGTGCGGGCATCAGATTCCTAAGGAAGTGGGAGCAATATGGACAAATTATCTCAGAGAGATATGGTTGTAACAAAAGCCATTTATTTGTGCCATGGTGTGTGGAGACAACACTGATTATATATTTGATCAGACAACAGTAGTATTATACATTTGGATGCGAGATTAAATAGTTTGCTAAACAATGTTTTGATACTACAGTACAGATAATGTAATTTGCTGTGGCCAAAGTCACAGTATTTGCTCTTCTGGAATATCTTTGAGCTTCCTGTGGGAGAGTTCCTAGCATGCACCTATCTAGGCAAGAAAAACGATTCTTTTAAAGTTAAACACTAATACAAGATTAAAGTTTAATGTTTCTGTTTTTCATTATCCCCGTGCTTTTGATATGTTCTTTTTCTGGAAAGCCCCATGATAAAATAGCTAGCATTTTGATTTTACTCACTGTAACACTGTTTCTTTTGATTATAGTAGGATTTCAGAAATAATGTGATTTAATTGTCCTCAGAGAAATGTATAAGGGAGAGAATGCCATTGAATCATCAGAATTCAGTAAAGATGCAGTGGTTGCAGAGTTTTACTTTTTAAAATATTCTCTTATAAAAAATACACAAGGATTCCTAGGATTGTTCTGTCAGAAACGTTTGCATTTGATTTCAACTGCCTCATCATTCTGACAAGATTAGGTGGAATGTTAAGACTGCAAAGGTAACACATATTCACTTTCACCATTTCTGCATAGACTGGCGTTTCTATTTTTTCTTATTATTTATCATCTGTGTTGTTAGTGGTTTTATTCTCTATCAAAATAGCCTTGTATTTTAAAACTACAAATATTGTGACAGTTTCACTATGTTGCTTCAGTAGCATGATGACATAAACCTCTCTTATTAACAAATAGGCTCATCCCCTGTGGAAACTGATACTGCTCAGTCCCGTCGTTTTAAAGGTTTCTTCTGCATTTTTACCACTGAAGTGGTCTTGGTAGTTGAACATAATTTGAAATAAGTAAGAATTACCTAACATTTATCATTCTTGAAAATGAAGCTATGTATTTGAGGATACCTTATAAGTTAAGAGCTTAACATTAAGATGTTTTAAAATTCTTGTCCTCCTTTGATAGATCAGAAAACCACAATTCTTTACATATTTGGAACAGTGAATGTGTTCTATGTTTTAATAAAAATAGGGAATAATGCTGTATAAAAAAGGCAGTGTGTAAAAATAAAGCTGAGTGTTATTTGGGACACTGAAGCTAACATTTTTGTTTTACGGAGCACCTGAGGCTGTAAAAGACAACAGAGAATTATCCTCAGGCTGTTTTTAGGGGAGGTTAAAGTCAGGGAACTGTAAAGAACTGCTCTACATACAAAAGCTCCAAATGTCTTTAAGTATTGTTCAGAACTGTGAATGCTTCTGTAGGTGAGAAAACCAAAGGCATGCTTGCGTTTCAAAAATGAAAAAATGGGTGTGTTTGAAATGTTATGCTCTAAGCGTTAAAGCTTTCACATGCACAGTATCCTCTCTGAGTTATCTTCTGAGAGACCCAGCAAAAGAAATAAGCAATAGAAGTGCACAGATAAAGGGAAATGAAGAGGCTTTCTGTGATTAAGTCTTTTCTGCAGACCTAACTGTGGAAAGCACCCAGTACATGCATTCTGACTGTTCAGCCAATAGTTGATGTACAGGCATGAAGCTTTAATCATAATGGCACAGTTCCCTACATTTCCCATTTTGCTTTAAATAAAACAACTGAGATACACCTCATGTATTTGGGTACCCAAGCACTTTCACAATGTATTTTTATACTTAAATATTTTATATGAAGTAACATGTGGATTTTAATATGATATTTGTGTGTGTGTTCAGTATTATTTTGTATTTCTATTTTTTTTTTTGCTCAATTTCAGTACCTTAAACTCTTTGAAAACAATCCTATACTTGGACAAATAGTATTTTAGCAGAGACATAGCCTTGACAACAGCAAAACCTGAGCTAATTATGTTTCAGTTCATCTAAAACCATGGCAATCTCCTAATATACAAACTATATAAATAAAAGGGAAAAAATAAGGGGTTTCCTCTGTGGTGAAATAAATAGCTGATGTCAGACTAGCTTTTGTTGAAAAGATTTTTAAATTCACTCTGCTAGATTTCTACCAGTGAAAACAATGCTGGACATGTTTGAGTACTTACATTGCCTTATGAGGTTGGCTAAATAATAGGGAAGGATAACCAAAGGAAATATTCTTTCTAACTATCCTAATAATTATATATCTTGAGTATGTTTGGAATGAACATGTGATCAACTGTCTTCAACTTTTATTCCTTTTCGTGGTCTTAATTAAGAATCTGTTCTATCATCAACAGGCACAACCTGATTCTTCAAAATTAACAAATTGGGCACAAGTTTTTCTCTGACTGCACGTTTAATGTCGTTCACTTAAGTCACTTCAACTTGTAGGTTTCAAAATCAGGAATAACATGCAATGCATCACGCTCACTGACAAGTAATATCCAAATAGCAAGTTCATTTTATACACAGGGTGGATAATAGCTTACCAATGCTAATAAAAAATAAAAATAACAAAATAAATTTAAATTTGTAACTGTGGTATAAACGATCTTTCTACGGTCCAGTCTAGGCAAGCTTAATTTAAAATGGTTGTCGTGATTGTTGCTGTTTCTCTTATACAAAACTCCCCATGAAAATGTGATGTACTTCTCCATCTTAGATTATCCGCCGGGAACTGAAGGTAACATCCAAAGTACAAAGTTTGCAAAAGAATTAAGCATTTTCTTATCAGACCTCAGTCAGGCACTGAAATTTCACTGAAGAACAGTGATCACTGATGGAAATTTTTCTACAAGTAGATCAGTGAGAAACTGAATATCTCCCTACAAAAACGTCATTATAGTAAAAGGAGCCTAAAGGGGTAAAGTCTGTTTATTCTATTAGTCTGCAGTTATTTCCTGAGCAAAATAGTATTCTTTTTATTCAGTACTGTAAATGAGGATGACCAGATGTTAACTTGCTAGTTATGACCTTCAACTGAGTATATTTAAATGAAGTGGTAGTCTGCTTTTCTGTGCCTCTGTTTTGTCATTATTATTATCGAGGGTTTTTTCTGAAGGTTCAAAAATACATGAAACTCGAATTTCCCAAAATCCAGAGAATAGGATAGAAAAGGAGCTGTCTGACAAAAAATGTTTTCATCTGCACAGTTGTTTTTTGTATAGAGAGCTGTATACTGCTTATTCCAATGTAATATATTTGCTGTAGTCAGTGCTCTTATGCTCTTGGGGATATTTTGAAATTTGGGTGACAGACAAATAATGCTTAGAGTTTCCCACTAAAAATATCTCTGCTTTTGGAGTTAGACAGAAGTGAAAGTTGAAACAGCAGCTAGGGACTTAATGGACTACTAAATGATCTGTGACATTTAGGAAGGAATAGCTACAGTGGCTTGGAAATTCGCTTAATTTTTTAGAGTTGATCAGTATGGATGGTTACAGCTCCAAACCCAAAAGTTCTAAGTGGACAAAGTGTCAAATACTGTGCTTAGATTAATGAGTACAAATGTAAAAGGCCTTGGAATGTTGCTGCTATAGAACTGTGGGATTCCTGTTAGACCTGATCTTTAACCACAAATTTATAACTTTTAGCAGAAGAAAACCAACTTTGATCTCTTTTTAATGTCTTCAAATATCACAGACATTACCAGGCCTAGAGAGAGAACTCTTACAAGACAGGAAAGACTTGCTTGGTGATTGCAAGAAAACAGCAAGGGCTTCTCCTTCTGTAGAGTCAGAAATGATGAGTGTTGAAATGAAAAGGGAATGCTGGGTGTGTGTTTGTTCTGCACTGGGGCTGGGGAGTGAGAGAGGGGGATGGTGCCAGGTTCTTTCTGGATCTCAGTAAGAAAGGCCTGACAACAAATGGCATAATAAAATATCTGCTTTATGAAGGCAGAATAAGAGGAGGAATATAGATAGCAAATAAGTCTTACTCCTTTCAGGTGCTGGGAACCGTGTGTTCGTGAAGCATCAGATCAATCCCTGGATGGATTTCTCCACTCAGGAGAAATTCTTGTCGCATTTTGAGATAAAGGCAAGGCCACGTTGGTAGTGTAATCATCAGTCCTGAGTGTGAGCTGCCTACAAGCTCCTCCGTTACAATGAAGGACCTGAGTCTGTCCTTTCGCCAGGGTGTTTGTGCAGCTTGACACAGACCTGAAGGCCACGCTGGATGTGGAGCACAGCACAGCCTGCTGTGGGAACTGCAGGCTCACCTGTTATGTGGATCACTAACTCCTTGATGTGTAATGGTCTCCTGGTCAGGATCACTACAATATTGGAAATATTATAAAGATAACATTGTGTGGTCCTTAATTTCCGGACGCCGTTGCCCAGTTCTTGCTCACAGATAAAATTTATTGCATAGTCTTCTTCGTCCAATAATTCCACCTACTCTCTCTTACCGAAAATACTATCGGAATGACTCTGTTGCCTGTGTAGGCTCTTCTTCGCTCTCTAGCACTGAAGTGGCAATTGTCTCTACCAGGGAAAGCAGTAGTCCAGGGAAAACATATACTGCATGCATCATAATCCTCAAAGTAGAATGTGGGGGAGATGATACAACTCGTTGAAAGGGGCAATATGGTATTTTTAATTATTGAGATGATGACTTTATTCTAAATTTCATTGAGCAGATGACTGTAATGTGATTTTAACATGTCCAGAAAGGTATGTTTTGCAATTAAAAAAAAAATAAAATAAATTCACTTATATAAACATTTTCATATAACAGACCATATGTTCGAATAATAGTATATAAAGCAGGTGGTACACAGTCAAAAAGACTCATTATTTCTTATGCAACTTTTTTTTGATGTATATAAATAGCTCGGGATTCTCGTAAAGGTTACCATGTGTCATCTTAAATCTTTAAAATAACAAACAAGTACTTCCTAGTCCAGAGGGCTTTCCATGGTTTCACAACTCTAGAAATGACTCATGCTTTAGCAAGGAGAGTTCTGTCCCTGTGAAGCAGCAGACATTTCATATGTATAATCTCCGCTATCTGTCTGATTCAAGCACATCAGCAACAATGGCAATGCACTTTTTTCACTAGAACCTGCTGTACCTACAACTGTAGTCCTTAAACCTTTCTGTAACTACTGAGTCTCCCTAATTATCCTTTTGGAAAACTACTCAAAAAAAAAAGTGTGTATGTTCTCTCTCCATTCTTTTTCAAGGGAAACAGGAGGAGAGAGGCATGAAATACCCATTTATGAAAGTATAATGAATAATTGCCAAGGTTAAAATAATGTCATATTCTAGATAGTTATCTGGTTTATATTAAACCTTCATAAAGTAAGTGAAAGCAATTTCAAAATAAATTCAAAAAATATATTCTGATACTTATCTCAAAGGGATTGCTTATGGTGAGAAATGTTTGCTAAGATTAGCACAACAGAAGTCATTTGAGGTTTAGAACTTAAGTTGTAAGAAAACCTTTTAGTAAAAAGGACGCTGAGATTTGGTTTGTCTTGTGCTAAGTAGTTAAGAGTTTGTAAATTGTTAATTCCTTTTGAAGCAGACATTGTAAGGGCGTCACTTGTCAACGACTATTCCCTCAGTGCTGCAGCTTTTGGTTCTGGCACAGATCTTGGTTTTGCAAGTGAAGCATATGGTACAAATACATTCATTGCCAGAATGCTTAATTAATTAATCCATCATTCATTCAAGATTAAGTGTTAAGAGTACATGATTAAGAGTACATGATAGATGACATGCTTAGTGGAAATGTTTCTTACTCTGGAATTGGTAGTGTTTGTTTGAAAACTCTGTCACAGAACCAAGAGTTGCAAATAAAACTAACGTGTTGGAACTTGTGGGATTGAAAAACGTTTCCGAATATACCAAGACTTTCTTTGCAGCAGTCAAGAGGCTCAATATGATTGCTGCAAGCATTTGTAAGGATTGCTCTTCCTTTAGCAGAAAGCATTCTGTACTTTTCTCACTCTGATAGTACTGATTTATATTTCTTTTAAGATTCTTGAATTTTAGCAGGTGAAGTTTGTCATATGTCTTTACAAAAATAAGAGATGGCAAGTGATTCTGCTTAGAATCATCCTTTCCAGCTCTTTTCATGTATTGCTTTGAACTTTGTTCGTGTCCTAGTTAACCTCTATGGCTTTAACATTTTGAGACTAGATTGAGCTAGACCACTTCTATGAGGCAGTTGATTTATTAAGCTTCGGTTTGCTCCGTTTGCAGCAACTTTATCAAATTAGGCAGACTTTTACAAAGCTGTCTCCACCTCAGTCAGTTCAGAAGGATATACTTTTTTTTTTTAATGTATAATCCTTGTCATATAACAAAGTGTTAGCATACCTTTCTGTATAGCACAAAATAAGTTCCAAGAACTTAGGACCTTAGAAACAATGGACATTACAAAGAATTCTGCAAAAATGCTGTAGGTTGTTTGATATTCTGCATATTATTTTGCCTGAGAGATTTCCAATAACCGTAAAGGCATGTTTGAACAACCTTAGGATCCTGGCAGATTTTAGCTTCATTTATACCAGCTGCAGAAACAGTTGGAAGGTGATTTTTGAAATCTCTTTAGGATTTTGAATGCTTTTATTACCAGCTGACTCCAAATAATTTTGTTGTTAGGATGTATCAAGAAAAAATGAACGTCTTTTAAAAATGTTGCAAAAGAGAAATGACCAGAAAGTATCAGCTCTTAGGGAAAGCAGTCTTTCTAACGCGAGTTATTCTGCATCAGTTTTCTCCCGAGTATAATAATTAGTCGAAATCTTTGATTGCAGTGGGATCAGCTAGTGCCAAGATACCTCTGCAAGCTGCAATGGATACAGAAGATAGCTCATCAAATTCTGTGGTAACAGCTTTCACCCAGTATTGTGTAATAGCTATAATCCTTTGGGCCTATAAGAGAAATTCTTCATAGACTGATTCCTGAAAAGGTCTTCCCTTTGAAGAGAATTACCTTTTTAGTTCAGTAATGGATTGTCTTATAAGTGCTAAAAGGTTCTTTCACTACATTTTAGTATTTAGATGCTTATACTCCAGAGTTCAGGAATAAACAATAACCTAATCAGCAAGGCAGCCTATTACAGTTCATTCTATTAGTCTTCTATTGTGCTCTATCTCTATAAGAAAAAAAGCAAGGGCTCGTAGGGAAAAGACTTTCTTCTGTAATGATCACAATTATTTATTTTTCATTGCCTTCAACAGCTGTCAATGTGTTGTTTGCATTAAGAACCGTCAGTGAATCTCAATTGATTTTTATCATTTCCTTATTCCTTTTGAGAATCATTTACAGGATCTCCAAGATTACTCCTACTCATCAGGTAATGGAGAAGTGCAGACAGTCTAATCAGTTCCAGAATACTCCAATCTTCTTTCCCTTTTTGCATATACCTTTCTCTTTGTTGTTTGTATATTCCTGTCGCAAGAAATATCAGAGCAGAATGTCCATACCTTCCTTGTATTTGGAGAAATAAAGGACACTACTTAGTTTTGCACGAAGGGGCTTTCTGATGGTTTATCATCTTCTGGAAGCTAAATCTGGCATTGATTATTGGACCTGGAAGGTTATTTACCATCCAAAAATGGTACTTCATAATTTTTTCCTTATTCGTCTGTGGTAGTAATTTTTCCTGGAGAAAACGTAAATATCTTTGCACACTCACATGTAGTGACCTGATTTGTGCAAGAATCCTTTCTCCATTAACTCACACATAACATTCAGGGCTCTCTACAAATACTTTCCTTTTTACACTGTGGTAGAAGGATGAACACAGCTAATTCCCATCTTATTTATATTCAGGAAAGACATTTTATTGTTAGCTTGGTAGGGTTCACCAGAGCAAAAGAACACTTCTCTGAAGCACTCTGAACAGTGCCAGGACAATCATAGATCACAATAAGATCATGCCTTTAGTTGTCAGGTCACAGGTCACATGGCCTGTACATGCACTGGTTGGCTCGAAACATCATATGTTTTAATTTATGCATTATAATTAGTTGTTAGAGAGAGAAGACAGCTGATAGATAGTAGTCTTTGAATCTCTCCACTGTTAGGGGGATCCACTACAAATCGGTAAGGATGGCTTTTTCGTTGCAAAAGAAGAGCATCTTCTAGTAGAATTACCGAATAGTTTGGGTTGGAAGGGACCTTTAATGGTCATCTAGTCCACCCTCCCCTGCAGTGAGTAGGGACGTCTTCAACTAGATCAGATTCTTCAGACCTTCCAGCCTGACCTCGAATATTTCGAAGGATGGGGCATCTACCACCTCACTGCGCAACCTGTTCCAGTGTTTCACCACCCTCATGGTAAAAAATTTATTCCTTATGTCTAGTCTAAATCGTCCCTCTTTTAGTTTAAAACCATTACCTGTTGTCCTATCGCAACAGGCCCTGCTAAAAAGTTTGTCCACATCTTTCTTATAAGCCTCCTTTAAGCACTGAGAGGCAGCAATAAGGTCTCCCCGTAGCCTTCTCTTCTCCATGCTGAACAACCCCAACTCTCTCACCTTGTCCTTGTAGGAGGTGGTCCATCCCTCCGATCGTTTTTGCGGCCCTCCTCTGGACCTGCTCCAGGAGGTCCATATCTTTCCTGTGCTGACAGCTCCACAGCTGGATGCAGTATTCTAGGTGGGGTCTCACGAGAGTGGAGTAGAGGGGCAGATCACCTCCCTTGACCTGCTGGCCATGCTTCTTTTGATGCAGCCCAGGATATGGTTGGCCTTCTGGGCTGCAGGTACACGTTGTCAGCTCATGTCTGACTTCTCATCAGCCAACATCCCCAAGTCCTTCTGGGCAGGGCAGCTTTCAATCCCTTCATCCCCTGGCCTCTACTAATAGCAGAGATTGCCTCAACACAGGTGCAGGACCCTGCACTTGGCCTTGTTGAACCTCATGAGGTTCACATGGGCCCGCTTCTTGAGCTGGTCCAGCTTCCTCTGGATAGCATCCTATCCCTCATGCATGTAGACCACACCAGTCAGCTTGGTGTCACAGATGTTGCTATGCAAAATTGCAGTGCTGTTCTGTATCCATATGTTGATGATCAGAACAATGATTTTGGGTTGAATAGCACCGTCATTAGTGCATGAGCAAGGAAGGAGGTTCTAGATCCATCCATTATGTAATGACTCCCATCTGTGGAATTGTTGTGCTTGCCACAAAATAATTCTTACAATCCATTACCTTCAGGATCTTCAAAATATGGTGCCACGATTTCTTAACAGATACTTCTCTGAATATCTAAATAGGCAATTGTATCAACAGTATTATTCGCCAAAGATTAATCGGTGGTTGATAACATCAAGAAATGCAAAGATTTTTGCTTTAGAGGGGAAAAGCACCTGAGTTAGTAGGGAAATGTCTTTTTAATTTCATGCATTTCAGATCTGTGCTTATGTACCAATACTCTTATTCTGTTGTGGTTAAGAAAAAGTAGTGTCTGAGTCACCACAGTCACTCCATTCTGGCTCAAACAGTATCAGTACCTGGAATTCAGGAGCTTGCAAGTGTCTGTTATGGTCATTTTGGTTTTTTTCCCCACGCTAATCATTCAGACCAACAGAGACATGCATCATTCAGGCTTCAGTTTTCATACGGTGAAGTGTAATAACATATTTGGTTATTTAAACATACAGAGTATTTTGGTTCAGGGTAGGAGACAGTCTATAACCTTTACATGTGTTACAAAACGGAAATGGTTTCACTTCAGGAAGAATCCGTCTTCTGTGAGGGCTTTGTTTCTCGGTACTCTAGAATATTAGAGTTATTGGAAACTCATGAGCCTAGTATACATCCAGCTGCTATTTCAGCACTTCATCCACCAGTTTGGTAGCATGTAAATACTCTTCATCATACAGTGATTACCAGTTAACTCAAATTTGGAATATTAATGTGATTCTTCACAGTCTTACTTGTTTCACAAAACAATGTTCTCTGTTGTATAGACAGTGAGCCCTGATGTAAGTGGCTTTGACTTTATTTACAGTCCTTTGTAATTATAGAATCATAGAATGGTTTAGGTCAGAAAGGACCTTAAAGATCATCTAGTTCCAACCCCCCCCGCCATGGGCAGGGACACCTTCCACTAGACCAGGTTGCTCAAAGCCCCATCCAGCCTGGCCTTGAACACTTCCAGGGATGAGCTGTCCTCAACTTCCCTGGGCAATTAGAAGTGATACTTTAGACCAAATATCTACTTTTCTTTCAAAAGTTCAGATTGTTTCTTAAACCAGTTTATTCACCTGCTCTTCCAGTGGTCCAAAAGTAAAACATTTACTGATCTTTAAGAGTATGTTTTGTAGTGTGAGTAGTATGTGAGTAGTTTGTTTTGTAGTGTGAGTAGTATGTTTTGTAGTGTGAGACATACTTTAAGAGTATGTCTTTGTGTGTGTCAGGAATGACAAAATAATCCTGAACTGGACAGAGAGAGAATAACTGAGATTCCATCGAGGCCCATTTTAGTATATTCGTTTGAATTTGGTGAACTAGACTTCCCCAAGGAAATGTCTGTGAGGGTACAAGTGGCTCTTGCCGTTTCCTTTAGAAGTATTCTTTAGAGGACCTAAGTAAGTCTGTTCTTCGCAACACTGCATGTGCTTTTGCGAAAATATACTTATTGTTTTGGCGTCTCATTCAGCTGCCTGGCTTAACAAAGCCATACAGCAATTTTGCTTGGATTAGGCTTGCAAAATGCTTCTCTTCCTTTTATGGTCTATTGATTGTAAGTTACCGGAATTGGCACACCTGTAGAGAACTATTCAGTAAAGACAAACTTGTTATTTTTTGAGTAATTTCACCTTGTTCTGACAGTGGATGTATTCATACGCTGCTATGGGAGATTTCTTTTGTAGTATCCATAGACATTGTATTTTCATTCTTCCCTCGCTCTTCTTCAATCTGTGGCAATCTCAGGACCCTCCGTGTCAAAACATTAATCAGTTTCTAGGGTAGTCAGTTCTTGCTACTCTCCAGAGTAATGATAGCTAGTAGCGTGAAAGTATCATCCAGACATGCATACTCTATGAGAAAATAGTATTTTCAGTATGATGAGTTTGTTGCTGCTTTGATCTCAGCTCTTTTAGGTTGTTATATGCAGTTCCTTTGATTCCTTTCTGTACTTCGGTGAGGGTACCAGGTTGCTCTCTCTGGTTGAGTACACTCATGTTCTCACCCCTCGCTACTCACAGCTTCCTAACAGAGCTGACCAGGATGCATTGAATTGTTCGTGACTGAGGTGTCTTGGAAAACCACTACCCTTCTCCCCTTTTGACGTCTTAAATTCTTACTCCTTCTGCTTGTGTCTATGGAAGTGGCACATCTGGTGACAGTTTTCTCAGCCAGCTGCTAAAGTATACAGGTCCTTACGGCTGCCATTTTACATATTGCCTTTGTAAGGGCAGAGTATCTGTTCTTCAGTCATCCAAAATTCCTTCTTGAAGTGGTGCCAAAGTTCCAGATTAGCTAGGCAATTAGTCCTCCAGTATTCATTTCCAGATCTTACGCTTCTTTTATTGAATTTTATACTTCACATTATTGATTTCATAAGGACTTCCTAATTTCTCTTCACAGGTCCAAGTCTTCTAGTTTGTTTTGTTGCTCGTTGCACTGTGGGAATATCCAGAAGTTCAGCTGACTTCACGCAACGTCTGTTCAGGTGGCTTTCTGGCTCTGTGCACACTTGAGGAACTTCCCCCCCCCATGGCCGAAGCAAATTCTATTAGATCTCTGGGCAAAATTAGTGCCTGTATTGTATGGTGTTTGGACATTTGCCGTAAGGCCACCTGGAGTTCTGTCTTCGCTTTGACGCGGCATTATGTTGGTCTAATAGTATCCAGGGCTGTTTCAGCCTTCACTGGAGAGTGATGTTGCAGTTGTTTGTGGGAGTCCTCAGGCCTTCTCCTCTCCTGGCTGGTAAAAGGCAAAGGTAACTGTTGAGAGTGAGTCATTGCGGCAATGTACATGCAGACTCAAAGAAGAAAGGTTACTGGTCAGTAACTGGTGTTCTTTGAGAGGTATAGTCTGCATGTACATAAGTCTCCTACCTGCCTTTCCCCTCTTTCTGAATCTCTTTCAGGTTTGATTGTGCATTTAAGAGGAACTGTATGTCATGCCTCAAGCAGGAAGAGGGGATGAGCTGGAGCGCCCCTCCCGGGACACTCCAGGGCAGGCCACCAGCCCACCCACTCTTAGAGTATATGTATGGACTAAATGTTTCAAAGTACAGCAGCTGTTCGTTGGTAGGTAAATTTTCTTTACTGTATTTTCACAGGTAAAGCAGTAGATTTTATTTTTTAAACAGTTCCATTCAATAACTCTATGGATGATATGTATGAACAATCCACACCTGGTGGAATTCGTACCAGAAACTGCAGTACACTGAGTAGCTCCCTGTCTCTCCAATGGTTTCATCTCTTGTCTTTTCCCCCTCATCCTACCTAACCTTTTTCAGATATCTGAGTATTTTCACTCTGTTCAATTTGTGATTTCCATTGAGAGCTACACCAAAAATTGAAATTACATAAGTTGTAATATTATTTAAAAAGCAAAAGGAAACAACGTCTCACACAATTGTAGCTAAGTATATGAAGTAACATGTAAGATTGTATTTACTATTAGAAAATGAAGCTAAAAACTGAAGTGGGATCTGTAAGAATCAATTATATTTTTATAATTGTGTTGTTTTTTAAAACTTCATAGTTACAGAAAAGCAAACATTTAAATCTAAGCATTTTTTCCACAGCTGGGTTCCTCATGTGGTTGGAATTTTTAATCACAGAAGCCTTGTATTCATTTTTCAATCCACTGCACTTCCTGCCCATTAAACAGAATGAGTAGACACAGAGTATAACCTGGCTTAATCTGGAGATGTAGTTGTCTTTGCATGCAAATTCATACATGCAAATTCTGCAAGTGGTTATTTTCAAGTATAGTTTCTAAGAAGTGCGGGTTATATGAGTTGAGGGCTATTATGGGAATATGATTCTTACGTCTTTATACTTGAAGTTCTCTGAGGTGTATTGCCTTTGTCTATATGGTGCACATACTTTTACCAGTTTCTTAGAGTTGAAGCAGTTGGTGTTGTCTTGGCAGCTCAAAGAAATTTGCAGTTGTTTTTCTGTGGCTTTGCCGTTTCTGTGTTTTCAGTGAGATTGAGATGTAGCTTATCTGGGTTTAGTTACAGCCAGCAAAGTTCAGTGAAAGTTCTGATCTGTCGTGCATAAGATACACATGCTGTAGATGTGGATTCACATAGATAAAATATTGTAAAGAACTCTAGTTTTAGAAAGTTACTGACTTGTGTGTAATGTCAAGTTGCCTTTTCACATTCTGAGAAGAAAACCCAAAGTAAACAGTCTTTTAAACAACCTTAGATGAAGATTAATATATGCAAAGGGGAAGAAAATGTGGAAAAAGCCATCTTGTTCTGCACAATGAATCTGAAGTTTATGGCTCCAAAACCAAGCATTTATATTTTGTGATAACAGGTCTTTGAAGTGCTGCTTTAATTAAAAAAAAAAAGAAAAGAAAATTTCTGTTTATCTATTATTAGTGATCAGTATTGGATTAACTTAGTTGGCTTTATGTTCTTTTTTTCCTTTTCATTACAATTGCTGTTTTAGTTTGTTTTTGTAGGAATAATTGAAGGAATATATATTAAATGTCAAGATTCTCACTGGGAAAAGTAATACTGGCAAGGAGGCATTATGTTTTTCTTTTCTTTAATTTTTAATTGGTTTCAAATAGATTCTTAAGAAAAACATAGAGTTTTTATAACTACCGTAATATTTCTTTCAGTAAGTAAACTGACAGACTCATATGCAGCTGGACGGACGGCTGAATATGAGCCGGCAGTGCGGCCAAGAAGGCCAACAGCATCCTGGCCTGTATCAGGAATAGTGTGGTGAGCAGGACTAGGGAAGTGATCGTCTCCCTGTACTCGGCACTGGTGAGGCCCCACCTTGAGTACTGTGTTCAGTTTTGGGCCCCTCACTACAAGAAGGACATTGAGGCATTGGAGCGTGTCCAGAGAAGGACAACGAAGCTGGTGAGGGGTCTGGAGAACAAGCCTTATGAGGAACGACTGAGGGAACTGGGGTTGTTTAGCCTGGAGAAGAGGAGGCTGAGGGGAGACCTTATCACCCTCTACAACTACCTGAAAGGAGGTTGTAGAGAGGTGGGGGCTGACCTCTTCTCCCTGGTGACAAGTGATAGGACAAGAGGAAATGGGTTCAATTTATGTCAGGGGAGGTTTAGATTAGATATTAGGAAACATTTTTTCACTGTGAAAGGGTTATTAAACATTGGAACAGGCTGCCCAGGGAGGTGGTGGATTTGCCATCCCTGGAGGTGTTCAAAAAAAGGGTAGATGTGGTACTTGGAGACATGGTTTAGAAGTTGTTTTTGTCAGGCTAGATTAATGGTTGGACTTGATGATCTTAAAGGTCCCTTCCAACCTCAACAATTCTAGGATTCTATGATTATATTTTAGAAAGAGGTATTTTACACGACGGAAATGAGATACATTGAACTTTGATGCTTTTGCTAGTATACTTCTATTACGTACAGATGAGCATGTGTGCATATATGCCCCCCCACATGTATACATCTGCCAAATTCAGAATGGACAGGAAAGTTGCTTCAAGAAACAGACAAGTTTGGAAAATATCTAATTCTGACTCTTCCGACATCTCTAAGTTCCATCCCTTCCTCCAGGCATCTGAGGAAAACTGTTACGCTGGAGTGACCGATCCTTCCCAGTGAGTAGCCGTGATTTCAAGACCTCAGCATGCACTCTAGGAGGATAGTAGTGGTACCAACAGTAGATGGGAACAGATTTTCATACAGAAGGAAGCATGTCTTGTGCCTTGCTGCACTTATAGACTCATTGTTTGCATCTGGTCTACACCCCCTTGTAGGTTTAATTCAATTTGTTAAATCATACAATAAAATCACAATTTTTCTTGTTTAAACTAAGGCTAATATGTCAAGGTAGTTAGCTTGAATTAAGAATCCCTCCTTTGTCTTTCTGAGAGTAAATCCACACAAGACATTTAAAACTATGCTTTTATTTTGTGGAGTCAATCTTGTACTGTCTTTACCTTTCTCCAGTGTGATATGATAGTTAGAATTTTTTTTTGCCAGTTTCAGCCCTTAAAAAGCAGACTAGTTCAGTGTTGGCACTGCCAGTCCTGGTGGTTTGATCAGCAAACGCTGCAGTGTTACACATCTCCCTGCTTGAC